>NC_133328.1:501280971-501597471 GCF_042186555.1 Aquarana catesbeiana | reverse complement strand
CGGATAGCTCCGCTCGGGATTACGAGTGGAGCCGAAAATGAACGAGAGCCGCCGGAAAGAGCCGAGGACCGGCTCTGTGTATTTCGGCACCGGTGGCGCCATTTTCAAATCGCGGTCGGCGATTTTTGAGTTGTGCAGTTCGGGATCAGCATATAACACGCACCTGCGACTTTCCCCTGATTTTAAGGGGAAAAAGTGTGTGTTATACGCCGATAAATACGGTATATATATATATATATATATATATATATATATACAAAGTTCCTGGTACTATATTTCTTTCCCCCTCTTCTTCATTTACAGACTTTTACCATTTCAATATCGGGAACTTTTTGTCTGATTCACATTCATACAAGTTCCCTATGATATGTTACCTTGAAATCTTCTTACCATGTAAGTATTTTTTTTCTGTGGAATACAGTATATGACATCTGATTTGTTATTTGCCCATTCTCTAGCTCAATTTCTTTATATTAGACCCCACTTTTTTGTATATATGGTTGTGCCCCCATGGGAAGGTTGTGTCTCCTGCCCCCTAGTGGTCACTGGACTTGGGCCTCTTTTCTGCTAGACTTTATTAAAATGATCATCTCATTGTTTATACTGCTTTTGTTTTATGTATTTGATACTGTGATATATTCATTGGATGTTCTTTTACATGTTTATTAGATCTGCAAGCTACTGAAGAAGCGCAAATGTGCGCGTAACATGCAGAGAGAACTCTTTGTGACCTCATATTGTGACTCAACCACTCCACGCACCTTACTCCTTTTGGATGCTGCTACTGGTTATTTGTAATTGCACTGATTTGGATTAGAATATTTAATTTGGAGGTGTTATTTGGGTCCCTGGGGTCATATTATATTATAATGTTGTTTTCTTTTATATGTTTGTAAACCACAATTTTAACCTTATCCAATTAAAATTTCAAATATTTTTAACTCTATGACTGTGCCTATAAAGTCCATTTTTGCAATTTTCAAAAATCTCTTTCCTTGAATGTTTAGTCTACAACCGACTGAGCGACCACCTCATTGAGAATAACCTTCTTGATCCCCTTCAGTCTGGATTTTGCCCACAGCACTACACAGAAACTTCCCTCCTAAAACTCACAAACGACTTACTAACAGCCAAAACCAACGGTCATTATCCCTCACTCTTATGCCCTGTACACACGGTCGGACATTGATCGGAAATTCCGACAACAAAATCCATTAATTTTTTCCGATGGATGTTGGCTCAAACTTGTCTTGCCTACACACGGCCACACAAAGTTGTCGGAAAATCCGATCGTTCTGAGCACGGTGACGTAAAACACGTACGTCGGGACTATAAACAGGGCAGTAGCCAATAGCTTTCGTCTCTTAATTTATTCTGAGCATGCGTGGCACTTTGTGCGTCGGTTTTGTGTACACACGATCGGAATTTCCGACAACGGATTTTGTTGTCGGAAAATTTTATAGCAAGCTCTCAAACATTGTGTGTCGGAAATTCTGATGGAAAATGTGGAAAATCCGACCATGTGTACAGGGCATTACTCTTGGATCTTTCTGCTGCCTTTAATACACACCACTTCCTCAAACTGAATCTATCTAAAACCGAGCTCTTAATATTTCCTCCCCCACGTGCCCCTTCCCCTGACTTCTCTGTCAAGATCAATGGCACATCTATCAGTCCACCCCGTATGCCAGGGTGCTACGGGTAACCTTAGACTCTGAACTGTCCTTTCAGGCCCACATCCAATCCCTGTCCAAATCATGCCGCCTTAGCTGCCGCAACATTTCCAGAATACACCCCTTTTTAACTAATGACACCACCAAGCTTCTAATTTACTCCCTGGTTATCTCTTGCCTCGACTACTGCAACTCCCTCCTCATTACCTTTACATAAACTATACCCCCTTCAGTCCATAATAAATGCCGCTGCAAGACTAATCCTCCTTACCAACCATTCAGTGTCCCCCACCCATCTCTGCCAATTCCTCCACTAATTTACAAAGCCATCCATAACTCTGCCCCAGCTACATCACTAATATATTCTCAAAATACCAACCAAGGCGCTCTCTTCGGCTCTCCTAAGACCTCCTGCTCTCTAGCTCCCTTGTCACCTCCTCCCCTGTTCGCCTGCAGGATTTCTCCAGAGATTCTCCCATCTTTTGGAATTCGCTACCCCAATCTGTCCAACTGTGCCCTAATCTATCCATCTTTAGACGATCCCTGAAAACCCTTCTCTTTAAAGAAGCCTATCCTGCTTCTAACTAATGCACTGTTTTACTTTGTCCATCAGCTCATCCCCCACAGCTATTACCTTTTGTATCAATTGACCCTCCCTTTTAGATTGTAAGCTCTAATGAGCAGGACCCTACCAAATTGTAATGTAACTGTAATGTCTGCCTTCATTTTGTTAAGCACTGCACAAACTGTTGGCGCTATATAAATCCTGAATAATATTAATAATAATCTTGGTCTCATCAGACTACAGGACATGGTTCCAGTAATCCATGTCCTTAGTCTGCTTGTCTTCAGAAAACTCTTTACGGGCTTTCTTGTGCATCATCTTTAGAAGAGGCTTCCTTCTGGGACGAGAGCCATGCAATGCTGGCAGCACTCATACGTCTATTTCCCAAAGACAAATACAAGCTGTACACTTACTACTTTACATTGTAGCAAAGTGTCATTTCTTCAGTGTTGTCACATGAAAAGATATAATAAAATATTTACAAAAATGTGCGTGGTGTACTCACTTTTGTGAGATACTGTATATAACCGTATGTATGCTCATTCATTGTTTTTGCTTATGTTATTTTTATTTACAGAGTGAAAGGGAGTTGTGTCCTTGACCTTTGTTGGACTTACTGCACTGTTTCCCCTCATTTATTTGCTGGCTTCTCCACTCCTGTTGTCCTCCCACGGGTCGGGCAGGGGAACCTGGTGAGAGCCCAATCTGAATCCCAACCGGGGAGTTCTATGTGCATATGGGTTTGGTTTTGTCATTCTTGTTAGGTGGGTGTCATGTTGTTGCGTGGTGTCCCCCCCCCTCTTGCTCCCCCTTTGTTTAGTTGAGTTTGGGCAGCATTATCATGTATAAATGTTTATTTGTTTAATTCATAATAAATTGTTTTTCAGACTAAAAATATTCATGTATTGGACAGTCAAACAGCCCCAATCAATGTCCAAGCAAGAAATCTGTGAAATGCGTAGATAGTGGTTGGCATTGTCTAGTCATTTTTTATCACCTCCTTTTGATGATGGCTACTTTTCTATATTGGATTTTATATGGTTTATAAATAAAATTGTAAAATGTTTACCTTGGAAAGATACCAACCAGTGCCATTTACTGCTAATGAGCCCGGAACAGTGGATCCTTTATGCTGCTAAAATGGAAGTAAGGGAGAGGGAGTGCTGCAGCCTTGTCTGGGTGATTCAGCAGAATCAGAAGAACCTGTCAACTCTCCCTATACCAGGGACAACCACATGCAGTATTTAAACAATACAAAGAAAAGTTTATAACATACAGAAAACAGAGACATATGTCACATTACTCTGTAGGCACCTGCCTACACTCTCCCAGCTAATCACAGGAACCCCGCTAGGGCTCTTGCATCTACTTGCAGGCAGGGGGCATTCGCAGGTATGAATGCACCCTTAAGGAGCAGTAGTAAAGTGATTACATCATCTCTTCACATAGTCTGCACTTTACTCCTTTCAGCATGTTCCTTGCCAGTACATTAACATGCAGCTCACCTGATTGGCTCCAAGCCCTGGCCCTCCCTCTCCCAGTCTGACTTCTGCTTTATAGAAGTGAAATGTATGTATTTAAATTGTTTGCATTTCAAAAATAAATTGTATGATTTCTTGATGAATACAATGATGCATTAACTTGTGTCTTTTATATCTGCCTGGAGTTTAGCTTTCAGGAGCAAAAAAGTAAATCAATCATAGCACACAAAATGAGCTTTGTCAGCCTGTAAAAATAATTTTGTAAATCAGGCATTAGAGTCACAAGGGAAAAATAGCATGCTTTACAAAACTCATTAAACTTTTCCAATCGAAACTTTAGGCACTGAAACTTTTTCTATTTTGATGTATCAATCATTACTATTACATGTTTGAAAAAGTCCCTCTAAGGGGGTTGCAATGCTTAATTTTTTGTTTTCTAAACAAAAAAAAGCATGTTATACTTACCTGCTGTGTGCAAAGGTTTTGCATAGAGTGGTCCAAACCTCCTGTTCTGGGCTCCTCCGCTGGTGCTCTTTGACTCCTCCCCTTCTACATGTGCCCCCATAGCAAGCCACTTGCCATGGGAGCACATGTGCAGGCTTGATCCTGAGCTGGGCTGTGCACATCTATAGATATACACAGCACTGCTTGGCCCCAAGCCCAGGTCGTGACTCACCTGTGAGAAGAGAGAGAGTGGAGAAGAGTTGCTGCAGACAAGCTCAGGCTGTTAAAGGGGGACTGGGGAGAGCATCTATTGAAAGTTTTTTTCTCTTAATGCAGAGAATGCATTCAGGGGAAAAAAAAAAATTTCCTTTAAAACCACTTTAAGCCTTTGGTATGTGAAATTGCAGCGTCATGTATCAGGCCCTTCTCTTACACACACTAGTCCTTCCTTTGCCTTTTGTTGTTGTTAATCATTACTCTTACTCTGTGACCCTTTGGTCATTAGTGCTAGCCGTATTTAGCACTATCAACTATCTACTTCTCGACCTCTATCTTGCTCCTTTCAAAAAGCTCCTTTACCTGTCCTCCATTCTACTACATGGTATATGTGGCAACTTCTGCTAGTTTTCTGCAATAAAATCAATAACTTGTTCTACTGACTTCGTCTTTTCTGTTTCCATTTCATCAAGCTGAAGAGGTCAACAGCGGGGAAATTGAAAAGAAAGATTGATCTGAGACTTAGGCTGCCTCAATTCGGCTGATCAATTAAGGAGCACAGAGGTTAAAGCTCCTAACATTGTGTCTGACAGAATTCACTAACTGCAAAGGTGAGGATCAGTAAGAATGACAAGATTAATCTACAGGTCTGATGACCAACAAAGTGAGTGCAAGAGGACAACTGTGCTATGTTTAGGGTATATACTACATAACTTATGTCACTATCAGTGGCAACTGTTCTCAAAAAACATTGATGGACTGAATTTAACAAACACAGACTGTGATCTCCTATAGGGCCAGGCGTCATACCTTTTCTATCGTTATTAGAGTAAACTCTGCCTTGTGAGTTCATTAATTTGGAGGGTTTCCCCAGCACTGCAATGTATAGAGACTCATTATACATAAGGTTCAATAATAAACTCTGCTATGTAGACTCTTCTTCTAAGGAAACTACCCAATTATAAGATGCTATTGGTACTTTTGTATGTGCACAACCTCACAATACAGCTTTCTACTAATTGTTGATGACTTTATTGACCCTATTCAACCAAGGTTTTAAAAGTCGTATTGCTTTTTTAATTAGTTTCCATATAAAAAAAAAAAAATTGGAGTAATTTAATAAAGTCATTTTGTGTCTTTCTTCTGTTTAAAGCTGCAGTTTATTCTGCATGTGTTTTGCCTTCCCAGATTCCTCCTTTTCTCACTTATCAACATGCCAATGACAATTTTAGATAAAGGCTTTCAGTTTTGATTACATTACCTTATTTTTGTCCCAGTGGTGTCATCACTGAGTCTCTGTGCTTCTCTATGCAATGCAGGCAGATCATGCCTGATGGCAGGGGGCAGCTGGGTGGATGTTAGTCTGGAAGAGTGAACTTCCTTAAGCAGGCTTCATTTTCTTGTAGAACATCCTTCATAATGTCCAGATATGATGTTGAGGCGCCATTTCCAGATATGATGCTGAGCTCCATGACTGAAAGAACTAAAATCCAATAAATGAAATGAGCGAGTCTTGAGCAGTAAAACTGGAGAGGAAAGTGATGTAGGAAGCTGGATGTCCTCCAGCCAGCAAATAAGGTGCCCAGCAAGTCTATTTGACTTGCTGCAACTGTACAATTGTACTAGACTGAAGTTAAAATGGCTGTAAACCTCAGACATGAAATATGAACAAAGCATATACTTCTATAGTGTGTGCTTGTCTTAATCCAGAGCACTAAGTGCCATTTCTCTCTGCTGCTTCGTTTCTCTGCAATAAGCACTTCTAACCAGTTTTCCTGACACCAAGAGAAAAATGGTGACAGGGAAGGGTCCAGTCTGTGATTGACAGCCTCAGCTCTGTTCCTATGTGCTCTGTGAAGGGGGTGTGTCCCTTTCCTCCAATCAGCTCTCAGAGCTCTACTCACTGATGTAACTTCAGCTCCCCACCCCTGCTTTTCATTCTGCACTTTGTACAGATATAAAGAAGAGAGGGCTGCAGATAAACAGGTACAATTTGTTTCATTCATTTACATTTGTTTCATCTCTGCGTGATTTCTGAGGCCAGTCACTTCACTGGGTATATGTAAGGGTTTACAACCACTTTAAGGCTGGAGTTCAGCTTTAAGAAATCATTTTCAAAACATAAAAAGTATATATTACAAATGGTTGTCTTTAATGTTTCCAATATATTATCATTTAGCAACTATAGCCTGTAGGGATTAAAAGGAAATTATTTTGTATTTTTGAGTGAGTACATATATTGAGTTTGTATTGCATTGTTTACCTTAAAATCATTTTTCATATAACTATAGGCAGGGTAAAGTAGCGACAATGATTAATAGAAAAAACGACTATTCACTGTTGTCATGTGCCAACATCCCAGATTGGACTGAACCTGAACAGGAAAAACTGTGGTGGGGACATTTAAGGCACACAAGAGTGAATAACTCTTAAACAACACATATAAACGTTCACAAAGTTTATTAAACAACTTATTGCTGAGTGGCGGCGGAGGGGTGAGAGACTCCCATTGCACCTATCAGACATAGACAGCTCCAGTGTCAGTGTGAGAGGCTGGAAGGGAGCTGATAGCAGAGAGCTGAGGGCCAGAAAAATCAACTCCTAAAGGAGCCGTGGAAACAAGGACATCGGTGATTGATCTGCAGAGAGGAGGTGAGGACAGACCAGGGGGATTAAAGGACTGCTTCTTGGGCGCTCTGATAAATACTCCTGCAACAGATACCCTGGGCATTTTTTGTTATTTTTGACACTCTATTTAATTAGCTGGACATTAACATCAGCAACATTAAATATGACAAGGAAAAAGGAGAGGAGGCTCTGCAGCAGGAGGGTGCAACCCTACAGATACAGTGCTCAGTAAAGGATAAAGGAAGACCAGGCAGCAGCTAAATTGGAAAAGTTTGCACATACACCAGCAAAAAGCGGTCAAACCGCCTCACAGGTTAAAAACCAGGCGGAGGTCTTAACAGCAAGGAAAAGTCAGAGACAACAGGGGATTGGCACAGGAGCAGAAGTCATAGTGGAAATGAAAAATCCAATGTTGTCCTTGGAGGCAGGTGCTGTGGTAGGGGAAGAACCCTCTTTAAAGGAAGTATCGCAAGCAGTGAACTCCTGTAAATCCTCTCTATTTTAATTGACTGAGCAACTTAGAGGAGAGAGGAGATTGATTTTTTGAGACATGACTTACAGAAAGTGCGGGAATGGACCATGGCCCTAGAGGGGAGGATGAGCTTGGTGGAGGATGATTTGAATCCATTAAAGTAGGAGTTGATATATATATTATATACACTGTGTGTATATATTAATACACTGCCTGCACAATATAAATAGTCTACATTACACTGACTACACTATATATATATATATATATATATATATATATATATATATATATATATATATATATTAAACTGCCTGCATGCCACCAACTAACCTGCCTCTAGCTAACCTTCTCTCAACCTCCGCATTATTATAACACTAAATACGGCCTCTGTTTGAGCAGCCTTATATAGTGTGGGGCATGGACCCTGCCTTTGGCCAATTATAGCTCTCACGGCAGAGCGTGCTGTGATTGGCCAAAGCATGCTGGTCAGATGCATGCTTTGGCCAATCATCAGACGTCTATGCACTGTGATCTCGCAGTGCATTATGGGGCGTTCCACGGCACACACATTTTCTGCGATCGCCCCATAATGTTCGCTATTCGGCAAGAACGGGCAAACACCCGATGTTCGAGTCGAACTTATGTTTGACTCAATTGCTCCAATCAGGGATGATTGGGTGTCTCCCAAAAATAATAACACATCATCAGCATATAGTGCTATTTTGTCCACCCCGATGCCCTCTGAAATCCTTGGCTATTAGCTGATGACCTGATGGCTATAGCTAATGGCTCCATCACTAAAGCGAAGAACAGGGGCGATAAAGGACACCCCTGCCTTGTCCCACGGGTCAAAGGAAACATCTCACAACATACATTTTTTTATCTTCACTTTTGCTCTAGGCATTTCATATAAAAACCTTACCCAGATAACAAAATTTGGGCCGATCTGAAAAGCATCACAGGCCTGCCACAGATAATGCTATTCAAGCCTGTCGAAGGCCTTGGCTGAGTCCAGAGATAATATTGCTCTTGATCCCTCATTCATCATCGGAACTTGTAGGTTTAGGTATGTAGTACATGCTTTGGTAATATACAAATAGATCGCTACCTATGTACATACAATAGAAACACAGTTTTTGAAAAGACACATATGGATAGAATTATTTGTGCCAATCTGAATATTTTTTACATTTAATATTTTTTAGTAAAAGGTGAACTTGTCTTTTTAATTTGGAAGCACTGATTAGTAATGGGCTAGGATTTACCTATATAAAAAAAAAAGACAATAGTAAGAGGTGCATCCACAAGTAACAGCCTCTGCACTTGCTGATAGGCAGCCTCGGGGCCCCGTTATATGGTAAGTTGGCTGCTACTTAAGGAGTTGTTAAGTCTTATGACCTGTACACAGGATCGGATTTTCCGACGGAAAAAGTGCGATCAGATTGTGTAGTCGGAAATTCCGATCCTGTGTTGTCTCCATCGGACTTTTTCCGACGGAATTTCAGACATACAAAGTTTGAGAGCAGGATATAAAATTTTCTGACAACAAAATCCGTTCGTTTAAATTCCGATCGTGTGTACACAAATCTGATGTACAAAGTGCCACGCATGCTCAGAATAAATTAAGAGATGAAAGCTATTGGCTACTGCCCCATTTATAGTCCCGACGTACGTGTTTTATGTCACCACGTTCAGAACGATCGGATTTTCCGACAACTCGTGTGACCGTGTGTATGCAAGACTACTTTGAGCCAACATCCATCAGAAAAAATCCAATGGATTTTGTTGTCGGAATGTCCGATCAATGTCCGATCGTGTGTACAGGGCATTATGGTTTTTCACCTTAATGCATTCTATGCATTAAGGTCAAAAACCTTCTGTGTTGCAGTTGCCCCCCAGAGCCCCCCTTTTTCTTATCTGAACCTGATCATTCCAGCAATGAGCACGAGCCCAGTAAATCCAGCCACCGTCTAGGGTCCTTATTGTATAGTCTGATTGCAGCAGGAGCATTTGCTCCCACTGCTGTCAATACAATCCAGTGACACAGGAGCCAGGGGAGGGGCCGAATCCTGCTGTCTGTGTCAATGAATGCAGCAGCAGGACTCAGGAGCGCGCCTGCACAGGTGTTTCCATGGAAAGCAACTATCCATTGGGGCGCTCGATGAAGAGGAGGAGCAAGGAGTGCCGCCGAGGGACCCCAGAAAAGGAGGATCAGGGCCACGCTGTCCAAAACCCTTGCACAGGGCAGGTAAGTATGACATGTTTGTTATTTAAAGAAAAAAAGTCTTTACAATCACTTTCAGCTGAAGGTATGTACTTATGGCTTCTGTTCTTACCTACCTGCTGCTACCGTTGGTTTTCCTATTTAATTTTACGCACAGGTTTGCTTTAAACAGTTGCCAGATTTATCAACGTCTATCAACAGAATGCACCATCTCAAGAAGGAGTCACAAGACATTATCCCTATCAGCTATATGATATAATCTTCATCAAAACCTCAAATCTAAAAAAATAACATTATTACCTATGACTGGCCTTAAAAGCTTCAAATGCTTCTACAGCCCTTTTTTTTGTCAGACTGGGGAAAGTTTATTTGCCTGTATATTAGAAAGTGGTTGGGACTATATATCCCGTGGGACTTTAAATGAAACCATGACCTGATGTGGTCATGCGTTTCCATCCCTATACTAGTCTAAGAGAAAAGGGTGGGACTTTAAATGAATTGCGTGAATGCTCAGAAACAAAATCGATGAACAACTAGGAAAATTTTATTCAATTCATAAAAATATAACATGCATAAAATATATTAAATCAATCATAAATAGAAAGAAATATTGGCAATAATAGCAGCAATTATACATGATTATATGAATACAAAAATTCTCCATGGTACACCAATTGGAATATTATAACACAACCATATATTAAAGAGTATACACCCAAAGCCTCCAAAGGTTCCAAATAAAAATTAGAAATGCATGACGCTGGTAAAAAACACGACAATGGTAGCTATACGCGTTTTGTGGCTGTTGTGCCACTCGTCAGGAGCAAGCGCGTATCTTATCTAGGATAGAAAATATAAAAAATTGGTCTGGTAAGTATATACATGAAACAAAGGTGGGGTGATGAAAAAGCCCCACACAAAGTACATGCTTACGCATTCTGGTTTGCAGGGTGGTGGCAGAGAGCCGTACACCGTCCGACCAGCAGAGACACCACCCCCCGGGAGCTGAGGTGGATGGATCGACGGGGGCAGCCCACAGGACGCCATCCAGGGCAGGCATGGTCCCCCGAGGCAAAACCTGGAGTGAAAAGTGGAGGTTAAATAAGAAATTGCAAAACTGTCAAGAAATAGAGAGCAGTGTGAAAGTGAGAATGCAAAAGTGATACAGCCCACAAAAAAAAAAAAAAAAAAAAGAGGAATTTGTGCCCGTGAGGGGGTTAAAAGGAAATCTACATTGAAACACCTGAAAAAATGCTGAGATTAGAAAAGGGGAAAAAAACCAAGTACCCTGAGGTGAAGATGTAGAGAAAGGAAGAATGGACAAAGCATGAAAGGACATGAGGATACCTGGCGTGCAGAGTGGACCAGTGTGAGGGGAAGAAGACAGTAACCCCCAAACGAACGTGACATCCAGTGAAGTGAAAGCCTCGAGAGCCAGCACCGCCGAGGCTACGCCCATATAGGCGCTACCACGGGGACCGCCCACCAACATCACGCCGCAAAGCCAAGAATGGGGCGGGCGGTAACGTCGATCGGGTACTGACCGCCCGACCCGCCGACGTCACCTCCCCTTCCCCGTGACATGCGGGAGGAACACCATCCAATCAGGCGTGTGAGCGTCCTGGAGGACGCGCACGTCCGATGGGGAGTGCGTGACGCTGACGTGCAGTGGCGGCAGATCCACCCCCCCAGAGGGGGAGGGGGGAGGAGCCGACAGGCACGTCACAGCTCCCGGAAGGGGGAAATCCAGAACAGCCGGCGGTGCATTGGGCCAAAGGAGCCACCACCAAACAGACAAACCATAGACATATCTGGTATTTAAATTAAATTGCAAATAAATATAATTTTATGAATTGAATAAAATTTTCCTAGTTGTTCATCGATTTTGTTTCTGAGCATTCACGCAATTCATTTAAAGTCCCACCCTTTTCTCTTAGTTTATTTGCCTGTAAGCCTTCCACAATGTCCCCTAACAAAGTCTGCTTGGGGAGAAATTTGGGAGTTGGGATGAATTTCCCATCAGATTTTCCCCTAGGCAGCTGATGCTTAAAATGCTTCCCCTCTCCATAGGCATTGGTGTTCACCAGATTCAAACTTGCATCTTTGTATAATGAGCGTTACTGAACATGTTTATTTGATATTAATAATGATTTGTAGGCTTTTTCAAGTCCAACTCCAGTCAAACATTTTTATTTTTATTTTTTAATTTTAGGCCGAGTAGAGAAGCCATACAATTTTAAGTTTTTATGGTGATCTGCATTCCTGTCGAGGAGATTTCCTCTAACTTCCTGTAAGAACAAGACAACGTTGCCTATAGATGTTGGAGACCAGTCAGAAACATAAGCAAGATGTGATTGCCCTAGGGCAGACAATCTCCGCAGCACTGTAGAGCATTTTATATTCTTGCATGGACAGCTCTGCAGACTTATCAAAGTTTATGTCAATGGAGGAAACAAAAGGGAGGAATACTGGGGGCTGACCACTTGCTGCATTAATATCACACATAATATAGATGTCCTATAGCAGTGCTTTCTGGCCCTCAAGGACCAATATGAGGTCATGCTTCTGAACTTCCAGGCATTTACATGGCTGCATTCATTAGTTACAGTTTAAAAGACACATTTTTAATTTCACTTGTGAATCCGTGAGGGAAGCTGGAAAGAAGAACCAGTTAGTTGTCCCCAATGACTAGTTTGGCAAACTGTTATATATTATGGAATATAAAAAAAGTAAGTGTACACATAATGACCAGCCAGCATTTTGTTCTATAACCATAAAAAGCGACTACAACTTCAAATTAATTTGTACTCAGGTAATACACTGATTTTTGCAAATTAGATAAAACGTCAGCTGTTTATGCAGAATAAGTAGCCTTTTTTTAACAAAGGTGGGCTAACAGTGTGGATGCAATCTGTGCAAAAAACCTCAATAGAAAGGGTACCTGCTGGTATCAGAACTGAGGGTATCAGACACCACAGCCTGCAGATTTCTGGGGGAGTATTTTAACCACTTCAGCCCCGGAAGATCTTACCCCCTTCCTGACCAGAGCACTTTTTGCGATTCGGCACTGTGTCACTTTAACTGTACCCAAACAAAATTGACGTCCTTTTTTTCCCACAAATAGAGCTTTCTTTTGGTGATATTTGATCACCTCTGCGGTTTTTATTTTTTGCGCTAAAAACAAAAAAAAGCGACAATTTTGAAAAAAACACAATATTTTGCACTTTTTGCTATAATAAATATCCCCATTTTTTTTAAAAAAAGCAAATTTTTTCTCAGTTTAGGCCAATATGTATTCTTCTGCATATTTTTGGTAATAAAAATCACAATAAGCGTATATTGATTGGTTTGCGCAAAAGTTATAGCGTCTACAAAATAGGGGATAGATTTATAGCACTTTTATTTATTTATTTTTTTTTTTTTACTAGTAATGGCAGCAATCTGCGATTTTTGTCGTGAATGCTAAATTATGGGGTACACATCGGACAATTATGACACATTTTTGGGACCATTGGCATTAATACAGAGATCAGTGCTATAAAAATGCATTGATTACTGTAAAAATGTCACTGGCAGTGAAGGGGTTAACACTAGGGGGCGATCAAGGGGTTAACTGTGCTTCCTCAAGGGTGTTCTAACTGAAGGGGGGATGGGACTGACTAGGGGGATAACAGATCGCTGTTTATACGTAACATAACTTTGATTCGCCTGCCTGTGCCATTCTGCCGCAGTAAAACTGTGGCGGTTGGTCGGGAACAGGTTAAATATGCATGCCCAGTGAATGTGGACATGCAAAAGGATTTAAAACTGAATTGATTTAAAAAAGAAAATACAGCATTTGGCTACTAGATGGTGCTAAATATTCTAGTCCTATACTTAACGCCATCTAGTGGCCAAATATGGCATTGCCAATTTAAACTCAATGAAAAATATTCATCCACCATGGGAAATAATCTTATAATATTCATTTTTTTGCCCTATTGGCACAGAATGAATGTATATACATTTCTCTGGATGGAACACTATGCAATTTTTTTTTTTTTTTTTTTATATAAATACACCCCTTGGTGTTGTGTTTACAAGCTCATGCTATTGGTTGGCACAAGGCTATAATAATAAGGCACAAACAAAACATATAACCCAATTCTGCTCTTTGTTGGAAATGACCCAAACATATATAAAGTTTTAAACTCCAATCATTGCCCTATTCCCAAGTGCCTTTAAAGTAGTTCTAAAGGTCTTTTTAGATTTTTTTTACCTTAATTTATTTTATGCATTAAGTTTAAAAAAAAAAAAAAAAAAAAAAAAAAAAATCTTCCATTATCAGTTGTCCCCAGCCCCCCTAAATACTTACCTGGTTTCTTTTTTGATACAGTGCTAAGCTCAAGAACAGCATCACTGCTTTCTCTCTCTCCTCACAGGACACAAAGGCAGCAGCAGGAGCCATTGGCTTCTGCTGCTGTAAATCAAATCCTGTGAGGAAGGAGCGAGGGGTGGAATTAAGCCATACTGTTTGTGTCTATGGATACATACAGGCTGACTCAGAAGTCAGCCTGCACATCTGCCACCATAGCAAGCACTGCTATGAGGGCAGACACAGAAGAGAAGGAGGCCGCAGTGCTAGTAGGGGACCCCAGAAGAGGAGGTTTGGGGTCGCTCTGTGCAAAACCATTGCACAGAGCAGATGAGCATACAATGTTATTTTAATAAACAAAAAGCTAAGCATTTACAATCACTTTAGGAAACACCACTACTATTACAAAATAATTATTAAAAATACATTAAAAAGTTAAAATGGAAACCATGTATGCGTTATGAACAAATTTAAACATATGCAAATCTGCTATTGATCATAGTCAATAAAGTGTTCCATAAAAAAAGACAAGGAATAGGGGCGCCTCTGAGAAATTATCATAAACACTTTATTTTAAATAAAATATCCACTCACATGAAAGTAGGAGAAGGCATGTACAGGAGCGTGGTGAAGGCTGGAGGGCTGAAAAACACAGGGCTGTAGGTAGAAGCTGTATCAGTGTAGCTGGAGCACAATCCAATCCAGGCAAGCAGGGGTGCAGATGACTGAGCACATAAACACATAGGTGTAATGCAATGTCCCTGGAGGATGGTATCAGTAGTCCAGTGGAAAAATGTATATAAAGAGCGCAGCGCTGGATTTAAATATACAGTGAAAAATATTTAAACAGTGAAAAATATTTTGTTATGTGCAAATAAAACTGTGCACATTAATCACCAAAATAATGTCCATAAATTAAACACAACCAAAATATGATTAAACGTCCATGAAACACGTGGAACACCACTCTGGATATCTGACTTCCACCGCTGTGAGACCCGTCACCAGAAAGATTAAAGGCTTACCGGACCGCCTTTTAAAAAAGGCATGAATCAATCACCGCTATGGATGCTATCCCTCTCATGGATGGATCCTGCTGTGAAGCACTAGATGGTTGATCTCAAATCAGTCAGCCATGGAGGAACGCCGATCCCAGTGGTATAGATATCCAAAAAGAAAGGAAGAAATGCTCCGATGGTGTAGTAAATTATTGGTTCCTTTATTAAAATGCCATGATGGCGTTCAACAATACAAAAATCCTTGAAAGGAATGATAAACACAATTCCGGTAGAAAATGAAAGTCCGCGCATGCGCAGTCCGTGCATGCGTGTCTACCCTACGGCCGTTTCGTCAGAAATGACATCATCAGGTGCCCCTGATGATGTCATTTCTGACGAAACGGCCGTAGGGTAGACACGCACGCACGGACTGCGCATGCGCGGACTTTCATTTTCTACCGGAATTGTGTTTATCATTCCTTTCAAGGATTTTTGTATTGTTGAACGCCATCATGGCATTTTAATAAAGGAACCAATAATTTACTACACCATCGGAGCATTTCTTCCTTTCTTTTTGGATATCTATACCACTGGGATCGGCGTTCCTCCATGGCTGACTGATTTGAGATCAACCATCTAGTGCTTCACAGCAGGATCCATCCATGAGAGGGATAGCATCCATAGCGGTGATTGATTCATGCCTTTTTTAAAAGGCGGTCCGGTAAGCCTTTAATCTTTCTGGTGACGGGTCTCACAGCGGTGGAAGTCAGATATCCAGAGTGGTGTTTCACGTGTTTCATGGACGTTTAATCATATTTTGGTTGTGTTTAATTTATGGACATTATTTTGGTGATTAATGTGCACAGTTTTATTTGCACATAACAAAATATTTTTCACTGTTTAAATATTTTTCACTGTATATCTTTCACTGTATATTTAAATCCAGCGCTGCGCTCTTTATATACATTTTTAGTGGTGCCCCCTATCAGGGTTATAGCGTATAGCTGCAGGATATTTCTTCATAGATTTATTTTTTGTACACTTGAGCACAATATATATATATTTTTTCATAGATTTATATTTCTTTACAACAATTTACACCTAGCGCAAATTTTTCCTTTTAGAATAATCATTAGTCCAGTGGAAAAGGAAGGAATCAGCATGAATATCTGTGGAAAGGAGGAGAGAGACGTCTGGCTGGATGGCAGGGCTGCGCTGTATCTCCAGCGATCGTACTGTCCCTGTGTGGTGAGGGAAGAGACACGGCCGTGTATGTGAGATGGAAACGAGGCTTGGAAAGCAGACACAGGCCGGCGCCGAGCCGTGACGTCATCAACATGCGACGCGTTTCTGAAATTGCTAGCTATAGATGGATGGAATAGCCGCATTCCTTTTTCAAGCATGGATACACAATACATGGAGGGGTTTAATATAGGTGGACCGAGGGGCGGAACCAAAAACATGAATGGAGACACAGGCTAATGAAGAGGGGAAGGGGAGGAACTAAGGAAGACAGGAAATGGGGCAGAAAACTGTGAAAACGGGAAATGGGGCAATATATAAAACAGGTGGGAAGATAAAACCTGTGATAAAATGACAGAAATATATATACCTATAAATATAGACATAGAACATACCCAAAATACAGTATCAGAGTAATCAGTAAAGGAAATGTAAATGTGTACTCTGATACTGTATTTTGGATATGTTCTATGTCTATATTTATAGGTATATATATTTCTGTCATTTTATCACAGGTTTTATATATTTTATTGGGGGTGGCGGGTTCGTTCCAGTAAGTATTGGTAACCCAGGAGGTGAAGTGATGCCTCTTGTGTATGGGTGTTTATGTGCATACTTGTGTATATGCGTGTGTGTATGTGTATATACAAGTATATGCTTGCCTCCCTTCAAACCCCCCCCTTCAAAAACCCCCCCTCCCTCCCCCCTTTTTCTTCTTTTCCTTTTGCCCCCCCCTTTCCCTTCCTCTTCCCCCCCCCTTTCCCTTCCTCTTCTTCCCCCCCTTTTTTCCCTCTCGCTATCAATCGTATATATATGTGCACATATACTCCGTCTCTTTTTCTCCAATATGGCATCCAGCTTATATCCTTAATTTCATATATTATATAACTCTTCCGTTACATGATTTTTTATAATTTTTTGTTTTTTCCACATTCTCCAATCATACATTCATTTATATCTATCTATTATATTTACATCCATTTATTATATTTATACATGTATATTTATTTCTATAGTTTTTTATTTTCTAGCATACCCCTTTTTTTTTTTTTGTTTTGTTTTTTTTGTTTTTTTTTTTTTTTCCCCATATTTATTATATATCTCTCTTGTCACATAGTGTCTGTTATTGAATTAATTAATTTTCTATTTTTATTCCCTGACCATATATATATATTTTTTTTTATTATTATTATTTACATATTTATTCATATTATTTACAATATTCATATATTTATATCTACTTTTAGCTTGTCATTCTTTCATCATCATTTTTTATTTATTTATTTTTCAAAAAATATTTTCTCCATTATTCAAAAAATATTTTCTCTATTATTCTTTACCATTTTTAAATTGTATTTCTTATACACACAGTTTTCTGTCCCATTTCCTGTTTTCTGCCCCATTTCCTGTTTTCACAGTTTTCTGTCCCATTTTCTGCCCCATTTCCTGTTTTCTGCCCCACTTCCGGTTTTCTGCCCCATTTCCTGTTTTCACAGTTTTCTGCCCCATTTCCTGTCTTCCTTAGTTCCTCCCCTTCCCCTCTTCATTAGCCTGTGTCTCCATTCATGTTTTTGGTTCCGCCCCTCGGTCCGCCTATATTAAACCCCTCCATGTATTGTGTATCCATGCTTGAAAAAGGAATGCGGCTATTCCATCCATCTATAGCTAGCAATTTCAGAAATGCGTCGCATATTGATGACGTCACGGCTCGGCGCCGGCCTGTGTCTGCTTTCCAAGCCTCGTTTCCATCTCACATACACGGCCGTGTCTCTTCCCTCACCACACAGGGACAGTACGATCGCTGGAGATACAGCGCAGCCCTGCCATCCAGCCAGACGTCTCTCTCCTCCTTTCCACAGATATTCATGCTATTATTGGACTGATTCCTTCCTTTTCCACTGGACTACTGATACCATCCTCCAGGGACATTGCATTACACCTATGTGTTTATGTGCTCAGTCATCTGCACCCCTGCTTGCCTGGATTGGATTGTGCTCCAGCTACACTAATACAGCTTCTACCTGCAGCCCTGTGTTTTTCAGCCCTCCAGCCTTCACCACGCTCCTGTACATGCCTTCTCCTACTTTCATGTGAGTGGATATTTTATTTAAAATAAAGTGTTTATGATAATTTCTCAGAGGCGCCCCTAGTCCTTGTCTTTTTTTAGCTATTGGAACTCGCTTTTGGTTTCTTGGTGGCTGCCCTGACTGAGACTGTGGTTTTATATTACCAGTGTACACATCTGTACACCCACATTCCTGGGCTATTAGGTACTATATTGCAAGGTATCTGCATATTGCGCCTTGTTACTTGTTTAATAAAGTGTTCCATACACAACAGATCTGTGCTAGTGCAATCCAAGACTCCAAAAATGAATCCATGATCACACATCACCACTGTAATAAGATTCAAACCTTACCAAGAAATATTGAACTCCATATTATAAGGGGTCATACTGTGCATAAAGATATGAGTGATCACCCTCTGGAAGTAGTGTGATATTCTCCAGCTCCTTCTTGTATGCAGAAGTACACTTAAGCTACTCATATGTTATGTGGTTCTTGCAAAATAGATCCTCACAAGCATTACTTTTCAGTGGAAGAAAATTATAAATAAGAACTTTGACAAAACCAGCAACAGATTTATTTGACCTCTGATTACAGGAAGGTCATACAGGGCTGGCTTCCTGGATCCTGGAAGTGCAAAACAAGTCCAGCTGAATGTGAAGAAGTACAAACTATACCATAACTTGGTTAAATGAAAACCTTCACATACAAAAGAAGGCTAGTATTTACATTTTGTTATTTATTTCACTGACATAGCTACAGGGGCCACAGGGGTTGCAATTGCTACCTGGCCCCTGCTCCAGGGGGCCCGTGGGGTCTCCCGGTCATATCAGGTTAAAGCTGCCTTTATCAACCAAGGTGCATGAGTTCTCAGGGGTTCCGTGGCTTTCTGGGCTAGTTACTTACAGAAACATGTATTGTCAGACAAATCAACTTCTATTCTTTAGAAGAAAGTTTCCCTGTGTATTTACAACATTCTTTTATCTTTCTGCTTTGCTGAAAGGGTTAACATCCACCCTTCAGTCATCGGGTCAAGAAGCCTCCTCCAATTAAATCTGTTATCTCCCCTCAGCCCAGTCTCCTCGTCACACATCCTGTGATGTCACATCTAGAACAGGATGCAAGTTGAAGACCGGACTCGATGGAGAGCAGCTGTTCAGAAGAGGCTGAGACTGTCTCCCTGTGTCAGTGGCTTAGTGTAGGGAAGACAAGGAATCGCCCTCTATTATTTAAATGTGTACTGGAGATATCCTTTAGTGTACAGTAAGCTAAACTTTTTTTTTTTCTTCATATTGACAAAAGAGACAGATGAAGATATACAAATCAGACAAGAGAGAGAAACAAAAAGAGAAAAAGAGAAAGATGGGGAAGAGAAGGGAAGAGATAATGAGATATAAGTAGTTTGAGAATTTAAGAGACAGAGGCAGCAGTATAGAAGGAAGTAGAGGGCAATAAGGAAAGCAAGAGAGAAAGAAACAAAAAGAGGGGAGAAGAAAGAGTTTAATGATGTCACGGGAGGGTGGGGTTGGGGGGGGGAGTTGCGATTAACTAAAGGTTATAATATTTCCATGCATCCATTTTTACATTTTACACTGGGGTACCTCAGGATTTTGCATACTTTTAAAGTGTGCCATGACTGAAAAAAACTGGACATCACCCAGAATCCATGGCTTGTTTAAAAATAGAAGCTGTAGATCTGCTATTTTGTAGTGGTAGCATGGCAGGCAAACATTGTCAGTAGAAGGGTCATTCTGGCAGAAAGGAAACATCATGGGGCAGCAGTGAAATGTCGCTGGGTGGTGAGTTGTCATGGCTGACAAGGGTTTACATGGCTAGATGATGTGACATTAGATTTACATCAACAAACCTGATTTCTTTTTATAAGGAAGCAAGCAAACACTTAGACAAAGGAGTAGCTATGGATATATTAAACTGGTTGGATGGATGGTTTTGCAAAATCGTTTGACACCGTTCCCCACACATGGCTAATGTATAAGTTAAAGTCTAGGGGCTTATAAAATTCAGTTTGTAAATGGATAGAAAACATAAGACATCATCTGTCTTATGAGACGAAACACGTCAGGACAGGCTCTGCTGACGCCACTGCGTTATATCATATTTTGATATGATATATTTTATAACAAGCGCTTTTTTTTCTTCACAAATGTGAGTGTTCCTTTTACACAATAAATACTCTTTCTTTTTAAAATGGAATTATGCTATGTGCCCCTTTTCTATCTTTCTTCATAACCATACCATACAGGAGAAATTATTCATCTGGCTCCCCCTTTATAAAAAAAACTCCATTGTAGGCTACCCATTTGGAGTGTCATTGAGAGGGATCACTGGAGTTTATCCCCAAACCAGAGGTCGTGTTTGCCGAGGCTGTTATCCCCTGGTGTATCACGCCACAAGTTTGATTGACTCATTAGGCGTATGGCTGTTTGAGTTCAATCATTTTGGTAAGCCTTTTACTTATTGGTGGTGGATCATCTATCAACAATTTCTTTGCACAACCTGCACTTCAAGTCACAATTTTTGTTTATTTCTTGATGGACTTTGAATCAATTTTGGACATTTACTTCACCGTTATACTGTTCACTTGTTTTATTGGTTTCATTTGATCGTCTCACTCATTAGAGTTATATTGTAATCAATGTGTTTGTAATAACATTTGTTCATTTTGGGTTTTCTCTCCACCCAAGTGGTTCACATACAGTGTAAACTTGGCACAAATTTTTAGCCTCAGTTCATGCTGAGACAATTTATTAGTGCTGCACTTATTTTTACAGGATGTTTAGTAGCTAACAAGGTGTGGATCCATTTTGTTTCACGATGTAGTAGTTTTTCCACATCACCCCCTCTTTCATGTGCCGGTATATGTTCCATGGCAAAAAACTTCATTTTGGACAATGCAAAGCTAGGATAGAGTCCCATGTGTCAGCTAATCGGGGTCTCCATTTTTTTCTCTTATGCCACGTACACACGAGCGGACTTTTTGACCGGAGTGGTCCGACGGTCTATCCAACGGACTTTTGGCAGACTTCCGACGGACTTTCCTAACGAACGGACTTGCCTACACACAATCACACCAAAGTGCGATGGATTTGTACGTGATGACGTATGACCAGACTAAAATAAGGAAGTTGATAGCCAGTAGCCAATAGCTGCCCTAGCGTCGGTTTTAGTCCGTCGGACTAGCATACAGACGAGCTGATTTTTCGACCGGACTCGAATCCATCGGAAAGATTTGAAACATGCTTTATTTCTAGGTCCGTCTGACTTTTGGGGAAAAAAAGTCAGCTGGAGCCCACACATGATCGAATTGTCCGACGGAGTCCGGTCCGCCGGACCAAGTCTGCCAGAAAGTCTGCTCGCGTGTACGTGGCATTAGAGAACAGGGACACATGGTCCCTGACCCTATGAAAAAATGGGCTTTTAGTTTTGCCCACGTAGAAGGCCCTGCATTCACATTCCATGAGATATACTACACCAATAGCCTGGCAATCGGCATAGAAATTGGGTCTATACTGCTCTCCATTAGGTAACAATATCTGAGAAGCACTCATCAGGTATCTACAGAAATTGCAATTCCTGCAGGGCCTCACTTTTGGGTGTAGTTATTAAATGATCTCTTGTAAGTGATTTGAGGATATGGACTCACATATTTTGAGACAACATTGTCAGCCACCAGTAGATGCCAATACATCTCTATGAATACATATATTGACAGAAGAAAGGGAATGGGATTTTTTTTGGCATTCACGCCTCCTTTGGCACCATTGGATGCCGAGGAGGTGGCGGGGACATAAAAGGATCTCCCTTTCTGCAGATATGGCAGCGGTGAAGTCGTGGGTCAAGTGGTATGTGATGCTTCAAGTTTTTGAAGGTAAAGATATTCAGATTGCAGTGGGGATTTTTATTTTGGAAGCTAGCAAGTTGGTCTGAATGTCTTTTCTCCCGTTTGATGGGTATTGATTAGGATATGTGACTACTTGAAAGTTCTTTGCAGGAAAGTCTGCCTTCAAATTTTTTAACCATCTGGGAGCAGCATTTGCTAAGATATTATCCACCACTGACTGAACAGTCCAGAATCTGTATTCTGAGGTTAGAATATGTTTATTCTCCCTTGGTCATTTTTTTTTTAGTTTTTAGCTTGAGCTTACAATGTTTCCCTTTTTAGACAGAACTTTACTTCTTGGGGCCTGTATGTCCTTCTTTGTGATACTCCAGATTTCTCTGCATCTTTCAATGTCCTTCAGACATCAGGGTCGTGACCTCCATTGATAGGACATGTTTTACAGTTCAGGTGGTGATACATGGGGGCATTCTTGGGTCCAACGCATTTGCGAAAAAATTACATTTTGTTTTGCTATGTTTAAATTTGTTTTGATTAGTGAACATTGATTTTCTAATATTATGTCTTTCACCTATGACCATATTATGCAGTGCTTATTGGAAGTCTCCTGAGGAAGCCATTGCATGGCGAAACATGTAGAGCAAGAAGCTACTGCTGGTTACTCATATTATGGTTATTGTATGATGATACTGTGATATTTTTAGATATTTTGTATTAATAAATTTGTTATATTTTTATATATTTGACTATTATATTTTCTTGGGCACCCTAAAAATCCCATTCCCAATATATGTATTCATAGGGATGTGGTGCCCCTTTGACTATCCAACCTCCAGCAATTTACAACATTTTATAACTAAAAAGACATGGGAATTCGTATGTACCGAGTTCCCTCAAATCCGCACGTTGTATTCACTCCCCAAGGTATACAAGAATACCCTTAACCCTTCAGGTCAAACCCATTGTCTCCTCCTAGACAATCTTTATGTACCCACACAGGCGCTACTGGTTACCATTGATGTAGAAGCACATGCTGGGCCCCATCGTACGCCAACCTGTACCTGGGGGAGTGGGAATGCCTGCTCATGTTGGACAAGCAGTTATCAGTGTACATGAACCACATAATTATGTGGCACAGATACTGTGACGGAACGTCCCACACTCCGCTTGAGTGCTTCTGTCAGTATACCACTTCCTCCCAGTCTGACTCTAGATATCAGATATTCCAACCGCGCACAAAGCACAAAACAAGGCGAGACTTGCTTAGCTGCTAACATGGACTGTTTTATTATCACACATGGACACAACAGATAAAATAACTCAGAGACTCTTCCTCCCCACCCTGAGGGTGGGTTAAACTGTCCAAAGACAATGGACACACAGGTCAGGTGTGTTCAAACTTCTCCTCAGTAAACAGTCTTATCAGCAGGGGGCTGCTGGAGGAATCCCCCCCTCCATAGAGATACACATCCCAAATGATCACAGCAAAAAGTCCTCAACAGAATGAGACAACATACAATATATACATATATATAAGATTGAGTCTGATTAGTACAGATCAGACTGGATTTCTCATTCACCTTGCAAAGAGTATTGTTCCCTAGAAAATCGAGGGCCCATAATCAAAAGGCAAGCGGCTTGCATTCAGTCCTCTCCAAAAGGTCTGTCACAGATACATCGACAATATGTTTATGATATGGGATTGCCCGGAGGAATTGTTACTCAAATTCTTAGAAAAACTCAAGACCGAGTTTAATCTTATGTTCACCATGTCATATCATCTCAGTGAAGTGACCTTCCTTGATGTGATGGTCACACATGGCGAAAATTACACACTCATGAGTTGTCTATATCGAAAGCCAATGGCAGGCAAATCTGTGTTTCATGCCTCAAGCTTTCACCCTAAACCCCTACTAACTTCAATTCCTTATAGCCAATATTTAAGAACAAGGAGGAATTGTTCTAGTGAGACATTGTTTCAACAAGAAGCCAAAATACTTCAAAAAAGGCTCTTAGAGAGAGGCTATACAAAAACATGCCTCAAAAAAGAATACACTAGAGCAGTTGAAAATACAAGAAATGAGCTATTGTATGCTACTAAAAAGGACAAAAGTATGGATGATACTACCAGAATAATTATCAAATTTTCAAACCAACACACTAAGATTAAAAATGTCATACAAAAATATTGGCACTTGTGGTCCATGGACCCCAGAATTGGGAGATTTATATCAAAAACCCCATGTATAACATTCAGACGAGCCATCTCTATTAAAGATCGCATTATCCAAAGTGAGTTTAAAGGGGAAAGGAGCTGAGATGCATGTAAACTTAAAGAGACATTCACATGTGGTGGGTG
This sequence comes from Aquarana catesbeiana, assembly GCF_042186555.1. Lineage (NCBI taxonomy): Eukaryota > Metazoa > Chordata > Amphibia > Anura > Ranidae > Aquarana > Aquarana catesbeiana. The sequence goes on along the minus strand of NC_133328.1, from coordinate 501,572,887 downwards.
TAGCTATTGTAGATATATCTATACAGGTTCCTCTCATACTTTACCAAAGGGACAAATGTTCAAGGTGTGACACTATGCTAACTGCGAAACCTGTGGTGTAGTCTACCTAATGCTTTGTGATTGTATTCTATGTGGGCAAGACAAAGGTTGAATTCTGGAGAAGGATTTATAGACATGGCCGGAGTATGCAGACATGCATTCCAGACTTGCCCCTAGGAAGAAATGTGACAATGTTACATGGTGGGCAATTCCCCAAGATCAAATTTTTGGTCCTTGATAGGATGTATGCCAATCCCAAAGGGGGAACTGGAATAAGCTCCTCCTTTAAATGGAATTAAAATGGATATACCTCCTCAATGCCACTAATGTTTTAGGCCTAAATGAGGCAGTAAATTATAAATCCTTTTTAGACTGTTTTGTTTCAGGGGGATGGAAAAATGAACTTCTCCTTGAGATTTCAACCACTGTCCTGACTACATTTTTAGATTTAGATTCTCTGTTTTGTGTAATTTATGATCAATATTTTATGCCTGTCCATCAGTGTCTAATGCTACCCACCAGGTAGACAATTGCGGTGTCCTCACTTTTTGGCCCAGCAGGTCATTCCCCCTCTCTCCTTTTTTGATTATGGTTTGTTTTTGTTTTGTGTTTGTGTTTGTTTTGGTTTTGTTTTTGTTTTTTGTTTTTGTGGTTTTTTTTTTTGCTTTTTTTTCTATTTTTTTATTGTTTTGTTTTTTTTATTTTAATTTTTTCTATCTTATTATTTTGCCTTTCGTGCTGTCTCCGGGTACTAGATCGGGTGAGCTTTGAATTATGTGCGCCTGGCATGCGTGGCCTGTCAGGCTCATAGTCCTGGGATTAATGGAGCCCTTCCGCCATCCTTTGGACAGATGGCCGTGTCAGCCCTATGTTTATGCCGGCCCCCCTGGTGGGGGGGTTGACTGAGTTCCACCTTTGGACAGTCCAACTTCCCTTTCCGGATGTTGCCTCACAATAAGTGGACCGGCGCTTGTGTTTCGATGGGCCCTCGACGAGTGACATCATCCCGCCAGTGTCAGCACATCACCCACATGAGCCGATGGCCTGGGGGGTACATTGGAGCCCCACCACATGTGGCTTTCTCTCCACCTACCTGAGGGGAGGATTGGTCTGAGCAGTATCACTGTATATAAGGGCAATAGGGAAATGCTCATTTTGAGTGAGCTTTCCTTTCCTGGCGTCAGGATGCAAGTCTGAACAGCAGATGTAATTAAATATGTGCATGGCTGTAGTTTGGTGGATACATGACCGCATGTATCACACGGTCAGTCATGCCTTAATGTGATGGACAAATGACCGCGAGTTTTATGAGGTCAGCAATGCTTAAATGAGGGGGACTGCTTGTCAATTAATTTCTTTATATGTTTTATATAGACCTATGCGACTTGTGGGCCCTTCTGGCTGCTGAATGGAGAGTTACTCAACCCATTTTAAACATGTCTCTACCACTAGACCTTGAACCTAGTGATTATAGGTATGTAATCCTTTGTAATGAGGTGCTTGCTATAATAAAGACATTGATAAGCTAATATATACTCAAACTGGGGTTTTGACATACTGACGTCCATCTCGTGTTTGATCTTTTCATTAGGACCTATAGTACAAGTCCTCTAAGGGCCATTTCAAAGACCCTCTGTATTTGCCATTTACTCTCCACACCTGTATGTCCTTTCTGGAAGCATATTACTCACTATCTGACTTTAGGTATGTAGTGTGATAGGCCTATTGACCATGATATCACTTTTTTACCCATGCTATATCTATAAAATATTATACATACATTTTGCTGACCCTTCACCACTCTGACACCATATGATCCCAGTGTGCATTCACATCTTTTCCATTACCTGGCTCTGGGCATGGGATGCATGTCAACGTAGATGGCACTAGTCTTTTTACTGTTTTGTTTTATGGAGCATGACCACTGTTGGGTTATGAATTTGAGGACACTGTAAGTACCAGTCTGAAAAATCCCTCTGATTGTCATAGAAGCTACCAATACACTAAGTTTGATGAATGTCTATAATGTGACTTTTTATTTTGTAGACTGTATCCACACTAATTGCCAGAGATGGTCCCTGAGGAAGGAGCTAAGTTACTCCGAAATGCATCGGAAATGTTGATGCAAATCTTTCTATATTACAAAATCTTGGATATGATTATGTAAAATATTGTTGTATTATGTGCCTCTTTTTATTGTATACTGTACGCTTTTTGATAAATTATATGTTTGTCTACTTTTTGTAAATCATTTTGTGTAAAATTAAACTTTGATTTTTAATACATATATTGTCACACTCCTATGCCTTAAAAGTCCAATTTCAGAGGGGGGAACTATGTCTTTCCATTTATCCTAGGGATGTGGCTACTTCTAGCAGATAATTGAACCGCCGTTTTTTGTTTATTATGCGTGAGGGATGAAGCTTTAAAAGGACCACCACCAAGGATTATCTTAATGCATCTGAGAGACCTGGAACCAGGCTAGGATTGATAGAACATCGTACCAAGCATTGTAATCAAAAGGCTTATTTGATTACCTTTTAGGGTGAGAGTTCTGGGAGCACAGAGGTGTCGCAAGAAGGTGACAGCACACCATTTAGTTTATATATATTCACACAAGATGCACTTTATTTGTAAGTAAGTGATTATAGCTGTCAGGTCACCGCTGGAGAATGAACTGTTATACACTTTAAAATACTGATGCACCTTTGCAACGGATTGAACTTTGTTATGCACTTTATATGTGTATTATGATATATATGCACTTCATATGATTCTAACATTTTGCTTTTGCCATACTACACGCTCATCAAAACATTAATTTGGTAACTCTTAACAGAATACAGTGAACAGCCTAATTTATGTTGTAATTTTCGTTCGGTCTTATTTTATTAAGGTTTGTAAATGCAAAGGGATACAAACAGATATCCAGAGTGCAAGTGGCTCAACATTCCTCAAATAGCCACACTAAGAGACAACATGTATAGTAATATAGAGAGGAAGAGTTATGTAAGACCTCTTTCCAAGAATAAAAGGTTGTAATTATGATACAGAGAGCCTGCTAGTAACTGTTACTGATAGCTTACACATAATTTTCACTTGCACTTTTGCAGGATATGTGATATTTGTGAGAGAGATGGAAAGCAGGGAAATCTTTCAGTGGTGGAGACTTGTAATATCTGTGGCCTGTCTTACAATGTCAAGCTGACATTTAGCTAGAAATATCCCAATCTCCCCAACAATACAGCTAAGAAAACTTTCCAGCCTCATTCACTTACCTCTCTGCTTGTTCATGTGCATCACATAAAAAAATCAAAGCAAACGTATAAAAGCAGATGAATGGCCTTACAGAATCACATTTGTATTTCAGACCATGGTTGTACATATTAAAATAACCTTTAATATTACCTTAAACTAAGGCAATACTGAAATCTAAGCAGATGGATTCCATTGGAAGAAGTTTTAGAGATAATCACGTCTGCGGTATTCACTGTTACATTTCGTGAAATAACCTGATGAATCGTAAACTTGCAGATGGACCCATTATGTGAATGAAGTGGAAAATGCAGATTACTCATTTTCATTTAAAACCATCCTTTTGTGTACTTAGAATTTAAATTAAGCAGCTATAGTACACAATGTTTTGCCTCATTTGCAGTCGCTTAGGAAAAAAAAATATTTTTCATGTCACACATTTAATGTGTATTTTGCAGTGCCCCTTTCACAAAGAGTGCATATGAATAATTCATTTGCTTAAAATGCAATATAAAAGGATTAGCCTGGATGTTCTTTCTTGCTGTATAATTGTAACAAATTAGTGAGGTTAAAGCTGATGAGGCTGTTCTCAGGTATCTGTTATATTTTAGATTGTAAAGTTCAATATAACACATAAAGTCCAGACAAAAGGTTATGCATTTTCAGAGAACTTTTAAGCTCGGTTATTACAAAGAAAAAAGAGCACATTGTGCAAATAAGAATATTGCTGCTGTTTGTAGTTTTATGAAAAGTTCAACGAGTACACTATTAAACAATAAGAAATGGCTGCATTTACAAAATGGTGTTCAATTTAAATCTGCCTTGTCTAAGATACTGTAAATATGTACATTCAGCATATTTTAAATTATACTTGACTTCCCATTAGACAACCTGTAAACCCTGTGCTTGGGGTGCACAAAATCGTATGGTCTAAAGTATAAAAACATAAAATGACTGTAAGACAGACACTTAATGCAACTAAAATCTAAACATTACATAAAACATTATTGCAAAAAGTCTTGGCAATGTAAGACTCTTTCTTTGGCTTTCCTTTTCAGATAAATCTTTAATATTGTCCTCAAAGACCGTATTAAGAATGGTGTTGCTCTCAGTGGACAAAAGAGGATAAGTGATCTTGGCTCATAGTTGAGCTTTCATAGTTCCTAATATTTGCTTAGGTTCTGAAAGTTCACTTTCTTCATTTGATCATATTTGAATAAATCCTCAATACAGTATTGACATTTTGTAATAAGCAAGTGTAGTTCTGCTACCGACTGTTTGTATTTGTACAGAAAATAACATCATACCTACATTATATCAACAAAGCTCAAACCTCAGTCCTTCTTTGAGTTATTTTTTAAAACCTAATTTCCTTTTTCATTCTTTTACAACTTTCTGCATTCCCTTTATCCATAAAGAGAAATATACTGTACTCTAGAGGCGTACATAGTTTGAATTATTATTTCAGTGTTTTCCTAAAGTAATTGTGCAAGCCACTTTCAAAATATACCATGCTTTCTCCATTTTTATGTTGTATGAAAACTGAAGTCTGGGCACATACTGTAAGATCGCTTACGTGATTTTGGCTGCAAGCTCTGTATTAGCCATTCATTTATTTAAAGCATGTTCCACTCTCCTCCATACTGATTTCAAAGCTTACCTTCTCACAGCTTGCAGGCACCTACTTTCTCCTGTGGAGACCAGCCAACTCAACTTATATTCTAGATGGCAGATCACCTTACCACCTCATGTGGCTCTAAGCAATTTTCCTAATGTAGGCAGTGAAGACGTGGTTAAAAATAGGGATCTTTTCATCTAAAATTTGTGTCACCAGCGTATCAGCTTTAGCTATAAGCTTTTGGGGATTAGCCTCAAGAGGGAATCATTAAGTCACTTAAATCAACTTGCTACAATTAGTAGTAGTAGTCACATTTAACTGGACTTGTTCTGTAATGTTGAAGATGTTTTGTAGCTTATCCAAATTACTTCTTCAGTTCTAATAAGCATCTGAACGATACCCCAGCATTTCAACCTACACCTAAGACATCCAAATCCAATTACAATGGACTGTGTAGATGTTGATTGTCCAACTACTAGATAGGAAGCTTTAGGCTGGGTTCACACCACTGCACGGAGCATCTCACAGCAGGTGTCCGGTGCGTCCCCATTCCCCATTTCAGGTCCGATTTCAGCGCAAATTTTTGGCTGAATTCAAATCTGAAATGGACCAGAGGACGCACAGGACTCCTGTGCAATTTGCACCGAAGCTGCTCCGGAGATGTGTGAACTGGCTCCATAGAGAGCCGGTCACAATCTCCTGACATGCGAACTGGATGTGGACAAATACGCATCCAATTCGCAATAGTGTGAACACGGCCTGAAAGTAATAAAGCTGCCCTGTTCTAGTTACTAAATCTCTTTATTGTGTCAGAAAGCCTGATGTCAATTTAGTGAGGAATGTAAAGACCTGTACTCTAGGGAAACAAAACAATTTCTCACCAAACAAATGGCCCAACATAGGAGGACCAATTCTACAGACCAACATCAAGATTCAAACCATACGGGCAGGTTAAATGTCCATTGATCAACTTAGGTACAACCAGCCTGTTGAATTTTAAATGCAATTATTGCTAGCAGCTACTATAGCTGCTAGTAGTAATCACTTCCTCTGCCAGGGATGGAAAACCCCCACCGGTAGAAACAATGGCTCCACAAAAGGGATTCCCCCATAGATGTGCGCAGCCGATGCTATTAGGGTGTTCAACCCAAAGCTCAAACACTACCGACTACTCACGATGTTCATTCAGAAAGGGAAGGGGCCGGTAAATTACATATTTACTGGCCCCATCCCTCACTCATCCTAAATCTTTCCACAGCAACAGCCGGTGGGGGAGAAGAGAAGCCGGCAGTGCTGCGGGGGGAAGGAGGGGGAGTCAAGTCAGTAGGGGGAATTTGTTCTGCACAGGGTGATTAGGGTGTTCCTGGGCATGCCTGGAACACCCTGTGTGCACGCCCATGGATTCCCCCATTAACAATGACTGTTTTGATTGGGGAATCAAGTGATTCTATGGCTGGCTTATGAAATAATGACATTCTTTCAAAGACAATGAAATGTAAATTTTGGACAGAGACACCAATTGTTTTGCAAGAGCCCTGAGAGAGGTCATCTACAGTATGTCAAAATGGAACAACTATTTCTGAACAGGGTTGGGGGTTCTCAATCCCAGTCTTCAACATATAATGGCATTTTATCTCTATTCAGGTGAACTGACAACAATTCACACAGTTGGCCATGTCAGTCTAGGACCTAACACCTATACAGGCTTCCTGACACCAAAAGGTTGGTTCCATAACCACCCGTTCTATTCTTGGACAATCGACATCTCCACACATAATGTTGATTGGGTTAAGGTGTCTGAAAGTGTTGCTTTAAAAGCTAGAACATCTTCCTGACACTCATTGGAACAGAAGAAGTTGCTTGAATAAGCTATAAAACATCTTCAGCATTACAGAACAAGTTCAGGTCAGGTGACTACGATCACTATTAGCTGTACCACGACCAAGATAAATGAGAACTTTCACAGATTTTAATCAACTTGCCTTTCTTAATGACTGTTAAAATTTCTGCTACATAGAGAGGGCATGGTTTTCAGTTAGTTGGCAAAATCATGGTGGTTGATTTACTAGAAGAATAGAGATTGCTCACCTTAGTACCTAAGATTAAGTTGTGTTAACGTCAAACACACAAAATGTACAGATGAAAATATATCAATTCTTTTTATTAATGATTGGTTATTTAAAGCATTTACAACTTAGCATTATTTACTTAGGTATGTGAACTATTTTAAGACAGCTTCTCACAGTTTTCATCAAAAGTTGCAGAAAATCAGACATAGCTGGCCTCCTGGCTGGATGATTTCCAGCATCATCTAGTCCTTTCCTCACCACCCATTTTATTCATTAGATTTCAGTTTTCTCAATTTTGTATGCTCTGCATCACATGTGGGTATAAACGTGCGTGGTCTGTATGCAAATACTAAGAAATGCCCAGTCCTCCATTTTTACATGCTTCCATGAAGGCATTATGATACTTGCATAACCTTTCCCAAAAGCCAACCCATTGCTTGCATTATGGCTGAGGGCTGTTGAAAGGAGTACTGAAGCATGGTGCTGATGTTTTCAGGATGCTATGGACAGTACGATCGTAGCCAGTCCTTCCCAACACTGATGAAATGCCTGTATCACTGGATGTAAAGTAAGGTATGTCATGACAACATACAGGTTTTATTGAAAAATATAATATATTACCATGTTGGGGGACAGAGGGCTTGGGACCAGGGAAATTGCAAGCATATTAAAATGCTGCCTTCTTTAAACAAGACTGAGATCTTTAATATAACAGGTTAATGTCATTGCACTAATATATAATATACTGTAAAAGTGTGTAACTGCTCTCAATGTCAGGCAACAGCAACAAAGACTTGTAGCATATTATCATGCATAGGAAGGAATATGAATATACAAGAAGACAACATAATTTTGCCACTACATTAATCTTTGGTAACACTTCACCTTGAATGTGGATTATAATTTTGGCAGTGGTCCATAAAAAGATCTAACATGGGACTAGGAAGAGTTCAGAGAACAGTAACAACAAAGTTAATAAAGGTAATGCCACATTTATAGATAAGACTTGCCAAAGTAAATCTGTTTACATTAGAAAAAAAAAATTGTATGCACATTATATACAAATACAGTTAGGCTTGATTCACACTAATCCGCTTTTTGATGCATTTTGCATTTTGCAGAAATGCAGGGAAATTTTTTAACATGGGTTCCTATGGAACATGTTCACATCAATGCATTTTTGTGCCTCTGCGTTTTTGGAAAGGGTTGGGGACTTTTTTCCCACAAAATGCAGCATTTTGCATGTAATAGAATTCAATGGACCTGCATCCAAAACGCAAGTACTGCGTCTTTACCGCAATTTTGCCGCAATTTGCATTTTTTTTTCACTGTATATAGCTGGTTGCTAAGGAGCGGCGCCGTTGCGTCCTTAACAACTGATGAGTCATCAGCTATCAGCTGGCTTCCCGCTCAATGTAAAAAATAAAATGGCGGCTAAAAAAAAAAAATTGTAAAAAAAACAGCGTGGGGTCCCCCCCCAGATCCATACCAGGCCCTTGGGTCTAGTATTGATTTGGAGGGGACCCCCACACACCAAAATTTAAAAACAAAATGGAGTGGGGGTCCCCGCAAAATCCATACCAGACCCTTATCCAAGCATGCAGCCCGGCAGGTCAGGAAACGGAGGGGATGAGGGAGCACCCCCCCTCCTGAACCATACCAGGCCGCATGCACTCAACATGAGTGCTTTGGGGCGGGGGGCTCTGTGCCCCCCCCACCCCAAAGCACCTTGCCCCCATGTTGATGGGGACAAGAGCCTCTTCCTGACAACCCTTGCCCTGTGGATGTCGGGGTTTGCGGGCGGGGGGCTTATCGGAATCTGGAACCCCTCTTTAACAAGGGGGCCCCCAGATCCCGCCCCCCCATGTGAATGAGTATGGGGTATATTGTACCCCTACCCATTCACTGAAAAAAAAGTAGTGTAGTGTTAAAAAATATAGTAGACAGTTTCTGACAAGTCTTTTATTAAAAATCTTCTTCTTCTCCGCTTCTTCCTCTGGACTTCCTCCATCTTCTCCCACATCTTCATCCTCCCGTCTTCTCCTTCTTCCCCTGCTTCTTATTCCACTCTTCTTTGTCCGGTGTTCTTCTTCCTCTGCTGCCGCTCCAGCCGACCACCCTCCTCCATCCTGCTGATCTGTCGGCGCCGATGTCCTGCATTTCTTAAATAACGATGGGGGTGTAACATTTTACACGATGGGGGTGTAAAATTTTGGCATGGGGGTCCCCTCCAAATCCATACTAGACCCAAGGGCCTGGTATGTCCCTGCTTTTTCTCTCAATTCTTTTTTTTAGCTGGCAATTCTTTTTTTTTTTACATTCAGCAGGAAGCCTGCTGACAACTAATGACTCATCGGTTGTTAAGGACGTGGTGGCTGGCTTCCCGGCCCCCTCCTTAGCAACCAGCTATATACAGTGTAAAAAAAACCCGCAAAATGCAAATGGGCTGAAAAATCGCGGTAAAATTGTGTGTCAAAAAACGCGGCAAGCACCGCAAAAAGCACTGCAGAAACGCTCAAAAGCAACATGCATAGATGTGAATTGAGCCTTAGACCAATATATATATATATATATATATATACAGTATCTCACAAAAGTAAGTACACCCCTCACATTTTTGTAAACATTTTATTCTATCTTTTCATGTGACAACACTGAAGAAATGACACTTTGCTACAATGTAAAGTAGTGAGTGTACAGCTTGTATAACAGTGTAAATTTGCTGTCCCCTCAAAATAACTCAACACACAGCCATTAATGTCTAAACCGCTGGCAACAAAAGTGAGTACACCCCTAAGTGAAAATGTCCAGATTGGGTCCAAAGTGTCAATATTTTGTGTGGCCACCATTATTTTCCAGCATTGCCTTAACCCTCTTGGGCATGGAGTTCACCAGAGCTTCATAGGTTGCCACTGGAGTCCTCTCCCACTCCTCCATGACGACATCACGGAGCTGGTGGAAGTTAGAGACCTTGCGCTCCTCCACCTTCTGTTTGAGGATGCCCCACAGATGCTCAATAGGGTTTAGGTCTGGAGACATGCTTGGCCACTGTCACTAGGAGATACCTAGTGACAGTGTCACTGATCTCTGCTCCCTGTGATCGGGAGCAGAGATCAATGATGTGTCACACGTAGCCATGCCCCCCTCCCCCACAGTTAGTAACACTCCCTAGGACATACTTAACCCCTCCCTAGCCCCCTAGTGGTTAACCCCTTCACTGCCAGTGTCATTTACACAGGAATCAGTGCATTTGTATAGCACTGATTGCTGTATAAATGACAATGGGCCCAAAAATGTGTCAAAAATGTGTCAAAAATGTCGGATGTGTCCACCATAATGTCGCAGTCACCATAAAAATCTCTGATCGCCGCCATTACTAGTAAAAAAAATTAATAATAAAAATGCCATAAAACTATCCCCTATTTTGTAAACGCTATAACTTTTGCACAAACCAATCAATAAACGCTTATTGCGATTTTTTTTTTACCAAAAATATGTAGAAGAATACGCATCAGCCTAAACTGAGGAAAAAAAATGTTTTTTTTAATATTTTTTGGGGATATTTATTATAGCAAAAAGTAAAAAATTATGCGTTTTTTCAAAATTGTCGCTATTTTTTTGTTTATAGCACAAAAAATAAAACCCGCAGAGGCGATCAAATACCACCAAAAGAAAGCTCTATTTGTGGGGAAAAAAGGACGTAAATTTTTTTTGGGAGCCATGTCGCACGACCGCGCAATTGTCAGTTAAAACGACGCAGTGCCGAATCGCAAAAAGTGCTCTGGTCAGGAAGGGGGTACATTCTTCCGGGGCTGAAGTGGATAGGGAAGGGCTAGAACTATTGTAAGCTTTCTTTATTGTTTTCTAAAGCCGCGTACACACGATCGGATTTTCCGACGGGAAATGTGTGATGACAGACTGTTGGCGGAAAATCCAACCCTTTGTACGCTCCATAGACAATTGTTGTCGGATTTTCCACGGACAAATGTTGGATGACAGGCTTTAAAATTTTCCGCGGACAAATGTCTGTTGTCAGATTTTCCGAGTGTGTGTACGCGTCGGACAAAAGTCCAAAGTACAAACACGCATGCTCGGAAGCAAGGACGAGCCAGAAGCGGTCAGTCTTGTAAATTAGCATTCGGAGAATTAACATTCGTGACGTGGCAAATTATCAAATCTCGAAATGCAGCGCACAATTCTCTTCTTTTTTAATGGGATAATAATGAAGCTGCTTTGCTGGTGATACTGATGGAATTATTGCAAACAAATTTTAAAAGGCTTTTTTTTTCTAGTGTTATCAAGAATAATATTATTATGCTTTGTTTGTTTTTTTGGGCAAGTTACCACAACACCATTATCCTGTAGTTTTTAAGATCAAAGATACAACTATGTTGGTGTCCCTTGCCAAGTATTATTTTCCACAATTTTTTTTTAATTGCATTAAAAAAAGAAAACAAATAAAATTAGACATGCTATCTGTTCAAGGGGCTATCCCACAGAGCCTAGAACACTTGGCACAAGTGCAGAGTGGCATTAGGGTGTTAGATGCTACTGACCAGCAACAAAAGGGGGCTTTAATCTTACTGCAACTGACCACAAATGCTGGGGTTTATTTTTGCTTCCACTGGCACCAGTGTTGGTAGTTACTACTACTGCCACTGACACCAGAGATGGACCTTATTTTAAAACAAGCCACATGCATGAAGTGACACCCATTTTTTGGCAATGCCCACTAGCAGGAGACTGCAGAGCCCTTTTCTCCTTGTTCCCTTCAAGATGTCCCTCCTAATTACTTTCAAATGTTTGCAACTATGCTTCCAACAGAACATCAGACAAGTGTTTTGTTTCACAATATAGTGAAGAAAGTAACAGGATTACTTTATTGTATGGGTTATATATACTTTTACGTGTGGAGGAACATGTGACTCCTCTTAAATGTCTACAGTTCTTTGCTGTAGTGAACCATCCACCATTCTTTTCAACACATTGCAGGAAGCAAGTAATGTCTTTCGCAATCTATCGCCATCACTCCTTAGAGAACTTAAAAAGTAAGTTTATACTATCACATCTTGTATTGTACATCATTGTTTCTGCAATGTATGCTGTATTGTATGCAATATTATACTTATTGAAGTCTATTTCTGTTATTTGTAGTTTCACCTGGCTTGTTCTAATAAAACTGAGATCAAAGAAATATGGTATCTACAGTTATTGGGATAAGAAGGTTTAGCTAGCTGTCCCAGAGACAGAACACCAGTAGCCAATAGACAGCCCACTATTGGCTATAGAATTTGCCCATCAGGTTCCCCATCAGGTCTACTCTCCTTGTGATTGACAGCAGGCAGTGGGCAGACCAATTGCCAATAGACATCCCACTATTGGCTGTAGAATTTGCCCACTGCTTGCTGTCAATCACAAGGAGAGCAGGACTGATTGGGAACTAATGTGTCAGCTTTCCCATCAGGCTCCTCGGAGAAGGTGAAGGGTCTACGTACCAGTTAGAAATGGGTACATGGATTTTGGGCAAGCACCATGTGTGGAGACACACTGAGGCGGAAGTGTCTGTCCTCACTGTCAGCTGACCTCCCTGCGGCTGCCAGATAGACAGCACAGCAGCCAAGGAATTTTAAGATAGGTGGGCGGAGCTTGATGGGGATTTAGAAAAATCAGTTCCCCATCAGGTCCACTCTCCGTGTTATTGACAGCAGGCAGTGGGCAGACCAATAGCCAATAGACATCCCACTATTGGCTGTAGAATTTGCCCACTGCTTGCTGTCAATCGCAAAGGGAGCAGGCCTGATTGGGAACTAATGTCTCAGCTTTCCCATCAGGCTCCAGGTGCCTGTCGACTGTGAAGTATCAATGACAACCAGTTAAAAGTGGGAAGGGGGTAGCAGAGGTAAACATTCAGCACTGCTACGGCATACAGAGGCAGGCACTCTACAGATAGGCTTAAAGAAGAAGTACAGCCAAAGCTTGTTTGGCTGTACTTTGCCTGTGGATCACAGAAGTGCAGTTCGTTTTGCACTCCTGTGACCTGTTTTCAGCAAACAGCAGGCTGAAGCCCACTGTTGGCTGATGTCACAGAGCCAGTTAAGGCTCAGGAAAGATCACGACTATATGGTCGGGATCCAGCAACATGTCTGGACCTGCACGTGGCCCAGCCTCTCAGCAAGCCGCTGAGAGCCTGAGCCAGCAGCTCCCACCTCCTCCACAGCCCAGAGCGTCAGTGAGCGTGGGGGGGACAGAGCAGACAGCAGTGAGCTCTCTGATCAGGGATCTCTGAGAACTGAGTGATCGGTGGTGTTTGATAACTCGGTTCTCAGTCTTAGAGCTGGCGGGGGAACAGATGCAACATTGGACTGATGCTGCATCCACCTAGGTAAGTATAATTCTAACATTTTTTGAAAATTACATACTTCTCTTTTAATTTTGTTTCATTTGGCTAGTTTTATTTTCTATGAACTGGATGTAATTCTTTTTTAAATTTGGCACTATTAAGAACTTTGTAAAAGTGGCTCTAATACGAATTACCCAAATCTACTGGCGTAGTTGATACAACTACCAAAGCTAACAGCAGGGCTTTTTTTAATCTGGCGCAGGACTATTTAAAAGGCCATAACACCAGAAAAGTGGTGCGAATGCTTTACTGAATATCCTGACAGTGTTTTAGAACTATGCAGCTAGGTATTCATTGATACATTATTATCATTGTTGTAAATATAGTGTACATATATTGTGTATAGGTCCGGGAGGGTAAGCGATTATACTACGATCTTGTATTGTTTTTTAAAGTCAATTTCAGGTAAAAGTGATCCGAGTGGCTCCAATCACTTTTTCAGAGCTCTGAAGGGACCCTTGTGTGCTTGAGTCCAGAGCACTAAGTCTTATTTCTGTCTGCTGCTCTGTTCCTCTGCTATAGCATGAGTCGCTTCTGGCAATTTTTACTGACACCAAGAAGTAAAAATGTGACAGGGGAGGGAGCTCCAGCACACAGCCTGTGAATGAAACCTCAGCCCTATTCCTGTGTGCTGTGTAAAGGAGGGTGTAACGTTTCTCTCCAATCAGCTATCGGCTCTCCTCTTTGACTGTAACTTCAGTTCCCCATCCCTGCTTTCTGAAGGCTCAAACAAGCTGTATAAATTCTGGACTTTGAACAGCTGTAGAGAAGAAGAGACTGTAGTTAAACAGGTACAATTTATGCAGGAGGATTTGTTTCATCTCTGTGTCTCACCTGAGGTTAGTCACTTCACTGGGTATACACTATGTAAGGCTAGATCACACCTATGCATTTTTTGTGGTGTGTTTTGCGGTTTGCAGAAACACACCACAGTCCGTTTAACACGGATTCCTTTGGTTCACATTCACACCTATGCTTTTTTCAACTGCTGCATTTTGGAAAGGGTCAGTGACTTTTTTCCTGCAGCAGATTGCATTGTGCATGTATTAGACTTCAATGGCATTTTTTTATGCATTTTTACATGTTCTTTGGGTTTTGCTTTTAAGAGAAAAAAAATGCAAAAGGCATGAAAACTGCATGAAAAGACTCATAAAAATTGCGTGTTCTAAAACGCACCAGAAAACCACATCAACCGCAACTGCACATTTAATACACTGAAAGCACACCTGTCCCCCTGTGCTCATACACAAATGCAAACGCACGAGTAGGTCCAGCATAAACAGTGATTGCACCACACGTTAGGTATCGCCACAGAACATCAGAGTGAGATTGAGAGCACAAGTAGTTTTGATTCAGGAAACACACTTTAAGACGGGACATGTCCCGAAATTTATTAATAAATATTTTCCAGTAGTGTTCCATGCCACATCTGCCGAAGCAAAAAACGAAGGGAGTCACAATCCTATTATCCCAAAATGCTAATTTTCATCTTCAGGACACCAAAGTGGACCCCGAGAGTCGGTACTTGTTTATAAAGGGTCAATTTGGTTCGCGCCCCCTCATAATAGCCAACATTTACAGCCCGAATAGTGGCCAAGTGACTTTCTTTCGGCAACTTGCTCCGAAACTTTCGGATTTCACCTCGGGAATCCCGATCCTTGGAGGAGACCTGAATGTGCCTCTTAACCCTCTCTTGGCTACATCTAGAGCACCTCCTCCATCCCTTATAAGGCATTACACCAAATCAACCTACAGCTTCAAAATCTTCAACTACAGACGCTTGGAGGGTACTCAACATGAAAGAAAAGGGCTATACTTTCTACTCCTCCATACATAAAAAGTTCTCCAGAATAGATTATTTTTTTCTTTCTCAAACTGACCTCTCCTACTTGTCCTCAGCAACAATTGAGTTTATGGTCTTGTCTGACCATCACCCCATTACTCTAACACTGTCCTTCCCAGCAAAGGTCACTAGGTATAAGATTTGGAGATTGAATTTGTCCCCTCTTAAGGATGCAAACGTGGTGTCCTGGTTTGCAACCAAGTTAAAGGACTTCTTTGTAATTAATGACACCCCCGATGTAGACCCTTTAACACAATGGGAAGCTCATAAGTGTACCATTAGAGAGGAATTGCTATCTTTATCTGCGGCTCTGAAAAAGTCCCATCAGGCACTGGTGAACTCCCTGTATTCCCGTATTAATATGTTAGAAAAAGCACACAAGCAATCTCTCGTGACATCTACCATGCGAAAGTTGAGGAACACTAGATCACAGTTTCTTGAAATGCTTGGCAAAAAGACCCATCAACAATTAATGCTCCGGCAAAAGTCTTTTATGAGCAGGGGAATAAAAGTGGTTGCCTTCTTGCTAGGCCAGTTCAGGCCCAAAAGAATTCAACGACAATTCATTCCATTAGAGATTCTCAAGGCCTTAAACAGTGTTAGAATGAAGTCATTACTAAATAATTTGAAGAGTATTACAAATCCCTTTATAATCTCAGAGACCCCATTGAACTTTCCTCTGTTACGAATAGTAGGAAACAATTTATCACTGATTTCTTGGCTGGTTTCGGGTTTTACCCAATTCCTGATTCGGAAGCTTTGGAACTTGAGGTGCCTATTTCCGGTGATGAGCTGGATAGAGCCATGAAGGAAATGAAACCAGGGAAAAGCCCCAGCTTGGATGGTCTTACACTCCAGTATTATCGTATGTTTTTGCATATACTGAAGCCACGATTTCTATCGGCTTTTTGCTCACTTGCTTCCTCTTCCCCTCGCTATTCCTTTCTTTTGAAAACACATATTACTGTGATTCGGAAGGAGGGGAAAGACATCTCTCAGGTGACCAGTTACTGCCCCGTATATCTCCTCAATGTTGACGTGAAGTTGTATGCCAAAATTCTGGCCAACCATCTGCTCCCCCCTTCTGCCATCCCTTGTATCTTTGGATCAAGTAGGTTTCATTCCAGGGTGAGAGGCATGTGATAATACCGTTAAGGCTCTGAATATTCACTATTGGCTCACCTCGCAGAATAAAAGGGGCTTTTTTTTGTCATTGGAGGTGGAGAAGGAGTTCAATAGAGTGGCCTGGGACTACCTAGAAGCAACTCTCAAGGCCATTGGGTTGTTGCCAAGGATGTGTGGCAGCATACAGGCTTTAAATTCCATCCCTCAAGTCAGGGTTCAGGTTAATGGCCACCTATCGAACGCCTTTTGTCCAATGGGGCGAGGCAGGGATGCCCCTGCTTTTCGTTCTCTCACTCTCTTCCTAAATAAACTGCTATCAAACCCCCGATATTCATGGGATATCAGTTCATGGTTCATCCTATAAAATAGCGGCCTTTGCGGATGACCTATTGCCGTTTCTATCTCAGCCGAACATTTCCCTCCCAAATTTACTTAAGAATTGGAATCTTTTAAGAACTTGTCCAACTTAAAGATCAACTACTCCAAATCTCAAGCATTAAATATTTCCCTCTCTAAAGATGAAGTCGCCATAAATTCTCAATTGGATTTAGGTCTGGACTTTGACTGGGCCAATTCTAACACATGAATATGCTTTGATCTAAACCATTCCATTGTAGCTCTGGCTGTATGTTTAGGGTTGTTGTCCTGCTGGAAGGTGAACCCCACCCCAGTCCAGTCTCAGGTCTTTTGCAGACTCTAACAGGTTTTCTTCTAAGATTGCCCTGTATTTGGCTCCATCCATATTCCCATCAACTTTGACCAGCTTCCCTATCCCTGCTGAAGAAAAGCATCCCCACAACATGCTGCCACCACCATGTTTCACTGTGGGGATAGTGTTTCAGGGTGATGTGCAGTGTTAGTTTTTTGCCACACATAGGGTTTTGCTTTTAGGCCTAAAAGTCTCATCTGACCAAAGTACCTTCTTCCACATGTTTGCTGTGTCCCCCACATGGCTTCCCGCAAATTGCAAACAAGACTTCTTATAGCTTCCTTTCAACAATGGCTTTCTTCTTGTTACTCTTCCATAAAGGCCATATTTTTGGATTGCACAACTAATAGTTGTCCTGTGGACAGATTCTCCCACCTGAGCTGTGGATTTTTGCAGCTCCTCCAGGGTTACCATGGATCTATTGGCTGCTTCTCTGCTTAATGCTCTCCTTGCCTGTCAGTTTAGGTAGATGGCCATGTCTTGGTAGGTTTGCAGTTGTGCCATACTTTTTCCATTTTCGGATGATGGATTGAACAGTGCTCCGTGAGATTTTCAAAGATTGGGGTAACTGACCTAACTCTGCTTTAAACTTCTCCACAACTTTATCCCTGACCTGTCTGGTGTGTTCCTTGGCCTTCATGATGCTGTTTGTTCACTAAGGTTCTCTAAAAAACCTCTGAGGGCTTCACAGAATAGCTGTATTTATAATTTTACACAGGTGGACTCTATTTACTAATTAGGTGATTTCTGAAGGCAATAGGTTCCACTATATATATTTATTTGTAAAAAAATATGAAAACCATTTATTATTTTCCTTCCACTTCACAATTATGTGCCACTTTGTGTTGGTCTCTCATATAAAATCCCAATAAAATTTACATTTTTGGTTGTAACATGACAAAATGTGGAAAATTTCAAGGGGTATGAATACTTTTTTAAGGCACTGTAGACTACCTCAAGAGCTGGTTCTGTCCAGCTCAGTAGATTCATTTTTTTCTTTCCTTTTATTGGTTGAACTGGATGGGCTTGTGTCTTTTTTCAAACAGACTATGTACTGTATTTATTTGTGTATAACACGCACTTTTTCACCCTGAAAATCGGGTGCAAATAGTGTGTGATTGTTATACGCCGATACTGCAATTTGGGCTGCCTAGGAGGAAACGGGGAGAGGGGCGGGACGAGCGCTGTCAGATTACATAAAGCGAGAATCTCCTGTTTACTCAGCAGCCTCTTGAATAGGAAGTTCCGTCTCCTGGGCCGGAATTGGACCATTGTTCTGTCTATCATAGAAGCCTGTCCAAGAGGCATGATTTTGTATTAAAGAGGTCACAGAGTAAACAAATTCTCGCTGTATGTAATCTGATGGCGCTCGTCCCACCCCCCTCCCTGTCTCCTTTGGGGTAGCAGTAATCTGAGGTGAGGCTGCAGATGGGCATTGATCAGGCTGCATTCATGGCAATGGTGAGGCTGCATATGGGCATTGATCAGGCTGCAGATGGGCATTGATCAAGCTGCATTGATGGGCAATTGTGAGGCTGTAGATTGGCATTGATCAAGCTGCATTGATGGGCATATGTGAGGCTGCAGATGGACATTGATCAAGCTGCATTGATGGGCAATTGTGAGGCTGCAGATGGACAATATTGAGGCTGCATTGATGGGCACTGACCCTTATTTTGCTTTAAAGTCCTAAAATTTGAGTTTTTTTCCTGAAACTTCCCTATGTAAAAAGGGGCACAAATATAGAAAATTTCAGTTGAATAGTGAAGACTGAATGGGAAGCATAATAGCTAATAGTCAGCACTCTTAAAGTGATTATAAAGATTCATTTTTATTTTTTATTTTTTTAAATAACAAACATGTCATACTTACCTCCACTGTGCAGTTCGTTTTGCACAGAGTGGCCCTGATCCTCGACTGGTAGCTCCTCCCTGCATCGTATAACCCCCTAGGAGAAGCGCTCTCCCGGGGGGTTACCTTGCGGGCACACTCCCGAGTCTAGCATTCAGCGTCCATAGATGCCAAATGTAGGACTCAGCCCCGCCCTCTGGCACCCGCGTCATTGGATTTGATTGATAGCAGCAGGATCCAATGGCTGCACGGCTATCGATCTATCCAATCAACAGCCGAGAACCCCGGGCAGAGAGGAAGAGCATGTCTCCGGCGGGCGAATACAGGACTCTGGTGAGTTAAATGGGGGGGCTGGGGGGCCGGTCAGTGACAGAAGTTTTTTCACCTTAATGCATAGGATGCATTAAGGTGAAAAAACATGAGGGTTTACAACCCGTTTAATTTCTATATTAGATGGCCCTCATTATTAGTGCCCCTTTGGAAGACAGATGGGGAAAATATTAACATAATAAATATGTGAAATAAGTTTTAATGATATTAAATAAAAGTTGTAAATTAGTATCTGGGGTTTAGATGCAGAGGAAATATTTCCATAATTTCCCTTTTTAAATTAACCAACTGCTGATAGAACGTTTACTGTTGCCAACATTCTCTGCATAGTCACATGTTGAAACCTTAAATTCCTCAGTAGCATCCACTGGCATTCACCACCTAACTCCATCATTGGGGAAATTTATCAGGTAAGGCTGGTGAATGAATGCATGCTAATTTAGGTAGGGCAAATATACTTAGATTCACCCGCCATTTATAGCCCAGTTCTTGCTAGCAATAGGCTTTAGTTCACCAGCCCTTGCAATGATCAGGTCATTTAGGTTTTCCTAAGTGGGTAATAAGCACTTAATATAACTGTAAGAATTCTGCATTGCACATAGAAATTTTCCAACTACTGAAAAGATAGAGAAATACCTATTCCGTGCATTAACAGAACTAAACCTCATCGGCCAAGTCCATGTAGCTGTTGCAGTACAGCGATGAGTTCCAGCATTGGCAGATGTCTCTCCACCTGTTTGTGGCTAGTCTAACACATCTAGCTGAAACAGTTTTGTTTTTAATGCCAATTACTTAACAGCAGCATGGGTAAACTCATTCACATCATACACAACAGACATATTCATCTTAGTACCGAAACGTAATGTTTGTTTTGACATTTTTATGATTAAACAATTTATCACACTACACGCTTACGTGATTTTAGAGATACTCTCCCAAGTGACATTATTCCTGGATTTTTTTTCATATTTCTTTGCTTTCCTTCGAGTCTTTCTATATAGCATTTTGCTACATTGAGAATTACACTTTAAACCATCTATAACTTTACACTACCATCACATCATTTTTGTGACACCACAATGGGATTGGTATGAAAACAGTCCTCTGAATATAGCACAAATTTTGATACAGCTAGGGTTGCCACCTTTTCTTCAAGCCAAACCTGAAAACTTTAGGGCACATTTTTTTACTGTTGTATACACTACAGAATTATAAAATACCTGGGAAATCTTTGGGTGCCCCCCGTACAGTAGTAAATATGAGCGCTGCAGCGAATAGTGGGTTTGACCAAATTGCAGACATCATCACCCCGCCCCCCCAGTGACGCCAAACCTGCCCCCAGACAGATGCCCGCAGCTCCCGGACAGCAACAGATGTGTGTGTGTGACTATCTCAGTTACATGGGGAGCCACAGCCTAGTCTGAATAATGTGTCCGGGTTTCAGGCAGATTGAAACCCAGACACATGATTCAAAACCCGAACTGTCCGGGTGAATCCTGGACAGGTGGCAACTCTAGTTACAGCTTTCCCAAAGACCCATGCAGGCAAGAATCCACAGTGTCTATTTTTATCAGACAAGCAGACGATAATCTTTGGCAATATCTTCCAAAGTTTCATGTGAGTGTCAACTTTTATTGCTACTTTCTGTCTTATTAAAGTTATTTATTGTGTAGGATTCTTATGCTTTCCTCTCTTTTATTTTTTTTTGGTAAGAAGGGACAATCTAAAGTAAGTTCCCTACCTAATAGAGGAAACAAGTTCCCTACCTTAATAGAGGAAACAATGGACCAGAAACTGTTCATCAAAATACAGGTTCAATTGGGTAATACTTGAGGATAGCTGGAGTACTGGAAAAAATAGCAACATGGTCAACAAAAGAAAAAGTCTAACACTGTCTGAAAATGTGATTAGGTTGTGATATAAGTCAGGAATAGGAATGAGCTCAAGATTAATTCTTGACTCAAGTTTGGTCTAAACTTTGGCTGTTCAGGTGTTTGACTGGATGCCAGAATTTTTGCCCGGGACAGGAACCAAACATTTCATTCTATAACATATTTCTACTACTACTGTCTGACAGCTTTGTATCTGTCAATGGTTGCTAAGAAAGCATTGGGTGCTGCTACCGGCTTGTCCTTAGCAACCAGTGATGTTACCTAGCCCCTTTTATTTACTGGTCGGGATTTCCTGGCTATGGAAATAAAAGATTGATTGTGATTCCTATTGAACCAGACTGAGACACCATTTAAAGGCTCAGGAACTCTTTGCTGGTGTTATGGCTTAATTAGCTGATTAGAGTGGGACACTTTAAGCCTAGAATATTGCACCTTTTTACAATATTCTAATTTTCTGAGATTGTGGATTTGGGGTTTTCATGAGCTGTAAGCCATAATCATCACAATTATGACAAATCACGGCTTGAACTATCTTGCTTTGCATGTAATGAGTCTATCTCATATATTAGTTAACTTTTGCTCGATATTCTAATTTTTCAAGTATCACCTGTATGTCTAAAGTGCAAAAAAATCCTGGAAACTGACTGACCCTGGAAAGAGTTTATTCAGCATTCCACCTTTTTAAACCGGGAACTAAAAGGAGAATAAAAGTCATAAATAGTTGAGGGCACAGCATAACCTGTTCCTCATTTGCAAAGGTTTGTGTAGGTCGAAAATTCCATCAGAAGAAGACAAGTTTGAGGAGAGAAAAACACCAGGATGGGTGTAATCATTCAGGATCATATAGGCTCCTTTGTACAAGGCTGTAAGAAGGAGTGGAAGTAAAAGTATTACAGTATTTTGCAACTTGGATACCATTATAGGAAAAAAGAGAAATAAGGGCACGATTAATCTGAAAAAAATTGGGGATAATACACATTAACCACTTCAGGACTGTCAGCCCATATTATACTATGGACAGCACGTAATACACACATTAATACTTATTAGGCACACACTTAACCCCTTGATTACTCCAAGATGTTAATCCCTTCCCAGTACAATGACAGTGTATAGTGCAAGGGTTCTTCAAAAAGCTTTGTAGCCCTTTTGACCACAGCATGACAACCCTTATACTACAACTCTTATACCCGGCTTGCCAGACAGACTAGTCACATGACACGCTCAGACACGACCACTTACACACTCCTCCCACCCTCACCATTTTCAACAAAAATTTAAAAGTGTAGAAACTTTTTGAAGACCCCTCGTATTATCACTGATCACTGTATTATGGGCAATGGTGATGTCAGTGTTAGTTAGTCAGTTCCCACCCAGCGTCAGTTAGTTTTATATTACCCGCTGCACTATTACAATCCCACTATAAGTTTCTGATCACCACCACCATTACAAGTATAAAATAAATAAATAAATAAAAATTCCATTATATATACCACAGTTTGAAGATGCTATTCACACAAACCAATCAATATACACTTAATGGGATTTTTTTTTTACCAATGACATGTAGCAGGATACATTTTGGCCTAAATTTATGAAGAAATTCATTTTTTTTTTTATTGGATATGTTTTATAGCATAAAAAAATAAAAAACCCAGTGATGATCAAGGGGGTAAACCTTCTGAAGCTCAAGTGGTTAAGGTAGAAAAATTCAAATGAGTGAGAAAAAACAGGATGCAGGTCTAGATTGGAAGCAACAAGGGGGAGCCTGAGCAACCACACTCTAAAGAGAAGGTATCTTCTGGATCCAATAGAGACAGCAATAAAAAGTCCACTTATTATAGTAGGAGTGATGTTCTAAATAGAAGGCTTGTGGCTCTGAGATTTGTGGTACAAGCAGGGGCAGACTCTGAATGCTTTTAAGGGTAAAACAGCATTAGGTGGGGACTGTCATAGTTCTGTCTCATCTACAGATCTCCAGATTCAAATAAACTGTGTGATAGTGAAGAATATATCACATAAATATTTGTACAAAAAAACAAAGATAGTAAAGTGACTACTCGATAAACAAAGTCTCAGTCAAGATAATAGTCTGGGGAATGAAGAATGGAGGAAAGGGATGAGATTAGTCATCATAAGAGGAAAGAAGAAGGGGAAGAAAGAAATAAAGGAGAGCGTCAGTCTAGCCCAAGCCTACTAACCGAACAAGCTACAGGCAACAGAGTACTTTTTAAAGCATGTGATCTTTCGAGAATGATTTCACAAGTCACCCCCATGAAAGGACAACGAGTAGTTCCAGTTAAATCAAACTGTGATTTAAGTAGGGCGTATAACTGTCTGTCAATGACCATCCTTAAAAGTCAAGGCTCCATCAACAAGTGTGATGAAATGTCTGTCAAGGCGAAAAACTGGAAAATCCACACAAGGTAAGGACCATTTGTCAAGAAATTCCCTATCAAAAGGGAAACACTTCTTCATATTATGAGACAAAATCCAGGATTGCATTGGAAATTCACAGTCCTCGTATGAGCGCTAAAAGACTCTATACCTTGTACAGTGGGTTGGACCTCTAGACAAATAGTAACGTATACAACTTCAATGTCATTGAAATACATAGTTTGCAGATTTGAGTCATAGGAACTAAGTCAAATACAGATGCTACAGGGGTAGCCTGTGAAGATTCTAACCTAAAATTATAACCACAACATACAAGGCCATCTATAGGGGAGTAGTAGGGGAGTATGGAACGAGGTCACCCGATCTAGTGGGGTTGTCCTATGAACATCTTTTAACATTCGTGTTGCACTGAATAACAGTAAGCAACTAAAAACACAAAATGCAAGAAGGCCTAGCGTACTCACAAATCAAGGCAGTAGGTGCTGGTGAGGGTTGTAGGTGGCTGAAGGTGATTAAGTCACTGAAAGCCACCAATGGAGCAAGGCTGAAGACCAGATGATTCACAATGCACTCAAGTAGCAATAGTATTGGGAACAGTATTTCCTTCAGAGCCAAAAGGCGGGAAATGATAGAATACATGCACTCAACCCATGATGTCAGCACTGAGTTTTATCAGATGTAACTCTTACTTCAATAAAAAGGATGCTAATTTTCAAAGAATAAATGGCACCCAATTGTTAAAATATTGACGTAGTTCCCAATGCAAAGTGATATGGTCCCCCGCGCTACTAATTGAGTAAAAAATCAATAAAACCACCACATGTGATAAATGAAACTGCTGATAAATCTAAAGTGTTCACAAATAACAAACAATAATAAATGTATATAAAGTGATCAGCGCAATTTCTCAACATGAAAAACAAGTGCATATTAAAAAAATGAATATGTATATATAAAATTTGATATTGAAAAGTGACAAACTCAAACATTTCACCACTGATAAAGTGCAAAGTGGTTAAAATAAAAAGTCCAAAAATGTTCATCCAAAACTGAGTGAGTAAATAAATAGTCCACCAAAAACAAGTGATGCTAAAACTTCACACAAATGCTCAGTGCTCATAGAACGCTCACCTCCATAAAATGATGAATCAGCCTTAAGGATAACCCTGGCGATGGTGATCCCCCACTTCCTGACTTCTGGCTATTGACTCTCGATGTTTCCCACACTGTCCAAGGGGTATCAGGAGCTCAGGTGCTGGCTGCACAGACATGCCAATCACAGTTGCTCCAGCTCCTCTGCTTCTATACCTTCTATATCTCTGCTATACAGGGTCTGTATGAGAAGTATGAAGTGTGTGAAGTTTTAGCATCACTTGTTTTTGGTGGATTGGTTTTGAAGGACTATTTATTTACTCACTCAATTTTGGATGAACGTTTTTGGACTTTTTATTTAACCACTTTGCACTTTATCAGTGGTGACATTTTTGAGTTTGTCACTTTTCAATACCAAATGTTTATATATACATATTCATTTTTTCAATATTTACTTGTTTTTCATGATGAGAAATTGCACTGATCACTTTATATACATTTAGTTCCCAATGCTCTCACCCAAATGACCATATTTATTGAATAAATTGTGAAAGACTGAGTCCCACCATCTCACTGTGCTATGGCTCTAAAACTGGATAGTACTCTGCATGTTACTAATACAATACATAAAGGACAAAGATGTAAAATGAGGCAAAGCCCAGAATATAAGGTTTACATATCGAGATATGTTAACCGCAAAGAGAAAATTCTATACAGAATGAGAATGTATAGACCAGGTCAAACCAGAGGCTGTGCCACAGCTCTGAGCCTTTTTAAATGGTCTGTGGCTAACTGCCATAGTCTTTAAGGGTATAGAAAGCACCGTAATGTAGAATCTATGGCCGATCCAATCAAGTGATAACTAATGAGCGAGTTTGGGGTGGAAGAACTGGACTGGCCTGCACAGAGTCCTGACCTCAACCCGATAGAACACCTTTGGGATGAATTTGAGTGGAGACTGTGAGCCAGGCCTTCTCATCCAAAATCAGTGCCTGACCTCACAAATGTGCTTCTGGAAGAATGGTCAAAAATTCCCATTGACATGCTCCAAAACCTTGTGGACAGCCTTCCCAGAAGAGTTGAAGCTGTTATAGCTGCAAAGGGCGGGCCAACTCAATATAGAACCCTACTGACTAAGACTGAGGTGCCATTAAAGTTCATGTGCGTATAAAAGCAGGTGTCCCAATACTTTTGACAATATAGTGTATATTGGCATCTCCCCTGGCCAAAAACGACATCTCCCAGAATTCAGTGTTCCAGGTTAAAAAAGGATCAAGAGTTCTTAATCTGAGGAAGCTCCATCTTGTGGTACAAAAGAACTGCATTCAGAGAATATTCACCATAATAATGCATTGAAAGGCCTGCACATTCCTGTGACAGTCACTCTGGTTACACATGACTAAAAGTGAAGAAAATGTCAAAATTCTGAGTGGTCACCAAAATAGATATATAGAGGGAACCTTACAATGGGGAAAAATGAACAATCATGTGATCATGGCATTTAACCATCTTTTAAGGCATCTATTAGTATTTTTTTTCATTGTAAATGAACAAAAACTACCAAAAATAACCTCAAGGTAAATAGTGGCGCTGAACACGCAATAATGTGAACAATACACATATATATTACACACCCAGTGAATAGTAGTGCAAGAAAGATGAACATAAAAAGAAATAGTCCGTAATAAATGATGTCCAATAATGAATAAATAATTTGTGATAAAAAGTCACTTGATTCCATGGTGTTTGCACACTATGTTAGGGGTTTTACAGCTTTTTTTAAGTGTTCTTGGAACCAGTAAACATCCAGCAAATTGAACTTTGATCAGTTCTTTCATCACTAGTTCTAATCAATGGCATCTAACCTGGAACACCTGAGTATAATATATGGGGTTTGAAGTGGTAGTAAATGTATTGATGTACTTTTTTCAATGTAGAAAATGTGCATTTTTGTTAATTATGATTATGAGAATGAATATACCATATCAATTTTATATGTAATATGTGTGACCATATCACCTTCTTCTGCATGCACTGTTTAAATAAAAATGTAATGTTTGTCTGTTAAAAAATTTGTTGAAAAGTCAACCATTACCATGGGGAGAGCTCTATTGTGGTACTTAATAAGCGTGTCTGCTTTCTAATCTGAGGTGAGATTCAGAAAGCAAAACGACTCTTTAGTGAATATTAAAGCCATAATCTTCAGAATTCAGTTTGAGAGTTTGTGTCCTTTTTTTCATCTCAGCTGAATGACTTTATTAGACTTGACAATTCTGATTAAACATAGGGTAATTTTCTTTATATTGCATGGCTGGTTTTTACTCATGGCTGAGGCCAGTTTTATGTTTTATATGTACGGTATATGACAACATAGCTATGTATAATATATATATGTGACTTGCAGCAAGATTTACTACTTCGACTGACTTTAGAACATTGCTATTATTATCACAATTCAACTTCCAGACGATATTTTATTGGTGGTCACAATAGTCCCAATTTGCTAGAGTTGAAATGTACGAACTTACTGCAATAAAACAAAATGTTAAACCTAAGTAGTAATATTCGCATTCATGGCTGCATGTTTATGGGTTGGTTTTATGAATCTCACCATGGAGAAAACAGCTTAGATCCTTGCCCTTGTACTATACCTAATCAAGTGATGAATGAGGGGTGTAATTGAACAATGAGCAGATACTGAATCTTGAAAGAAGATAGACATTAATATATCTACCAGCAGCATGGGATGGTATCAAGCCATACTAAAATCACAATTGTGTCGTCAGTTATATCAGCAGTTTTTTACTATAAATAAAGAGATCAGCCTCAGACCTTTGAAATTTCACTTTTTTTCTTTGCTTTTTGCATTGTTTGTTTTGTGTAAAATTTAAAAAATAAACCTATAAAATGCTGTCTGTCAGTAGCATTAAATGGCAGTTTTTTGTAACCTCTGTAAAATACTAATATACTAAAATACTGTTTTACTAATATTTATAGGTAAAGTTGATCCAGGGAATATCCGATTGCCTGTTGGGGGATCAGGAAGGATTTTTTTTCCCTAGCTGCAGCAAATTGGATCATGCTTTATTGGGGCTTTTTTGTATTCCTCTGGATCAACTGTGGGTATAAGATAGTGTTTATAGAGATTTTCTATTTGTGTGTGTGTTTTTTTTTCCTTCCCTCCTTCCTTTTTTTTTTCAACCAGATTAACTGATTATGCCGGTTACAGACTGCAAAATATTTGCCCTTCTTTATTTTCCTCATGATTCTTCTTTTAAGAGGTACTACTTTTTGGTTAAAGCTGGCCATAGATGGTTCAAATCTTCAGCAGGGACCGGCTGAGATTCGAACCATGTATGGGCAGGCTGATTGTATCCAAGTTGATTGATTGATCAACTTGGGTGCAACCAGCAGGTCGGATTTTTCACATGCATGGATGCCTGACACTTCAGCTAGAAAGGAGATGGATACTCGGCTTGTGAGCACCTGTCTCCAGCTACAAGCACTTGCCCAAGGCAAACACCAGCAGGAGGAGTATAATAGAGAGATGAAGTTTGTCTCCTTGTTAGTTGCATGTAAGCAGGTTGAAATTCTGGTTATTAAGATAGCTACTGCTCCAGGGAGGGAAACAGCTAACCTGGTTTCCCACACTTTCTGCTTAGCTCTGCTTCTCTCCCTGTGTTGAATAGGGGAGGGCTCTGCCCAGATGGACTCAGTCTGCTACATGGGAAAGAAGACACAGACAAACCACAACATGTAATTTTCAGATGCTTACAGAGAAGAGAGAAGGGGGAGCAGTTCCACCTCGGAGAACAAGCCTGACTGCTGTCACATCCACCATGTAGGGGGATTGCTGGAACCTGCAGTCCACCCTGAACCTACCAGCCTTGGATACCGCCACCATGAACTCTTCTATAGATGGACTCTTGCCTGTGCAGGTATGCTGGGGCAGCCACAAACTTGTGTTAAGGATTAGGGACTTTGCACTTTGTTCTGTTATGTTAAGAGTTTTCAGTAAAGCTTTTGAAACTTTGTCCTTACCCGGTCTCAAGTTACTAAAGGAGTGTATGTAAGTAACCTGCACACATAGTCTACAGCATGTGTCAGTAAAGCACACTGGAGCATGAAGACATGAAGAGGAGCAACATGGTGCCGAGTAAAGTAAGTTGTTAACAAGGAGGTTTACCAAGCAGCCTGTCATGAAGCGTGTGCCTGTGACAGGTAGGACAGACTCTTGCAGAGAGGGAGATGTTGTCCACATCTTCTCCGTGAGCTCTATAGCAACGGGAGCAGATCAGCACTGCAGAGGTTCTCGGCCAGTGCACAGGTATGGAAGAGTACACACGAGCAGAAATTCCGCCAGCAAAAGTCCAATGAGAACTTTTGGTCTGAAAATGCGACCGTGTGTATGCTCCATCAGACTTTTACTGGTGGAATTCCAGCCAGCAAAAGATTGAGAGCATGTTCTCAATTTTTCGGTCGGAAAAAGTTCCGATCAGAAATTCCGATCGTCTGTACCAATTCTGACGCGCAAAATTCCTACGCATGCTCAGAAACAACTCAACACATGCTCAGAAGCATTGAACTTCATTTACTCGGCTCGTCGTAGTGTTGTACGTCACCGCGTTTTTGACGGTCGAAAGTTCAACAAACTTTTGTGTGACCATGTGTAAGCAAGCCAAGCTTGAACGGAATTCCGTCACAAAAACCATCTAAGATTTTTCCGATGGAAATTCCGTTCATGTGGACGCGGCATAAGAGTTAATGTAGAACATATATGCAGTAGGTGTTTGGCGGGACCCTATTCCATTACTGGTAATGAGGTAGCTGAAATACACTGGAGAGGTGAGGAGGGCGTTGGCTCAGTGTGTTTATCCTAACTGCAACAGAGACAGTGCGGTATACATTGACAGAGTGAGAGTTAACTGGAGGGCAGTTAATTTCTCAAGTGTACAGGGTGCATGGCACAGGTAAAGGTAACCCATGTGCAAGGCAGTGATCCTTTCCAAGGTGCCTAGCATAGCCCAGAAGAACCCACCCCGGGGTAGACCTTCCATTGACCCACACTTGGCACCCAACGAGATGGAACATGGAGGGAGTGTCACCCACCTGCCCTACAATTAGTACTGGGTGGCCACAAACCAAAGGGGGGCACCCTGTTTGACTTCACAGCTAGCATTACCTAGGAAGATGGAATAAAGAACTACGTGTAATTTGTCCTATCAGGAACTGAATGAAGTGATACTTCTGAATTAATTTCTCTTTAACAACATAATTAATAAATAGTATAAAATGCAACTCACCAGAAATTGGAACCTCATAACATAAAAGAGGTGAGTTTATGCAATAGAATAGTCAAACCAAAATGGCCAAAGACAGGAACATCACTCCAATCAGACCACTGATGAAGCTCCTAGTAATCTGTAAGCTTGTATAGTGTAAACTGGTTTACATGACTATTGAACTATGCACATACAAAAATACAGATAAAAAAAGGAAGAAAAAATGTAATTTAACTAAGACTACAAAATATTTTAACTTAGTTTGGGACTTAAACAATGTACTCTATGAACCAATAGGATACATTTACTTCTAATATATTTTTATTAACACTGATATGTTATCATGCTAAAGCAACCTCTGTAAAAAAAATATGCTAAAAGATTCTATCTATCTATCTATCTATCTATCTATCTATCTATCTATCTATCTATCTATCTATCTATCTATCTAAGATATCACTTTTGGATGGACAAAAATTTTTAAATTCATTAATTTAATTTGTTTTATATTAGTTTCCCTTTATGATTCAAGTGTTTTACCATCCTACCATAGAAATAAAACCTTGCAGGATCAATTTTAGCTGATATCACAGTGGACTTTCTGACACAAACCTATTTTAGAAAAGCAATCAAGTATGCTCTTAAATGTCAAATTACTACTGCCGCAGCACTTCCATGATTGAAATGCCACCTTTGCATGTACACCATTGTATTATATTGAAATTGCCTGGAGATTCTATGGACAATTTAGTTATCTCTTGTGCTAAGCATGTTGCTGCAATAAACAGATTTCAGAAATAGCAACGTTTTCTCACATATTACCTGAAAGCACGATTAAAAAGAGATACCTTTACAGATACAGCATTAATAGATTACATTGGGAAGCACAATGTATTCAACTAAATATTTTACTGAAATGCTTAATTGCAAAGATATGCATTGGTTTTAATAAATGTCACATTTTCACTTTTTCCCTTGCTGAAAAAACATCTGCAATACAATGATAAATATGGCCTCTACCATGAGACAAGCTCAGAGAATGCTGGCCCATATACATGACAATTTTAAGGCAGTCTCAGAAGCTTCCAGCTGGACTTTGATCCCACTACCGGCAAAGATAATGGCATGCAATTTCTCAATCATGTGGCCACAACAGGTGTCCAAAGAACCAGGGGAATTATTATGAAAGTATAACAAACAGTAATAACAACAGTGTAAGAATTGCTTGATGTGTTTCATGCCCAGATGGGTGCAAACCACCACCAACAGTTTCTATCATTACTTTGAAATTATTTTGAAAAGACTCTGTCAAAAAAAAGAAAAAAAAAACGGCCTAATAATAATTAACAATCCCACCTGTAACTCCAACTTGCAGAGCTAAAAAGGCTGGAAGACTCTTTAATATCTGACACTTCTGGATTTGTCAAACGCCTGCATCCCCAAACAATGCTGTAGTTAAACAAGCTGACCATTATGTCCCTATGTCCTTACTGTGTCTTTATAGAATGGAGTCATTTGACACGTATTTCTGTAGGTTAAGTATGTTAAATTTGTGTGACTTCTGCTGTCTTGGTTATAAGGAAATCCATTTACGTTTTTTTCATCCCAAAATTGTGTTTGAAATAGTGTCACTATGCAGACCCTAGGTGGCGCAAAACACATAGAAAAATTAATATAAAATATAACAGTACACATAAATGACATTAATATTGTGTAAAGAAGAAATCCAAACAAGTCCACCAATCAGTCCCAACAACATAAAGTCTTTAAAAGTGTATGGAAAATATCACCACTTGTGTCCACAGCTTTTCAAAGAAGCATTATAACATTCACCATATTCTGTACATAATCAACGCTCCCAGAAATGTGATTAGTCTCAATCACCAGGAGAAATTGGCTCACAATTAAGTGATCGGCAAAAAAAGCTTTATAATTATTAGCAACTGGTATCCAATCGGCTACCATCCGTGATCTTAACGTTATTGTAAAGTCTCTTTTTTTTTCTCTAAAAATAACAAACATGTCATACTTACCCACCCAGATCCTCCTCTTCTTGGGTCCCTCTTCAGCTCTCCTGGCCCCACCCACCTGTTGAGTGCCCCCACAGAAAACAACTTCCATGGGGGCACTTGAGCTGAGTCATAGCTCCCTGTGTCCATTCAGACACAGAGCCCCAGTTTGGCCCCTCCCCCTCTCTCTCCTGATTGGCTGAGACACAGCAGTGGCACCATTGAGAGGAAAGTTATGGTTGGCCAAGGAATTTGTGGACATTGCTGAAGAGAGATGGGGCTCAGGTAAGTATTAGGGGGGCTGCTACACACAGAAGGTTTTTTATCTTAATGCATAGAATGCATTAAGATAAAAAAACCTTCTGACTTTACAACCATTTTAAAGCCTTAAGATTTCCATAACGCAGTTGATCATGAAAGAGAGAAATCCACAATAGTGCAATGCCGTACCTCTCTTGTATTCATTAAAACCCATTTAAAGCCACTTACAGACACAAAATACAGAAGCACAAAACTAGAAGTTTTCTTTTATCATCCTTCCACCATGTGACCTGTGATTCATCTAATAGCTGTTTTACATCTATGTGTTGTGGGAATGCATGCATTAATGTGTGCATTTACACAACATGCAACATTGCACCTTTTAAATAGCACCTCATTGCGCTAAGGTAATGCACATGCATTGAAACTTGCTGCGACACATGACAGACCACCATAGTGCATTATGGCAAACATTTTGTGAACTGTCCAATTTTTGGGGATGTTTTTGTGCAATGGAAGCCTATTGATTTCAGCAAAGTAATATGTGACATTAAGACACCACACAACTGTAAATGGGCCCTCAGGGATTAGACATGAGCATTCACATCATATGATCAATATGCACTCACATTTACTATAATTGTCTATCGCTATATCCAAGACAGACCAGTGTAAGCCAGCCACAGTACTCCTAATCTCTGACACACCAGTACAGCATCACCAGACCAGTGTAAGCCAGCCACAGTGTCCCTGATCACTAGCCATGTCAGGACATGCAAGTGTCCTGGATAGTCACCACTAGGGATGAGCCGAACACCCCCGGTTTGGTTCGCACCAGAACCTGTGAACGGACCGAAAGTTTGTGCAAACTTTAGAACCCCATTAAAGTCTATGGGACTCAAATGTTCGAAATCAAAAGTGCTAATTTTAAAGGCTAATATGCAAGTTATTGTCCTAAAAAGGGTTTGGGGAACCGGGTCCTGCCCCAGGGGACATGTATCAATGCAAAAAAAAAGTTTTAAAAACGGCAGTGATTTTAATGATGCTTAAAGTGAAAAAAAAGTGAAATATTCCTTTAAATATCATACCAATCATACCATGTCGGGTCCCGGCACTATGCATGAAAATCAGTGAGACAAATGGCATGGGTACCCCCCCCCCACACACACACACAGTCCATTACCAGGCCCTTTGGGTCTTGTATGGATATTAAGGGGAACCCCGCACCCAAATTTAAAAAAGGAAAGGCGTGGGGCCCCCAGGCCCTATATACTCTGAACAGCAGTATACAGGCGGTGCAAACAAGACAGGTAGGTTTGTTGTTAAGTAAAATCTGTTTGTAATTTTGAACTGGTACATTTTTAAAGTGTAGCTCCAGCCAAAAAATCAATTTTTAAGCTTTTTGGAAAACATAGGGAAGGGTTTTCACCCCTGTAACATTTGTTTTTCTGTCTGTGCTCCTCTTCAGAAGATTTCACCTCACTTTCTGTCCCAATGACAAATGTTTTTTGAAAATTTGGGGTTTTTAGTGAAACAAGGATTGGTGATAAAGCATCAGTGAAGAGGAGACAAGTTTTTCCCATATTAACTCTTACAGGAGATAATTTCCCTTCCTAGGGGTAGATTTCATCTCACTTCCTGATGTCTCCTTCCGTTTGCAAGTAGGAGTCGTTTGTAAGTTGGATGTTTGAAAGTAGGGGCCTGCCCTATATACTCTGCAGAAATTGGGGTCTTAGGTGTTGGTGTTGCCACAACACTGTAAGAACTCACAGTTACTCTTGGTGGGCGCAGGAATGGGCCGTGCTGTGAAATATTAGATCAAGAATTGTAATTACATGCCATTGTCGAACAGTGGTAGAAAAACTGGGCCTTTAGTGGTGGTGGTAGTAGTGGTACTGGTGCCACAACACTGTAAGTCCTCACAGTTACTCTCAGGGGGGTGCTGGAATGGGCCTTGCTGTGAAATATTATATCAAGAATTGTAATTACATGCACAAGTTGAACAGGGGCACAAAAATTGGGCCTTTGGTGGTGGTGTTGCCACAACACTGTAAGCCCTCACAGTTACTCTTGGTGGGCACTGGAACAGGCCCTGCTGTGAAATATTAGATCAAGAATTGTAATTACATGCACCTGTTGAACAGGGGCAGAAAAATTGGGCCTTTGGTGGTGGTGGTGTTGCCACAACACTGTAAACCCTCGCAGTTACTCTTGGTGGGCGCAGGAATGGGCCCTGATGTGAAATATTAGATCAAGAATTGTAATTACATGTCCCTGTTGAACAGGGGCAGAAAAACTGGGCCTTAGGCACTGGTGCCACAACACTGCAACCCCTCACAGATGCTATAGTTGGAGCGCAGGAATGAGCCCTGCTGCAAAGTATTGCATCAAAAATTGTAATTATACGCCCCTGTTAAACAGGGGCTGATAATTTGGGCCTTGAGCACTGGTGCCGGTGCCACAACACTGCAGCCCCTCACAGTTACTCTAGTTGGAGCACAGGAAT
This sequence comes from Aquarana catesbeiana, assembly GCF_042186555.1. Lineage (NCBI taxonomy): Eukaryota > Metazoa > Chordata > Amphibia > Anura > Ranidae > Aquarana > Aquarana catesbeiana. Next base: position 501,538,209 of record NC_133328.1, on the reverse strand, counting down.
GAGCCCTGCTGCAAAGTATTGCATCTAAAATTGTAATTACACTCCCCTGTTAAACAGGGGCCGAAAAATTGGGCCTTGGCCACTGGTGGCGGTGCCCAGAACCAAAAATGTTCTTACAAGCTATCAGCATGAAAATTGAGGAGGAAGAGGATTGTCACTGAGCATAACAGGATAGTCACTCAGCATCAGCATAGGCAGTCTTGAAGGGATCTCACATTAAAAAAAAATCAATCAGTTACATCAGCATCAGGTGTTTGGTAACTGGTGATCCAAGACTGATTAATTTTTATGAAGGTCAGCTGATCGACCGATCCGGTGGACAGGCGCACCCTGTGATCGGTTACAAAGCCTCCAGCAGCACTGAATGTGCGTTCCGAAAGAACGCTGGATGCAGGACAGGCCAGTAGCTCAATTGCATACTGTGCAAGCTCTGGCCAGTGATTTATCTTCAAGACCCAGTAACCCAGAGGATTTTTGGTGGGAAAGGTGTCCAAGTCTGATCTTGCCCCTAGGTAATCCTGTACCATGTGAATCAGATGCTGGCGTTGGTTGCTGGAACCGATCAGACCTTGGATCAGACAATAAAAAATTGTCTGAATGCATCGGTCAGATGCACACCTTCTCCACCACTCCTTCTGTGACTGACCGAAGCCTCAGCAACACGTTGTCCAGAAGGACCAGGAAATTATAACCTCCCAGGCTCTGGAAACGCATTGCACAAACCTTTCTGCAAGGCCGCCTGAAGATGTTTCATCCTCTGCTCCCTCTGTGACGGCAAGATAAGGTCTGCAACCTTACCTTTGTAACATTGAGCAAGTAGGGTTGCCAGCCAGTAATCATCCCTTCCCTTAATACCACGAATACGAGGATCCTTCCGCAGGCTTTCCAGGATCAGGGAGGCCATGCAACGTAGGTTTGCTGAGGCATTCGGTCCAGAGTCCTCTAGGTCACTAAGGATGACATGATCCACAGCCACCTCCTCCCAGCCACGTACAAGTCCATGGGTTTCTGTGGACTGTAAATGATCCCTTGAAGACTGCTGCTGATGCTGAGTGCCAGGCTCCACCTCCATGCTGACACAATCCTCCTCCTCCTCCTCCTCTTCCTGTGTGATCGGCAGGCACGCAGGAACACTGTCTGCATAAAGGGGGCCTTCAGAGGTAAGGAAGTCCTCCTCTTCCTCCCTCTGTTCTGCCTCAAGTGCCCTGTTCATTATTCCACACAACGTGTGCTCCAACAGGGGGACAAGAGGGACAGTGTCACTGATGCACTGTCACTGCTCACCATCCTCGTGGCCTCCTCAAATGGTGACAGGATAGTGCATGCATCCTGATCATAGCCCACTGGCGTGGGGAAAAAAAAACAAGGTCCCCTGACCCTGTCCTGGTGCCATAGTCGCATAGATACTCATTGATGGCCCTCTACTGCGTGTGCAGCCACTGCAGCATGGCCAACGTTGAGTTCCATCTGGTGGGCATGTCACAGATTAGGCGGTTCTTGGGCAGGTTAAATTCCTTTTGGAGGTCAGCCAGCCGAGCACTGGCATTATATGACCTGCAGAAATGCACACAGACTTTCCTGGCCTGCCTCAGGACACCCTGTAAGCCCAGGTACCTGCCCAAGAACTGCTGCACCACCAAGTTAAGGATGTGAGCCAAACAGGGCACATGAGTCAGTTGTCCCTGTCGGAGGGCGGAGAGGAGGTTGGTGCCATTGTCGCAAACCACCATACCTGGCTTAAACTAGTGTGGCGTCACCCACCTCTGAACCTGCCCCTGCAGAGCTGACAGAATCTCTGCCCCAGTGTGGCTCCTGTCCCCCAAGCACACCAGCTCAAGCACTGCATGGCATCTTTTTGCTTGCGTAGCCCCTTGAACGCCTACGGAGCACCGCTGGTTCCGAGGACAAATCAGCACAGGAAGAGGCCATGGGGGAAGAAGAATAGGAGGGGGTGGAGGAGAGAGGTGTGGCAGAATCACCACTAGTAGAATTTTGGAGGCGTGGTGGCGGAACAACCTCCAATACTACTGCACCCTGTCCTGCATCCTTCCCAGCTGCCAGAAGAGTCACCCAGTGCGCTGTGAAAGATAGGCAACGTCCCTCTCCATACCTGCTGGACCATGAGTCAGCGGTAATATGCACCTTACCGCTGACCACCCTGTCCAGCGGGGCCAAGACATTGCCTTCCACATGCCGGTAGAGAGCCGGAATCGCCTTCCGTAAGAAAAAGTGGTGTTTGGGAACCTGCCTCTGAGGAACATTCCACAAACTCACGGAAGGGGGAAGAGTCTACCAACTGAAAAGGCAGCAGTTCAAGCAATTTAGACAAGCTAGCATTCAACCGCTGGGCATGTGGGTGATGTTTTGGCCACGCGAGATACGCTTGAGACAAATAGCAGTGGTGGGATCTGATGCACTCATCTCAAAAAAGGCCCACACCAAAGAACTTTTGGAATAACGCGCAGGGACAGCAGTGCCCTGCACATGCGGAGCTCTGCAGTGTGATGCAGTCGGTGTCCTGCCTAAATACTGTAAAAACACCTGCCTGCCTGTCAGTAGGAAGAGAATAACAGGAACAGATCTAGCTAAACTGAATACAGTGTGTATATATATATATATATATATATATATATATATATATATATATATATATACATACATACAACACCTGGGATGCATATATATACACAATACACTGTAAGTACAGCTAACTGACTCGCCTGCCTACTTTTTTGATAGGTTGTTAGGAAATTACCCTGGCTTTGGCCAGTTACAGCTCACTGTACAGACGGCGCTGTTGATTGGCCAAGCATGCGATTCCGCAGTGAATTATGAGCCATGATGCGCCACTCGAACAGTGTCACCAAATCAGTGCAGGCAGCCACGGCATCACTAATCACCACCACACAAGTACAATGTTACCAGGCCAAAGCAGCCAGCCACAGTGTCCCTGACTGCCACCACACAAGTACAGCATCACCAGACCAGTGCAGCCAGCAAGTCCCTCTATTGCCAGTGTTAAAAATGCTAGTGTAAGCCAGCAGCAGTGTTTTGATCACTGCCACACCAGTACAGTATTGCCTCTGCCTACCATCTAAAACCTAAACTCACCCTTGCCCTTTTATCAGCCACATTTTTGTCTGCCCCCTGGACTGTTCCCTTGCCTGATTGCTGACCATGTATCTGTTTGCCAACTAAACTGACCCATCTGCCTTCCAACTGACTATGTTCCTGTGAGACAACAGTCCCAGCCATCCTTTGCAAACAACTTCACTCCATATCTACAGGTACTCCTTTGTTCAGCCTCCTGACCAGTGAACAGAGGATTGTGTATAATTTATGGGGGAACCCAGGTACTAGAAGGTTAGTTATGTTTACCTTAATGGAATGGGGACTGTGCAGGTGAAGCAAGTTAATGTATATTCCCTGACCACTCCTACATTACAGTACATTGTTTTAACACAATATTGGTTGATTTTTGTGATAAGCAAGAGGTAATGTTAGGTACATAATCAGTCTAAACATTGAAAAAGTCTCACACCTGTGGTATCCCCATGTGAGAGGAATAGCAGAATGTGTTCTCGGGTGTACTTTTAAGTATGCCAGTGCTTTGAGTGGGAAATATCTAAATAAACTGACAATTTTTGGTAAAAAAATAAAAATACATTTTCATTTTCTTTCTGCATTTACTAAAAACTTGTGACATTACATTTTCAAAAGACTCAATATGCCTCTTATAAAATACCTTGGGGTTTTTGCTTTCCAAAATGTGGTCAATTTGTGGGTGTTTCCACTGTTCTAGCACTCAAAGGTCTCCAAAAATGTGATAGGTTGTTAGGAAATTACTGTCCCTTAAAAGCCATCAAGGCTCCTTGGATTTTGCACCCATCTTCGCCCCTTGACTAAAAAAAGTCATACACATACACACTTACACATATTGTTTACTCATACTAAGGAGAAGTAGTAAAATGGAATTTTGGGGTGTAATTCTAAGTATGCCTATACTGTGTGTTGGGACAACTTTGTGTAAAAAAATCATTTTTTTCTTCATTTACTAAATAAACCTGTGACAAAAAAAATGAATTTTTCAGACTCACTGTGCCTCTTAAAGAAAACTTTGAGTGTCTTCTTTTGAAAATGTTGCCATTGTGTGGGTGTTTCTACTGTCTTGGAACTCCAGGGCCTCCAAAAATATAATGAGCAGCCAGGAAAATGAATGCATAATTTATGCCTGAATGTGCTCCTTGGATCTTGGGCCCTTATATGTGCCTTAGCTGCAAAAAAGTCTCACATTTGTGGTGTTACTATGCACGAGAGGAGCAGCAGAATGTATTTTGGGGCGTAATTCTAAGTATGCTGTGTGTTAAAATATCTTTTTCTCTGACAACTTTGTGTTAAGTAAATACAGTTTCATTTTTCTTTTTCCCAAAATGTGTGGCAACAAATCTGATCTTCAAAAGACTCTGAATCCCTCTTATGGTGGTGACTCTGTATTGTTAAATTGGGTAATTTTTTGGGTGTTTTTTCCTGTCCTAGCACAGGGCCTCAAGAAATATGAAAGGTAGATAGGAAATCAGATGCAAAATTGTAACACCTGAAGAGGTTTCTTGAATTTTGGGCCCCTCTATACATTTAGGCAGTGGAAAAGCCTCACACATGTGGTATCCCAATACTTCAGAGGAGTAGAACAATGTGCATTGGGGTGTAATTGTATCTATGCTTAAGCTGTGTGTGAGAAATAACTTGTTAAAGTTACAACTTTCTGTAGAAAAAAACACTAAAAATTCAACTTAATATTGCTACTCCAACTATGTACAACCTGAGAATGCGTTTTTCAAATATTAAAATAAAAAAATATGGTATAAAATTCAACTTAAAAAAAGCATGTTTTATAAATACAATGGAGTACCTACTTTCCAAAAAAAATTTGGGGTCACTTTGGAGTGTTTGTGCTGTGCTGGCATTTTAGAGTCTCAAGAAATGAAACAGGCAGCCAGAATGTCATGGTTGGTAAATTCAAAATATATACAGTTTGTAGACTCTATAACTTTCACATAGTCTAAATAATATACACTCATTTATTTTTTACCAAAGAAATTTAGCAGAATATATTTTAGCCTGAGTTTATAAAGAAAGATTATTTGCAAAGTTTTCTAACAGAAGCAGCTTTTTCAGTATTGTTTGGGCCTTTTTCCCTTTATGTGGCAAAAAATTAGAAACCTATTGGGGATTAATTACCACAAAAAAAAAGCTCAGAAAGTAATTCTCAGTCAAGGTATAAAAGTGCTAAAAGCTGGGGGGGCTTACATTGCTGATGTTCAAGTAATTATTGCAGGCATAAAACATTGGCCCTCTGTTTTTATCCTGTGTTAATAATTTTTTTAAATGTAATGGGTTGTATAATAGGGCTTACCTGTAGGTAAAATGAATATCTCCTAAACCTATATGGTTTAGGAGATATTCACTTTGCATGCAGCCGCTGAAGTCAGCGGCACATGCGCTGTGAATGTGTGGCTAAAGGTCCGGCCACTCACAGTGCCGGAGTCGCGAACCCGGACGACTTGCCGAGGGCAAAATGTCAGCTTCCTCGGCGTGGACCGGCCTGCGATATGGGGACCTTGTTCTAAGGTAAGTATTTCATAATGAGCTAGTATGCGGTGCATACTAGCTCATTATGCCTTAGCCTTACAGGGTTTTGTTTTTTTTTAGCATTTTTGTTTTTTTCTGCGGGTATACAACCGCTTTAAAGATTCTTTACATGTATGTGTGTTTGAGAATGTCACTCCCAGCACTGAAATTAAGGAGTATTACTCCTACATGGACTGTGCCCTTTATGCCACGGTAAAAATTTAAGGCACTGTAGCTATGCACATTTTTTCCATACTGCGCTGTGAGTGCTACATGTCTTCTGCGTTGCAAGACTCCCCTTTTTCACAAGTTCCAGAGCTGGTAGGTATGCATTCCCAGAAAACTGATTGATGGATTGCTATCATCAAATGACATCTCTGCACATAAAGCATGATGCCAACATTATTTCTTTCTGGCTCAACTGTTACTAAAATAATATTGAAATGTATTTAGGAGAAAAGAAGTGGAGCCTTTCTAACAGGCTGGAACCTGTATGGGAGATAGGGATGAGCTTCGAGTTCGTGTCGAACTCATGTCCGACTCGAACATCGGCTGTTCGCCAGCTCTCCGAACAGCGAACAATTTAGGGTGTTCGTGGCAAATTCAAAAGCCGCGGAACACCCTTTAAAAGTCTATGGGAGAAATCAAAAGTGCTAATTTTAAAGGCTTATATGCATGGTATTGTCATAAAAAGTGTTTGGGGACCTGGGTCCTGCACCAGGGGACATGGATCAATGCAAAAAAAAGTTTTAAAAACTGAGTTTTTTCAGGAGCAGTGATTTTAATAATGCTTAAAGTGAAACAATAAAAGTGTAATATTCCTTTAAATTTTGTACCTGGGGGGTATCTATAGTATGCCTGTAAAGGGGCGCATGTTTCCCGTGTTTAGAACAGTCTGACAGCAAAATGACATATCAAAGGAAAAAAGTCATTTAAAACTACTCGCGGCTAATAATGAATTGCCGGTCAGACAATACACATAAAAGTTTATTGATAAAAACGGCATGGGAATTCCCCACAGGGGAACCCCGAACCAAAATAAAAAAAAAAAAAATGACGTGGAGGGTCCCCCTAAATTCCATACCAGGCCCTTCAGGTCTGGTATGGATATTAAGGGGAACCCCGGCCAAAATTTAAAAAAGAAAATGGCGTGGGGTCCCCCTCAAAATCTATACCAGACCCTTCAGGTCTGGTATGGATTTTAAAGGGAACCCCGCGCCAAAATTTTTTTAAAAATGGCGTGGGGTCCACCCAAAAATCCATGCCAGACCCTTATCAGAGCATGACAAAAATGACAAGAGACAGTTTTTGACATTTCCTTTATTTAAATGCTTCTTCTATCTTCTATCTTCTTTCTTTTATCTTCTATATTCCTTCGGTTTCTTCCTCCATCTTCTTCTTCTTCTGGTTCTTCTGGTTCTTCCTCCGGTGTTCTCGTCCGGCATCTTTCTCCGCGGCATCTTCTTCCCTTAGTCTTCTGGGCCACTCCCCATCCAGCATGATGGGAGGCTCCCGCTGTGTGACGCTTATCCTCTTCTGACGGTTCTTAAATAATGGAGGGCAGGGCCACTCGGTGACCCCGTCCCCCTCTGATGCATGGGGACTTCCCTGTGGCATACCCCGTGACGTTAGAGGGGGCGGGGTCACCTGTTACGTAACAGGTGACCCCACCCCCTCTGACATCACGGGGAATGCCACAGGGAAGTCCCCATCAAGTCCCTGTGCGTCAGAGGGGGCGGGGTCACTGGGTGGCCCCGCCCTCTGTTATTTAAGAACCGTCAGAAGAGGAGAAGTGTCACACAGTGGGAGTCTCCCATTATGCTGGATGTGGAGCGGCCCAGAAGATGAAGGGAAGAAGACGCTGCGGAGGAAGATGCCGGACGAGAACACCGGAGGAAGAACCAGAAGAACCAGAAGAAGAAGAAGATGGAGGAAGAAACCGAAGGAAGATAGAAGATAGAAGAAAGAAGCATTTAAATAAAGGAATTGTCAAAAACTGTCTCTTGTCTTTTTTAACATTTTTGACACATTTTTTGTAAAATGGTACAAAAGTACCCCCTTACCATTTCACACAGGGGGGAGGGCCGGGATCTGGGGGTCCCCTTGGGGGCTTCCAGATTCCGATAAGCTCCCTGCCCGCAGACCCCCACAACCACCGGGCAAGTATTGTGGGGATAAGGCCCTTGTCCCCATCAAAGTTTTGGGGGATACCCCAAAGCACCCTCCCAATTTTGAGGGCATGTGGCCTGGTACAGTTGAGGAGGGGGGGCACTCTCTCGTCCCCCCTCTTTTCCTGCAGCCTGCCAGGTTGCATGCTCAGATAAGGGTCTGGTATAGATTTTGAGGGGGACCCCACACCATTTTCTTTTTTAAATTTTGGCCGGGGTTCCCCTTAATATCCATACCAGACCTGAAGGGCCTGGTATGGAATTTAGGGGGACCGTCCACGTCATTTTTTTTTTATTTTGGTTCGGGGGTTCCCCTGTGGGGAATTCCCATGCCGTTTTTATCAATGAACTTTTATGTGTATTGTCGGACCGGCAATTCATTATTAGCCGCGAGTAGTTTTAAATGACTTTTTTTCCTTTGAAATGTCATTTTGCTGTCAGACTGTTCTAAACACGGGAAACATGCGCCCCTTTACAGGCATACTATAGACACCCCCCAGGTACGAAATTGAAAGGATTATTACACTTTTATTGTTTCACTTTAAGCATTATTATAATCACTGCTCCCGAAAAAATGGCCATTTTTAAAACTTTGTTTTGCATTGATCCATGTCCCCTGGGGCAGGACCCGGTCCCCAAACACTTTTTATGACAATAACTTGCATATAAGCCTTTAAAATTAGCACTTTTGATTATTCATGTTCGTGTCCCATAGACTTTAATAGGGCGTACACACGGTCGGACTTTGTTCGGACATTCCGACAACAAAATCCTAGGATTTTTTCCGACGGATGTTGGCTCAAACTTGTCTTGCATACACACGGTCACACAAAGTTGTCGGAAAATCCGATCGTTTTAAACGCGGTGACGTAAAACATGTACGTCGGGACTATAAACGGGGCAGTGGCCAATAGCTTTCATTTCTTTATTTATTCTGAGCATGCGTGGCACTTTGTCCGTCGGATTTGTGTACACACGATTGGAATTTCCGACAACGGATTTTGTTGTCGGAAAATTTTATCTCCTGCTCTCCAACTTTGTGTGTCGGAAAATCCGATGGAAAATGTCTGATGGAGCCCACACACGGTCGGAATTTCCGACAACATGCTCCGATCGGACATTTTCCATCGGAAAATCCGACCGTGTGTATGGGGCATAACGGTGTTCGCGTGTTCGAACAAATTTTTTGCATGTTTGGTGCGAACCGAACAGGGGGGTGTTCGGCTCATCCCTAATGGCAGACAGGCATTATTCATATGTGCCTAGAGCAACTTATTCTCTAAACACTGCCCTGCATACTTTACGTTTAGCAACCTGTTTCTAGCTGCTAAATGCTGTCTGCTTACAATGGACAAAGTTAGGTACTATCACTGTTTATTTTAAGAAAAAGAACTTTCATTGCTCAGCATAAACTTCTAGTAAATAACTTGGCAAAGATTATATGCTTGTTTGCAACGGTCATTGAAATGCCATGCCTTCAATGTCAAGAGAAAAATAATATTTTGCTTACATTTTATAGTTTTGCACTTGAGAAAAACAAGCAAAGTTGATATTGGCCGACATTTTTCATTTTTTGACATGCAGCACTTTATATTATCAGTTAGAGTATAAACGCAAAAAAGAAACTGCTTGATGCATCCATAATTCATATAACTGTACCATCAGGGTATTCTGTATTTCTCTCTTTTTTTTTTTTTTTTTCTTAGCAAAATATTAGTCTGGAGGTCTCCTTGAACATTAGTTCAGGTGCTTCAGTGGTGCAATTTTAATCCAAAAAATAATTTATAACTTCTGTCAGAAAGTCTATCAGTATATCAGTATCTCACATTTAACTTACATGCCCTCTATTTTCTTCTGTAAGTTTACTTGATCAGTTAGAACAGATGTTAACACTCAGCAAAAAATACAGTGAAAACTTATTTTCTTCTATAATTTAACTTGATCAGTTAGAACAGATGTTAACACTCAGCAAAAAATACAGTGAAAACTTTACTCATTATTGTAAAACAAATTCCTTCTATTCTGTTGGCTAGAAAAAGCATGGGGTACATTAGAATGAAAGTCTATAAATGTACAGTATACTGTATATAATGCACAAGCCCATCTAGTGCAACCAATACGAAAACAAAACAAACAAAAAACAAATAGAAACCCTTCCAATTCGCAGTCCTATACGGACAGGTTTACTACATCAACATCTATCTAGATACATATATTTATCATTTTTTATTATTTGTTACCTTTAAAGAATTAGTCCACCAATCTGAAAGTTTCTATTCCATTCTTTTCTAGAGTGCATTAGATAATTTCCCAATTTGCATCAATCTGAAAATATTTAAAGACACCCTCAAAGGTTAAACTGCCTGGCAGGATATATTGTAGTGCTTGGTTGAGGACATATTAGATTAGTGCATTATGGGACTATGGTTGAAAGTACAGGTGTAGGTTTTATAAAAAAAAAACATGTAAGAGTTCTCCCCACCCTTACCTATTGTACTGAAAATCAAACATCAGATGCAACTAAGTCCTGCTGTACACTGCACAACTCTCCAGTGTCATTGCTCCAGTGCCCATGTGTGACCGCAAGCTTTATAGAGATGAACAGAAGGATCCAATGTGTTTATTCATCATTTTAGAGCCTGTAGTCATGCCTGCGCACTAAAAAATGGCACCACTGTCTTTCATAGTGGAGAGTTATGCAGTGCACAGAAAAACTGTGTTGCATCTGAGGTTTAATTTTTAATATAATAAATAAGAATGTTAGCACTACATTTAAATGAAGGCAATTGAAATTAAGGGATGGATCCTATACTGGAATAGAAGATTTGAAATTTGCCTACCAGAGTGCTTGCAGATTCAAGGCTACTGGGCTGCTCAATGGGAAAAATAAAGTTAACTCTGAAATATAGTGAGGCATCTGAAAGTAGCTTCTATGGTATGGTACTGACACTTTGGAACATTCCTAAACAATTCAGCTTCACTGTAAATTGGTTATAGTATAAAGGACTATAGCAATTCATAGCTTGATAGTTCTAAGCTCTGACTGGTCATTTGCTATTTTTTTTATATTTATCTAATGGGAGAGAAGGCAGCAGGCATTCCCAACTAAATAAATTAAAACAATACAAGAAATCTAATTTAAATAAATTTTATTGGATAAATAGTGATCGTGGCTGTTTTATTGGTTTAATAACAATTTTTTAATATGTTAATAATTTAAAAAAACATCTATTAATTCAATATTAAAATACTGTATTTATTGGCGTATAACACTCACTTTTTCACCCTAAAAATTGGGTGCAAATAGCACGTGCGTGTTATACGCCAATACTTCAATTTTAGATGCCTCGGAGGGGACAGGGAGGGGGGCGGGATGAGCGCTGTCAGATTACATACAGTGAGAATCTCCTGTTTACTTGGCGGCCTCTGTAATAGGAAGTCCCGTCTCCTGGCCCGCCATTGGACCACTGTTCTGTCTATCATAGGAGATTCTCACTGTATATAATATTTTGGCGCTCGTCCCGCTCCCCTCCCTGTCCTCTCTAGGCTGCAAATGGGCATCGATCAGGCTGCACTGATGGCAATGGTGAGGCTGCTGCATTGATGGCAATGGTGAGGCTGCTGCATTGATGTGGACTGATGAGGTCGCATTGATGGCACTTGTGAGACTGCAGATGGGCATTGATGGGGCTGCATTGGTGGCAATAGTGAGACTGCAGATGGGCACTGACCCTTATTTTGCTTCAAAGTTCCCTATTTAAATTTTTTTTTTTTCCCTGAAACTTCCCTCTTAAAATTAATGTGCGTGTTATACACCTGTGCGTGTTATACGCCGATAAATACTGTAGTTGACACACTGGGCCTTATTTCAGAAAGGACAATCCACTTTGCTCTACAAGTGCACTTGCATTGCACTTGTAGTACAAAGTGGTTTTGCTTTTTTTAAATAAGCCACAGTGTGTCAACATGTGCTAGCTCCCATCATGGGGGATCAATGGACGTGTTTCGGGGTGCAACCCCTTCCTCTTACCTACTTTAATGTGGAGGAAGGGGTTGCACCCACAAAACGCGTACATTGATATCCCATGTTGGCAGATAGCACATGTTGACACATAGTGTGCATCTTCAAAATTTGGCTTTGCAATTACTTTTAAAAAACGTACAACAATAACAACAAAATGTACATTTTTTTTGTTTAGATTTTGCCTAAAACATCAATGATGTTGGTCAGTCTTTTTTGAACATTATTGATATTTTGCTTCAGCTTTTCTAAATCCCGATTTCACACCATGATCTCACTGATGAGTACTTGTGCACTTGCACTGCTGAAGTGAGTTTCTTCCTCCACAACATCCACATCACCTAAAAATAAAAAAAACATCATGTATTATAAATATGCAGGCATCAATCTATTACCTGAAGCTGTGGTTTCAGACATGTTGTTGAGACCATTTCGACCACTTTCTGAACCTCTGCATCCACATTCTCAGGTTCTGCATCCTCATCCTCAGGTTCTGCATCCACATCCTCAGGTTGTGTGCTGAGTTCCCCTTCTTCAGGAGGTGTGGGGTTACTGGTGTCCTCAGATGTCCCAATTCTTTTCTCCCCTATGTGAATACAAAAAATGGTATACTTAGCAGACAGATATTTGAGGCTAGAAATAGTAATATGAAACATTGCTTGGAAGTGTCGTCCAATTGTCTATTTTGGCAGAGTTCCAAGCTGAAGACATGATTTTTTTCCCTTTCAAAAGCTGGAATACTTACCTGTTTTGTGCAAGTTTCACACACAGAGAGGTTGTTCTGGTGTCCCACACTAGTGCTCCTGCGTCCAGATGTGTAAACAGCTGCTGAGTGTCCTCTCCTTACACTGAATCAAGTTGTCATTTCATTATAGTTTCAAACACATCTAGACAACAATGTAATAAACTTCTTTTAATTAAAAAAGGCATGAACAACTGTAGTTAACCTGCATCTGCCAAAAACGTTGTATTAGTGGTCAAACGAATGATGTTTAATACGAACGATTACTGTGCCCACGAACCTCAAACTTGGCATTTTAACCACTTACCTACCGCCGCACGACAATGTACGTCCAAACTTTGAACGGGGATATCGTTGTTATGCCATAACCTCGGTATCCCCATTTTCGTGCGGTGGCCGACTTTCAGATAAAAGTGGTCCCTGCGGCGGATTCGCCGCAAGATCACTTTAATCGGTGGCGGGAGAGGCCCCCCCCTCCCACCGAGATCCGGTGCCCTTCGCCGCTTACCGGAGCCGACGGTAGCGGCAGAGGTGATCGCATCTGTCTCCGTCCTGTGTCTGGAGACGAGTGAGGCTAAGATGGTGCCCACTCGTCTCCATAACACTGCTGGGCAGAAGTGACGTCAAAACGTCACTTCCGTCCACGCCTCTTAAAGGCACAGTTTTTCAAATGTAATTTTTTTAAATTACTTTTTTTTTTTTTTTTTAATTGCATTTTAGTGTAAATATGAGATCTGAGGTCTTTTTGACCCCAGATCTCATATTTAAGAGGTCCTATCATGCTTTTTTCTATTATAAGGGATGTTTACATTCCTTGTAATAGGAATAAAAGTGACACCATGTTTTTTTTTAAACAGTGTAAAAATAAATAAAATATTGTAAAATAAATAATAAAAATTAAAAAAAAAATTTTAAAACCCCCCCGTCCCGACGAGCTCGCGCGCAGAAGCGAACGCATACCCGAGTAGCTCCCGCATATGAAATATGGTCAAACCACACATGTGAGGTATCGCCACGACCGGTAGAGTGAGAGAAATAATTCTAGCCCTAGACCTCCTCTGTACCGCAAAATATGCAACCTGCAGAATTTTTTAAACGTCGCCTATGGAGATTTTTGAGGGTAAAAGTTTGACGCCATTCCACGAGCGGGCGCAATTTTCAAGCGTGACATGTTGGGTATCAATTTACTTGGCATAACATTATATTTCACAATATAAAAAAATTGGGCTAACTTTACTGTTGTCTTATTTTTTTTTTCAAAAAAATGAATTTCTTCCAAAAAAAGTGCGATTTTAAGACCGATGCGCAAATACAGTGCAAAAAAAAGTATTGCAATGACCGCCATTTTATTCTCTAGGGTGTTAGAAGAAAAAACATATATAATGTTTGGGGGTTCTAAGTAATTTTCTAGCAAAAAAACCTGTTTTAAACTTGTAAACACCTAAAATCCAAAACGAGGCTAGTCCTTAAGTGGTTAAACTGTACAACAGTAAAGAAAAGCACATGGACCAGCACAAAAGTAATAATAATAATAGGAACACACGACAAATACTTACTTTTTTGCAGCACTTTTTTTGATCCTTCTATACTGATCCTGCTCCCTCAATTTCAGGTCTGACCAGCGTTTCCTCAATTGCTCCTTGGATCATCGTACACCAAAAGTCCCGTGCAGACTTCTCACAACTTTAGTCATGATCTTGGCCTTTCTCACATTTGGGTTTCTGTATAGTCCATGCTTCCCATCATAGTCTGTCCTCTACAAGATGTCCACCATCTCCACCATCTCTTCAAAGGACATATTTGAGGCCTTATATCTCCTCCTGGATCTGGAACTGCCTTGCTCCGGCCTTTCCTCGTCATTGCTGATAACAGCATGCACCTGCTGTGTCTCTGCCATGTGCTCTCCCACTGCTCCTAAAGAGAAGAGAAGGGGAATACACTAGAAAGAAGGACAGTGGTGGAGTTTGACGCATGCGCAGTGTATATAAAGCATAACATGCGGGCGACGCAGGTAGGACGGAGGATCGGCAGAGACGATAGTTCAAACGAAGGTACAATTGTAACTTGGGGCATCAGTAGTGAGTGGCCTATACTGCTTATAGTTTGAGGCCTAGATTGGGACAAGATTAGGAGAGTTTAGCCTGACATTAGGGTTTGTCTTGTCTTGAGTCTTGCAGATGAAATGGTGGATAAATTCACAGCCTCTGACTTCCTGTCCAACTTCATAGACAAGTACAGGGAGCTGCCATGTCTCTGGCAAGTTCAATGCAGGGACTATTCGAACAAGCAAAAGAGGAAGGCAGCGCTGGATAAACTGTTGGAATTGGTAAAGCCTGTGTATCCCACGGCAGACATCAACTATTTCAAGGCCAAAATTGGTAGCCTGAGGAGTACATATAATAGGGAGTGCAAGCAAGTCCAGGATTCCCAGAGATCCGGAGCAGCAGCAGATGACGTATATGTCCCCAGGCTGTGGTACTATGACAGCCTGCGTTTTTTGTCCAACCAGATGGAACCCAGGCCAATGCTATCAACACTTCCTTCCACATCATCTGAGGCTCCTGAGGTCCAACCTGGGCCTTCCACCCAGGAAGAAGATGTGGAGGAGCCCAGCTTGACCCAGGTATAGCATTGTTGAAGATATTTCTTGTCAAAAATTGAATGACGTTAACTAGATGTTATTGATCACTAATTTCTGATTTAACAAAGTGGTTTACATATCAATAGACAGTAGTAGCCAAAAATGATTGGGACAAGAATGAAAAATGCTGGGGTCAGAATGATAGTCTTTTCTATTTGTTAACATTCAATTTGTAACAGTCATGAGCTCAAAATTGTGTGTGATTGATGAACAAAAACCTAAAACTATGTACCATTTTCATACACAGGAAAGTCTCAGCCAGGAGGAGGCCCTGGCAAGCAGCCTGACGGAATCCCAAGTTCCTCCCCTCCACCCTCCAACCAAAAGGACCAGGAAGGCAAGGAACCTGGAGAAGTCCGCGGCTGCTTTCCTAAAACAGGCTACTGTGGCAATTACCACAACCCCTGGTGTACATGACGAGTTTGCATGTGTCACTGCCAGCAAACTAGAAAAGACAGGGGAGGGCCAACACATGATATGTGAAGAAATTATTCTGAATGCCCCAAACAAGAGGATGAGGGGTGAACTCACACCTGTGTGAGTTGGAGCATGCTCCTCCACCACCTCCAGCAACACCACCAACACCACAGCCACCCCACCCACCACAGCAGCATGGAAGAAAGCGTGGAAGGAAGTGTTGAGAGTGATGGCCTGGGTTTGGTGTGGTCTGGCAAAAAAAGCAGGCTGTTGTAAGACCACAGCCCCGGGACATATATGTCATCTGCAACTGCTCCCGTTCTCTTGGAGTCCTGGACCGTATTGTACTCCCTATCAAATGGACTCCTCAGGTTACCAATTTATTTTGACAGTGAAATAATTGATGTCTGCCCTGGGGTACAAAGGCTTCACCAATTCCAACTGTTTCTCCAGCGTTGCTTTCCTCTTTATTTTGTTATGACCTTGTGCTCCCTATTAAATTTCAAGTTTTGGTTTTGCCAAATACTTGGCTATGTGTTTTACTTCAAAAAGGACAGTTTGTTGGTGAGTAGGCAGGTACATTTCAAAAATACAATGTCAAATTAACAAGGAACACCAACATAGTTGTATCTTTGAGGTTAAAAAATACAAGATAATAATGGTGTTGTGGTAACTTGTGGTAACACAAAAAGAAAATAAAAATTATTAAGGAGATCACTAGGGAAAAAAATGGAGATCACTAGAAAAAAAAAGAAAAGAAAAAAGATTATTCTGGAGATCACGAGAAAAAAAACAACCAAAAAAAAATTACTCATGACATCACTAGAAATAATAAAAAATACGTTTGTCAGAACTCTGTGAATATCAGCAGCAAAGCAACCTCATTATTATAGCATTATAAAGAAGAAGAGAATGTGCTGCATTCAGAGATTTCATAATTTGCCATGTGACAAATGTGATATCTCCATTACGAATGCTAGTTTTACAAGAGAGAGTGCTTCTGGCTCGTACCTGATTCCGAGCATGTGTGAACTTTTGTGCGACGGACTTGTGTACACCTGATGGGAAAGTCCGAAAACAAAGTTTTGTTGGCGGAAAATTTGAGAACCTGCTAGCCAACATTTGTTGGCGGAAAGTCCGACAACAAATGTTCAATGGAGCATACACACGGTTGGACTTTCAGCCAACAAGCTCACATCCAACATTTCCCGTTGGAAAGTCCAATCGTGTGTACGAAGCATAAAAGTGTAAATTTGCTGTCGCCCCAAAATAACTCAACACAGCCATTAATGTTTAAACCGCTGGCAAAAAAAAGTGAGTACACCCCTAAGTGAAAATGTCCAAATTGGGCCCAAAGTGTCAATATTTTGTGTGGCCACCATTATTTTCCAGCACTGCCTTAACCCTCTTGGGCATGGAGTTCACTAGAGCATCACAGGTTGCCACTAGAGTCCTCTTCCACTCCTCCATGACCTTGGGCTCCTCCACATTCTGTTTGAGGATACTCCACAGATGCTCATTAGGGTTTAGGTCTGGAGACATGCTTGGCCAGTGCATCACCTTTACCCTCAGCTTCTTTAGCAAGGCAGTGGTCGTCTTGGAGGTGTGTTTGGGGTTGTTATCATGTTGGATAACTGCCTGCAGCCCAGTCTCTGAAGGGAGGGGATCATGCTCTGCTTCAGTATGTCACAGTACATGTTGGCATTCATGGTTCCCTCAATGAACTGTAGCTCCCCAGTGCCAGCAGCACTCATGCAGCCCCAGACCATAACACTCCCACCACCATGCTTGACTGCAGGCAAGACATACTTGTCTTTGTACTGCTCACCTGGTTGCCGCCACACACGCTTGACACCATCTAAACCAAATAAGTTTATCTTGGTCTCATGAGACCACAAGACATGATTCCAGTATTCCATATCCTTAGTCTGCTTGTCTTCAGCAAACTGTTTGCGGGCTCTTGTGCGTCATCTTTAGAAGAGGCTTCCTTCTGGGACTACAGACATGCAGACCAATTTGCTGCAATGTGCGGCGTATGGTCTGAGCACTGACAGTTTGACTCCCAACCCCTTCAACCTCTGCAGCAATGCTGGCAGCACTCATACGTCTATTTCCCAAAGACAACCTCTGGATACCTCTGAGTACATGCACTTAACTTCTTTGGTCGACCATGGAGAGGCCTGTTCTGAGTGGAACCTGTCCTGTTAAACCTTTGTATGGTCTTGGCCACTGTGCTGCAGCTCAGTTTCAGGGTCTTGGCCATCTTCTTATAGTCTAAGCCATCTTTATGTTGAGCAACAATTCTCTTTTTCGGATCCTCAGAGAGTTCTTTGCCATGAGGTGCCATGTTGAACTTCCAGTTACCAGTATGAGAGAGTGAGAGCGATAACACCAAATTTAACACACCTGTTCCCCATTCACACCTGAGACCTTGTAACAATAACGAGTCACATAACACCGGGGAGAGAAAATGGCTAATTGGGACAGCAAATTTACACTGTTTTACAAGCTGTACACTCACTACTTTACATTGTAGCAAAGTGTCATTTCTTCAGTGTTGTCACATGAAAAGATATAATAAAATATTTACAAAAATGTGAGGGGTATATTCACTTTTGTGAGATACTGTATATTTGTATACACATGTGCCAGTGTAAATGCTAGTTTATAATACAAATATTTTTGAGATTTTTAACGAACTTTAAACTATTATTATCTTTTAGACACTAATTTCAGACAATCATGGTTCTACTGGTTGTCTGGTGTAAGTATTATAGTTTGTGTAGAATTTTTATAACCGTTTTAAATTAGCCTTATCATAGTTGCCAACATTGTAAAAAAAAAATTTAGGGACACTTTTTTGGCTGTAGGCAGAGTCACATTATAATTAGGCGTGGTTTATGCAAAATAGTGGGCGTGGCTTAAATGGGCTTGCCTCAAAGGGGCTGTGGTTAGAGTCTGAGATGAATGAGGGATGAAGAGGGAAAGGGGGAAAGGGGGGAGAGGGATGGAGGGACAGCAGGCCCAGATCCTACACCACAATAGAAATATGTGTATTCCAGAGTTTAACAATCAGCAGATAAAGATACTCCAAACACCTGGTGTTAGCATCAGGTGCCCCCAGCAAAGTCCCTCCTTGCATCAGGTGCCCCCAGCAGCAGTGGCGTAGCGTGGGTTGTCAGCGGCCAGTGCAAGGCAAGAAATTTGCGCCCCCTAACCTACAGACTTTTAGCACTCCCTGAGTACCTTCCCTTCCTACAATAGTACTTACCAGCCTGATTCCTACACTGACCTACCTGATTCCTATACTGACCTCTACACTGACCTACACTAGACTAACCATTATACCCACCTATCTGTCCACTACACTGACCTACCCGATTCCTATACTGACCAGTATATTGACCTACCTGTCCATTACACTACAATACCCACTATACTACACTGATTACTACTGCACCGCCCACTACACTACAACACCCACTACACTACACTAATTACTACAACACCCACTAGACTACGCTGATTACTACAACACCCACTACACTGATTACTACAACACCCACTACACTACAACACCCACTACACTACACTGATTACTAGGGATGAGCTTCGAGTTCGAGTCGAACTCATGTTCGACTCGAACATTGGCTGTTCGCAAGTTCGCCGAACAGCGAACAATTTGGGGTGTTCGCGGCAAATTCGAATGCCGCGGAACACCCTTTAAAAGTCTATGGGAGAAATCAAAAGTGCTAATTTTAAAGGCTAATATGCAAGTTATTGTCATAAAAAGTGTTTGGGGACCTGGGTCCTGCCCCAGGGGACATGGATCAATGCAAAAAAAAGTTTTAAAAATGGCCATTTTTTCGGGAGCAGTGATTTTAATAATGCTTAAAGTCAAACAATAAAAGTGTAATATCCCTTTAAATTTCGTACCTGGGGGGTGTCTATAGTATGCCTGTAAAGGGGCGCATGTTTCCTGTGTTTAGAACAGTCTGACAGCAAAATGACATTTTGAAGGAAAAAACTCATTTAAAACTACCCGCGGCTATTGCATTGCCGACAATACACATAGAAGTTCATTGATAAAAACGGCATGGAAATTCCCCAAAGGGGAACCCCGAACCAAAATTTAAAAAAAAAATGACGTGGGAGTTCCCCTAAATTCCATACCAGGCCCTTCAGGTCTGGTATGGATATTAAGGGGAACCCCGGCCAAAATTAAAAAAAAAAAATGACGTGGGGTTCCCCCTAAATTCCATACCAGACCCTTCAGGTCTGGTATGGATTTTAAGGGGAACCCCGCGCCAAAAAAAAAAAAAAAAAAACGGCGTGGGGTCCCCCCAAAAATCCATACCAGACCCTTATCCGAGCACGCAACCTGGCAGGCCGCAGGAAAAGAGGGGGGGACGAGAGTGCGGCCCCCCCCCTCCTGAACCGTACCAGGCCACATGCCCTCAACATTGGGAGGGTGCTTTGGGGTAGCCCCCCAAAACACCTTGTCCCCATGTTGATGAGGACAAGGGCCTCATCCCCACAACCCTGGCCGGTGGTTGTGGGGGTCTGCGGGTGGGGGGCTTATCGGAATCTGGAAGCCCCCTTTAACAAGGGGACCCCCAGATCCCGGCCCCCCCCCTGTGTGAAATGGTAAGGGGGTACAAAAGTACCCCTACCATTTCACTAAAAAACTGTCAATAATGTTAAAAATGACAAGACACAGTTTTTGACAATTCCTTTATTTAAATACTTCTTCTTTCTTCTATCTTCCTTCATCTTCTGATTCTTCTGGCTCTTCTGGTTCTTCCTCCGGCGTTCTCGTCCAGCATCTCCTCCGCGGCGTCTTCTATCTTCTTCTCCTCGGGCCACTCCGCACCCATGGCATGGGGGAGGCTCCCGCTCTTCTCTTCTTCTTCATCTTCTTCTCTTCTTCTTTTCTTCTCTTCTTCATTTTCTTCTCCGGGCCGCTCCTCACACATGCTAGCATGGCGGGAGGCTCCCGCTGTGTGACGGCGCTCCTCAACTGACAGTTCTTAAATAACGGGGGGCGGGGCCAGCCGGTGACCCCGCCCCCCTCTGACGCACGGTGACTTGACGGGACTTCCCTGTGACGTCACGGGGAATGCCACAGGGAAGTCCCGTCATGTCCCGTGCGTCAGAGGGGGGCGGGGTCACCGGGTGGCCCCGCCCCCCGTTATTTAAGAACTGTCAGACGAGGAGCGCCGTCACACAGCGGGAGCCTCCCTTCATGCCAGCATAGATGCGGAGCGGCCCGGAGAAGAAAATGAAGAAGAGAAGAAGAGAAGAAGATGAAGAAGAAGAGAAGAGCGGGAGCCTCCCCCCATGCCATGGGTGCGGAGCGGCCCGAGGAGAAGAAGATAGAAGACGCCGCGGAGGAGATGCTGGACGAGAACGCCGGAGGAAGAACCAGAAGAGCCAGAAGAACCAGAAGAACCAGAAGATGAAGGAAGATAGAAGAAAGAAGAAGTATTTAAATAAAGGAATTGTCAAAAACTGTCTCTTGTCATTTTTAACATTTTTGACAGTTTTTTAGTGAAATGGTAGGGGTACTTTTGTACCCCCTTACCATTTCACACAGGGGGGGGGCCGGGATCTGGGGGTCCCCTTGTTAAAGGGGGCTTCCAGATTCCGATAAGCCCCCCGCCCGCAGACCCCCACAACCACCAGCCAGGGTTGTGGGGATGAGGCCCTTGTCCTCATCAACATGGGGACAAGGTGTTTTGGGGGGCTACCCCAAAGCACCCTCCCAATGTTGAGGGCATGTGGCCTGGTACGGTTCAGGAGGGGGGGGCTGCACTCTCGTCCCCCCCTCTTTTCCTGCGGCCTGCCAGGTTGCGTGCTCGGATAAGGGTCTGGTATGGATTTTTGGGGGGACCCCACGCCGTTTTTTTTTTTTTTTTTTTTGGCGCGGGGTTCCCCTTAAAATCCATACCAGACCTGAAGGGTCTGGTATGGAATTTAGGGGGAACCCCACGTCATTTTTTTTTTTAAATTTTGGCCGGGGTTCCCCTTAATATCCATACCAGACCTGAAGTGCCTGGTATGGAATTTAGGGGGACTCCCACGTCATTTTTTTTTTTTAATTTTGGTTCGGGGTTCCCCTTTGGGGAATTCCCATGCCGTTTTTATCAATGAACTTCTATGTGTATTGTCGGCAATGCAATAGCCGCGGATAGTTTTAAATGAGTTTTTTCCTTCAAAATGTCATTTTGCTGTCAGACTGTTTATTGCTTCACTTTAAGCATTATTAAAATCACTGCTCCTGAAAAAACGGCCATTTTTAAAACTTTTTTTTGCATTGATCCATGTCCCCTGGGGCAGGACCCAGGTCCCCAAACACTTTTTTTGACAATAACTTGCATATTAGCCTTTAAAATTAGCACTTTTGATTATTCATGTTCGCAGGGCTGGACTGGGACAAAAATTTGGCCCTGGACTTCACCCAGACTGGCCCACTTTGACAGGTCTCTCGCATGCCGGCTTGCCACCCAAGCCCCCCCTCCCCCCACTAGCTATTAGCCGTTCTACATTATTTCTCTTATAGGCAGTATCAGTGGGGAAGCTAGACATTATTTCACCTGGGGCAAAGAATCAGTTTGGCGCCCCCCCCCCAATGGAACAAGATTAGGCAGGAAAGTGAGGCCGCCCTCCTTCCAGATCGTATGATGAGCTTCTAAGTGTTGACTCCTGAGCATCATGTCTGTATTCAGGCGCGCTGCATAACTAGCCAGGGAGAGGAAGTGAGCACTGCGGGGGGGGGGGGGACAGAGGACTGGAGGGAGGCAGCGGTCCACTGTCACTGAAATCGGCCCACTGAGCCATCGGCCCACCGGGAAACTCCCTGTAGTCCCAATGGCCAGTACATGCCTGCATGTTCGTGTCCCATAGACTTTAACGGTGTTCGCGTGTTCGAACGAACTTTTTTCCTGTTCGCATGTTCTGGTGCGAACCGAACAGGGGGGTGTTCGGCTCATCCCTACTGATTACTACAATACCCACTACACTACACTGATTACTACAATACCCACTACACTACACTGATTACTACAACACCTACTATACTACGCTAATTACTACAACACCCACTACACTACGAACACCCACTACACCACCCACTACACTACACTGATTACTACAACACCCACTACACTACACCACCCACTACACTACACTACACCACCCACTACACTACACTGATTACTACAACACCTACTACACTACAACACCCACTACACTACGCTGATTACTACAACACCCACTACACTACGCTGATTACTACAGCACCCACTACACTACAACACCCACTACACTACACCGATTACTACAACACCCACTACACTACAACACCCACTACACCCACTACACTATGCTGATTACTACAACACCCACTACACTGATTACTACAACACCCACTACACTACACTAATTACTACAATACCCACTACACTAACCACTGCCCTACATGGAAGGGCACCAGCAACATGCTGGGGAGGATGGAAACTCAGTCTGGAGGTCACGTGTAGCAGCCTTGTCCAGAAGATCTTCCCGGGACAAAAAGCAAAATCCCGGGAAAATAATCGAGACAAGCTTAAATCGGGACGAGGGTCCAAAAATCTGGATTGTCCCGGGAAAATCAGGACTGTTGACAAGTATGAAAACGGTTGCAGCCAGACTCAGTGGAGGGAGATTTTTGCAGCATATTTGGCAAGTACAGAATAACAGTATATATAAAATAATATGCAAAGTGGTTGGAGGGAAGCTTCAGAATGGCAAAGATATTTTTATTACAAATTATGTGAGCAGACTGCAGTTCCTCTTTAAGCTTCATAACATACCTCCCAACATTTTGCAATGGAAATGAGGGACATCTACTAGCAAACGTATGTAGGCACAAGACTGATCTGTAGAACTACAAGAGCCAGCATGCCTTGTTTGCTACATAATGGCATTGCATCATCCAGCATGGTCTGGGGTCCCTGATACTAGTAACACCAGGAGACACGTTGTCTGTAGAACTACAAGAGCCAGCTATCACTGGGGTACTTAGTAAACGTTGCCACATTTACAGATATCTAGTCTATAGAACTACAAGAACCAGCATGATCTAGAGTTCTTGGTATAAGAGACGGCATCCAAAGAAAACTAGTCTATACAACTACAAGAGCCAGAATGCATTAGGGTACTTGGTATAATTAGAGCATTTACAGATAACTAGGCTGAAGAACTACAAGAGCCAGCACGCCTTGTTTTCTATATAATGACATTGCATCACTCAGCATAATCTGGGGTCCCTGATACTAGTGACACCAGGAGATTAGTGGTCTGTAGAACTACAAGATCCAGCATGCACTGGAGTACTTGGTACAAACTAGGGCGAAGAACTACAAGAGCCAGCATGCCTTGTTTGCTATATAATGAGATTGCATTACCCAGCATGGTCTATGGTCCCTGGTACAGGTGACAGCAGGAGATAAATGGGATAAAGAACTGCAAGAGCCAGCATGCACTGGGGTACCTGGGAGAAGTGGTGGCATGTGATAAACAATCAACAGAATAAGAAGAACCAGCAATCACTGGGGTACCTAATGCAAGTTACAGCATTTACAGATACGTTGGCTATAGAACTACAAGAGCTAGCCCGCCCTGCTTTCTATACACTAACATTGCATCATACAACGTGGTCTAGGGTTCTTGGTAAGTGACAGCAGAAGATAAGTGGTCTGTAGAACTACAAGAGGCAGCATGCTGTGAGGTACGACCAT
The DNA here is from genome assembly GCF_042186555.1 of Aquarana catesbeiana. Lineage (NCBI taxonomy): Eukaryota > Metazoa > Chordata > Amphibia > Anura > Ranidae > Aquarana > Aquarana catesbeiana. The sequence continues at coordinate 501,513,812 of NC_133328.1, read as the reverse complement.
GCTGGATGATGCAATGCCATTATGTAGCAAACAAGGCACGCTGGCTTTTGTACTTCTACAGATCACATATGCTGAATGGTGCAATGTCTTTATATAGCAAACAACCCATCCTGGCTCTTGTAGTTCTTCAGCCTTGTTATCTGTAAATGCTGCAATCATACCAACATACCAAGTACCCCGGTGAATGCTGGCTCTTGTAGTTCTATAGACTAAATATCTGTAAATGTGGCAACGTTTACCAAGTAACCCGGTGAATGCTGGCTCTTGTAGTTCTACAGACATCGTGTCTCCTGGTGTCACTAGTATCAGGGACCCTAGACCATGCTGGGTGATGCAATGTCATTATATAGCAAACAAGTTATGCTGGTTCTTGTAGTTCTACAAACCACTTACTGTATCTAATGGTGTCTATGCTGGATGAAATGCCATTTTAGTATAAAAACAAGCCAGGCATGCTGGCTCTTGTAGTTCCTCAGTAAATTGGTTTACACCCAAGGAAGGCACAAATAATAAAGCCATGGACATAAATATAACAATCTCAGGCAAACATCTCTACGTAACCCCTTAATAAATAACCTTGGAATTACATGGCTCTTCCAGGAAAGCCACATTGGCATTAACAATAAAAAAACAAGTATCTAGGCAGGTTAATCAGCATGACATGTTTTCCTCACTCACATTGCTTTGCTTTCTCCCATACTGGAAGGAGGATCTGAGCCATCATTAATCTGAATGGGAGCGGTCACATGTTGCTCCACGGGGGCATAGGGTTGGCGTCGGCTGATCTCTTCCTGCTGTGTTCAGTGGAGAGGGGAGGGGTCTCTAATCCCTGCAGCACTAAAGAGAGAAGCAGATTGGCTGCCCTCTCCTCTCCACTGAACACAAGGGGAAACAATACTCCTGGCAAAGGCAGCGGCCATCTTTGTGTAGCCCGCTGCCGTTTTTAGCGCAAAACATTCCCGATTTTCCTGGGGAAAAAAAAAAAAAACGAAATCCTGGGAAAATAATCGGGACAAGCTTAAATCGGGATTGGGTCCAAAAATCGGGATTGTCCTGGGAAAATCGGGACTGTTGGCAAGTATGCCTTATATGCAGGGCCGGACTTACCATTGGGCTTGACTGGGCACAAGCCCATGGGCCCTGGCCAATAGGGGGCCCCGCGGGCCCCGCCTGGTTCAAAAGCTGCTAAGAGTGGCCGAAAGCTGCCGAGAGCCGCCGAGATACAACAGGACATCCGGCTCTGTATCTCAGTGGCGCCATTTTTAAACTGAAAGGCTGCAATGACAAGGCAGCAATGACACTGGAGCAAGGCTACACTGACAAGTCTGCAAATGACACTGGGGCAAGGCTGCACTGACACTGACAAGGCTACACTGACACTGACAAGGCTACACTGACACTGACAAGGCTGCAGATGGACACTGATAAGGCTGCATTGATGGGCATTTAAATGTAAGTTTTTTTTCCTTAAACTTCCCTCCTAAAAGTTTTTTTCCTTAAAATTCCCTCCTAAACTTGGGGTGCGTGTTATACGCCGTCAAATGTGGTAATTATCATTTTATCCATTTTTATTGCTTTTATTAATCGTGGACCAAGGACGAATACCAGTACAGTATCCCCCACTTATACGCTTATATATTATCTACTTTTGTGAGTAGCCATTTGGCTGTTTTGTCTTGTCCAATTATACAGAAGTTCTTTAATACTGCACTGAGTCTGGCGCACCTTGTGCTTTTCTATTTCTGTTTTATAGAGCTGTGCATATGTATAGAAGGTAGGGCCCGAAAGTGACTCAAGCCCAGGGGCCCCCACCACCCTAAGTCCTGCCCTGCTTATATGCTTATATGTTAGCTGATTAGACATCACGGTACTTTGCCGTGTCATTGTATGTTGTTTAAAGTTGCTATAGTTACTGGCCGTGCAAGCTGCTTAGTACCCTTTCTGTATGGTATATTAAACCCACTAAAGATGGCCACCAGCAAAGCCTGAGGAAAGAGCACGCATGCTCCGCCCGCTGACCCTGTACCTGGAAGTGACCTCATCACAGAGTACCGCCAATTCTCGCTCCAGCTTTCCGGAAGCACTTTGAGCCAACAGTGCAGCCGGATCGTGACCGGACAACAGATCACCACCATCGTCAGCCAGCAATACCATGTTTCACCCCGGGACAGCACGGATGAACACATATATGATACACCCACGCTGGAAAATGTCGCTCTTTTGTGAGTGTTCCTATGCTTATTTTTAACTATTAAAATAATCAACTTGCTGCACTTAGAGGGCGCTGTTCTTTGTCTTTCCTAAGTTTCAGAGCCTCTTCTAACTTTTGAACTGGCAGCCCTCTAAAGACAGCATATTATTCTCCCCATACGGACATATTGATTTATGTGGACTTGTTTTATTGCCCTGTTTTATTGCCCAGCCCATTCCATCTTGCTAGTAATACACAGCTATATCCAGAGCACGCCATATTACCCAGTTGTTTGTATGTCATTTTGCTATAGAAGTACATTTATATGTGCAGCCATTGGATATAGGCTAATAATCATCTTCTTGTTAACTGTGGATATATGTTCATGATCTATAATTGGTGTTTACCAGTATTTTTCACTCATGGGATTCTACTGCTATATTCATTTAACATATAATCCTGTTTTAATGGTCATTATGTATCACCTTTAATTTACTGCTTGCACAGTAACCATGGAAATAATACAGAATATTGAATCGGCTAAATATACTATTTTAGATGAATCATTTGCATATTTTCCTCATAGCTTTTTGCATCTGTCTACACCAGTCCTACAGATCTACATATAGATATATATATGCTAAGTTTCGTAAAATAGAAGACGCGATTAATGCAGTTAATCACCAATGGTGGGATACGTTTTTTCTGGACTTATACTTGACTTATAAAATTTCTCTAAGAGGTCTCAGAAACCAAAAAACATGCTAATTTTTGAGTGTAGAACTAGCCCAGGAGTGGTCCACCATATCGGTGTTCTGTACCCAAAAATGGATGGAAATTATAATTAAGCAAAGGGATATCCAGTATAATTTTCTTTTGTCTAGAGTCACTGATCTGATCCATACTCTTAAATCACAGATCACGTCCCTACCCACATCTTGGTTCAGAAAACTCAAACTTGATACCAAATTTCCTTGTCAAAAGAAGTTTATTGAGTATACAATATTATAAAGATACATAAAGTAAGTTTACAAGGATCTATAAAGTAAGCTCATTGTTTTACAGTAGGGTTTATATAGGTAAATATCATGAAATTTCGAATATTAAACATTGGGTTCACGTAAACCTAAATTAAAGATATATATCATTTCCTTAGTTACTTTTGTAGGTATTTAAATGATTTATACCTACTATACATATTGTTTACAGGTAGAGTGTATATAGGTCAAATAAATTCTGATAATGAGCTTTAATCGTAAGAAGGAGAAAAGGAAAGAGAAAGATGAAAAAGGGTAGAAAGGCAGAGGTATGGTCCACAAGGTTGTCCCGCTCGTCAGTTTATTATTCTTTTTAGTTCTCTTTGAAGCCTTAGAATGGGTGTCTCTGTAAGTCATTTAATCTGTTACCATGGCAACAGGACAGAGTCATTGAAATTTGACAGGAACTGTTGTTTTATCCAAGGATGCCAAAGTTTTTCAAATCATCTTAGCATGGGACATTGTATTATTCATTCTGTGAATTGTTTCTGCTAGTACCAATGTAGGAGATTTCCATGCCTTGGCCACTGTTTGTTTTGCATCCATTATTAGTTGGATCATAAGTTTGAATTGAGAGAGTGTTAACCATTCCGGTTTTAGATTAAGTAAAGTTATATATGGATCTGGTTGTATTATTTTTTTAAATATTTTAGATGCAATCACGAAGACTTCTTTCCAGAAGGTTTGGATTACTGGGCACGTCCACCATATGTGTAAATGTGTGCCTATTTCTGGGCATCCTCGAAAACAAAGAGCTGAGGTATTAGGTGAATATTTTGCCACTCTAGCGGGTACAAGGTACCAGCGAGTTAGGACTTTATAATTTGTCTCCAGTGCTAAGATGTTGGGTGAAGATGACTTAGATGTGAGCCATATGTTAGACCAGTCCGTGTCTTCTAAAGTTCGTCCCAGGTCCTCCTCCCACTTCTGAACGTAAGAGGGTCTATTAAGATTTACTACTCCATATAATTGATTATAAAGTGATGAAATTGTACCTTTAGCAAATGGATCTTTTGTACAGATTGATTCAAAAATGGATAATTGGGATAATGGTGTATCCCCCTTTAGGAATGGTGTATAGAAATTTTTGATTTGGAGATATCTAAATATCTCAGAGTTTGGTAGATCATATTTTTCTCTAAGCGATGGGAATGAAAGGAATGATTTAGATGCTATGAAGTCATTTAGTGTCTGAATGCCTGATGTTGTCCAAGCTTTAAAAGAATTTGGGTAGATCCATGCCGGATAAAAGGCCGGATTTCTGATAAAAGAAAGGAGAGGATTGTCTGGAGATTGTAACTGATATTTGGTTTTTAGTTTATCCCAGAGAGATAAGAAGTGTTTAGTTATGGGATTATGAATTTTAAAGCGGTCTTTAGGATCAAGCCATAACAAGTTTGATATTAATAGAGGGTCATTTTCTGAAGCCTCTATAAATACCCATAATGGGATTTCCTGTTTTGCATGGTATTTGGACAGACTGGCCAAATGTGCTGCTCTGTAGTAGTTAGTAAAATTAGGGTATCCCAGGCCTCCTTTATTTTTGGGAAGATGTAGTGTGTGTATAGGTATACGTGGTTTAGAAGAGCCCCATATAAACGAAGTTGCTCTTTTTTGTACTATTCTCAAAAAATAGGAAGGAATTGGAATAGGGAGGACTCTGAATAGATAAAGCAATTTGGGTAGAATAGTCATTTTGATTGCATTAATCTTCCCTATCCAGGATAAAGGAAGTTGCGACCATTGTTTTATTAGATTTGTGATCTGTCTTAATACAGGAGGATAATTGGTTGAGAATAAGTCAGAATGAGATGCTGTTAAATGAATTCCAAGATATGGGATTGATTTTTCTGCCCATGTGAATGGGAGTGCAGCCCTAGCCGGGATCAATTCCATGTTTGTGAGCGAAATATTAAGCACTAGGCATTTCTTAGGATTAATCATAAGGCCGGATAGGGCTGCAAATCCATCAAGAGCTGGTATTAAGTTAAGACCAGAGACCTGTGGTGATGATAGAAAAAGTAATATATCGTCTGCAAATTTACATAATTTGTGTGTAATACCTCCTACTTCAATGCCAGTTATAGTTTGGTTTGTTCTGATGTATTGGGCCATGGGTTCGAGTATAAGGGCAAATAATAAGGGAGATAATGGGCAACCCTGTCGGGTACCTCTTTCGATGTTAAAGGCATCAGATTTGTATCCAGCATATTTTATATAGGCTTTGGGTTTATTATATAATGCTTTGATCCATGTTAAAAAGTGAGGTCCAAAACCCCATTTTTGTAATGAATATTGCATATATTGCCAGGATACTGTGTCAAATGCCCTCTTAATATCGAGAGATAGAAAACATAAAGGGATTTTCCGTTTTTTAGCAATATGTGCCAATAACACTGCCCTGCGTATATTATCGCCTGCCTGTCTATTTGGCTTGAAGCCTACTTGATCTCTATGTATTAATTTTCCTATAATGCTATTGAGGCGTTTTGCTATTATTTTTGCTAATAATTTAATATCAAGGTTTAACAGAGAGATAGGCTGATAATTCACACAGGAAGTATCATCAGAAAGGGGTTTTCGGATCATACAAACAATTGCCATTAGTGTTTCTTGTCGAAAAGAATGTCCTTCTAGAAGTTTGTTAAAAGTTTCAGTGAGAATGGGAGAGAGTATTTCTGAGAATGTTTTATAGTATAAAGCCGAGTAGCCGTCTGGGCCTGGTCTTTTGTTAAGTTTTAGGTCTTTTATGGCGTTAGCAACTTCATCTATAGTTATAGGCTCATCCAAACTGCTTTTTTGATTCTGAGACAACTCAGGTATTTTTGAGAAGAAGGATTCAGCCTCTGTAGGATTAAATTCATTGTTTGTCTTGTATAAAGTTGCGAGATGTAAGTGAAATTTATGGACTATTTTAACTGGATTACAAGTATAAACATTTTTTTAAAAATTTCAAACGTATTGGTTTGAAAGATTTGTTAGTTGAATTTAATGCCCGAGCCAAATATGTACCTGGTTTGTTTGTATTCATGTAGAAATTGTGTTTGGAGCGTTTGAGGGATTTATCAACTGACTCAGTGAGAAATAGATCATATTCCAATCTAGATTTTTCCAGATGAGATTTTGTACTCTGAGATGGATTATCTTGGAATGATATGTAGGCTGCATTAAAATTGAGTTCTAGTTTTTTTGCTAGATTTTTGCGTTCCCATTTAAATAGTGCCATTTGTCTTTGTATTGTACCACGCAAGACAGGCTTATGAGCTTCCCACAGTGTTATTGGGGAAATGTCTGTTGTATTATTAATTGATATGTATTCCTTTAAAGCTTGTTCAATGGCCATCTGATGTAGTGGGTGTTTGAGCATTATGTCCGGTAAGTACCACGTTGGGTCATGCGCTTTTGGTATGGCTGAGGCTATAGTAGTGTATACTGCATTATGGTCAGACCACGGAATCGGAATTATATCTGATGCAATAATTTCTGGTATCATTCCTATTGTTAGAAAAATATGATCTATTCTGGTGAAGGTTTGATGAGGGTGCGAGAAATAAGTGAATTTCTTTTTCATTGGGTTACTTTCTCTCCACGAATCTACCAGATTGTATTTGGAAAGAAGTTGAGAAAAAGGTAATCTAGAGGTTATTTTGGATGGTGTAAAAGGTGATTTATCTAGAAATGGGAGGAGGACCTGGTTCGAATCCCCGCACATTATCACTGTTCCTATTTTGTGTGTATTAATCACTTGTAATATATGTGAGAGGAATGGTGTAGGTTGTTTGTTAGGAGCGTAGTAGGAAATCACCGTGATTGCTGTATCCATTATATAACCCATGAGTATCAGGTATCTACCTTCTGGGTCTTTAATTTCTGATGTTAAGGTGAATGGTGTGGATCGGTGAAATGCAATTAGAGTTCCCCTTTGTTTGGTACAGGCAGAAGCCGTGTAAATTTGTTGATAAAAAGGAGAAATATATTTTGGAGTAGAATCTTTGGTGAAGTGTGTTTCTTGGAGGCATACTATGTGAGCCTTCTTGTTATGGAAAGTACGGAAGGCTTTGGTCCTTTTTTGAGGGACATTTATTCCCTGAACATTCAGGGAAAGTATATTCAGTGGTGCCATGGCAACAGATCAAATAGTTTTGACTTACTTTTTGTTATGCAGAGCTGACTGCGCAGATCAACCTGTGTGGACTGAAGAGATGAAAAGATAGAAAAGAAACCAGTGAATTCTGGAGTAAAGAGTAAACAAAAAACATATGAGATTAGATGATACATTGTATAAATTATTTTTTGCAAGTAATCACAATTTACCCGTGAAAGAGAATAAATATCTCTCTCAGGGGAATAAGTGCCTTCGTCACACTCCCACATAATATGGTTGGGAGAATGAGGAGGGCTAATGGGGGTACACGGATCTTCCGCTTACAGGAGAGAAGTGCTATGTCAAAAGACATCAAAATGATGATTCCTTAATTGGAGTGCAGAATATAGTTTTTGTTGAAATTATTTATTCCAGGGTGGTTGTATATGGTTAGTCTTGCCCTAGGCTAAATAATTCAGTTAGAAAGGTACTGTTAATAACTTTGGTATTGATGAAGATAGTTTGAATTATTTTGGGATTTTAACCCTTTTAGAGTAAACAATTACATATTTTATTCATATGTAACTGTTTAGATATGTTAACTCATAAAATTGAGGTTGTATTGCTTCAGATTAGAATAAACAAAAACATAGTTCTAGGAACTAGTTAGGTAATAATATATTTGTTTTAAGAAAATAAAGAAAAAGCTTCCATTACTTCTGGATTATTGAACATATTTGTACTAAAAAGTAATAAATCTGTTGTTATTACCTGAAAATATATAACTGAACAAGAATTTCCTTATTTCACTTATATATTCTAAGGCTATATGAATCAGAAGTAATAAGAAATATAACTGGAATGTAACATGATCCCACACAGTGTGTGACTATCAGAATGCAGTTACATTCAGTTATAAATATAGGTTTTTTATAGAGAACCATCTCTTAGTATAATAAATGAAGAGATATTAGGAATTAGGATGTCAGTCCATTGAATCTTCTTGGTCCATGGATGATGTGGCATAACGGCCTCTTTTGTGAGAATGATGATTCCCATTTTGTTCTGAAATTTTCTGAGTGCTGCCTGAAGGTGAAGATGATGCCATTCTTCTGCGTGTTGGAGAGTTGCTGCTTGTGGGTTCTGTCAGATTTAATTTTAAAAGGGTTTGTTGTAGTTCATCTGCTGATCTGCTTCTGTAAATTGTACCTTGGTAGTTAAATCTGACTGAAAAGGGGAAGCCCCGTTGATACATAATGTTGTGGCGTTGCAGTTCTATTAGTTGGGGTTTCATGGATCGTCTTTTAGTAATAGTAAGTTGGTATAGGTCAGCAAAAATTTGATAATTGTGTCCTTGAAAATTAAGTTCCTTTTTTTCTCTTGCAGCAATTAGTATTTGTTCTTTCGTTCTGTAATAATGGAATTTTGTGATTATATCACGTGGGGGTCCGTCTTTCTTTTTGGCTGTGAGGGCTCTGTGTACTCTGTCCAGTTCTAAACGTTCAATAGGGATATCTGGCTTTAGTTCTTGTAATAGAGCAGTAATAGTAGATTGCAGGTCTGTCACAGTTTCAGGTATTCCCCTTATGCGCAAGTTTGAACGTCTGGCTCTATTTTCGTAATCTTCGAGCTTAGTTTGAAGTATTAAATTCTCTTCTTTTAATTGTTCCAATTCTGTTATATTTTCTTGGGTTGTAATTTCAATTTCATCCATTTTTATTTCTAAGGCTGCGGTGCGGTTTCCCAGCTCTCTTATTTCTTTGGTTAGGCTTTTTGTTATTTGGTCTGAGGTTTGTTTTAAAGCCTTATGAAGCATCTTTTCAAATTGTAATAATATTACTGGGGATGCTGTTCTGTATCTGACTCAAATGGAGAGTCTTGCTGTGACATTTTCTGTCTGTGAGAGCGCCCTGATGCTGTATCTTGTGAGGTGACTGGAGCTGCTTTAGTTGCAGTGAGTGTCTGTGAGCTCTTTGTGAGGTGATTTTTATTTCTGCCACGGCTTCCTCCCAGTACCATATTTCCTGCCCAAACTTTCACAGTTTGTTCCCTGGGGCAAAAAGGTTCAAATGGATACCTTTTGAGCCTGCAGGCTCCGCTTTGTCCTTCTCTTCTCTCCTCAGCGGTGCGGAGCTCTAACAATGCATGTCTGCTCCGCTAGACTTCGCCCATCTCCCCCGATACCAAATTTCAAGAGCACTGCCTTATTAAGACAAAATTACAGAAAATCCATAGAGATTTCGATGACTATAATACCAATAGGGTTTTCTGTTGGAAAAAAACGAGTCACGGTACACAGCATTCTGGTTCATATGAAGAGGATTATGGTACATCTAGGCATGAGGGCCCCACTCCTCTGATGGACTGTGAACCTAGGCCCACTCCTCTTCTCTCTCACATGTTGCCCCATTCTTCAGTTGATAAGTATAGACTCCATAAACCACTAACACACCCCAGACCCAAAGTGCCATCTCATTTACCCAATAACCATATCAACCATCCCCGTTCCCATATACAGGGCCATCCATCTACCAAATCGAAAGCCCCAGTTAAAAGAATATTGTTTAAAAGAATATTCATAAAATTGATCACCCTTCTGTCACTATATCCATTCCAGATTCCAATATTATCCCGGTAGGAGTGAATGCTGAACCTCGCTCCTTGTTACCGGCGCTTGATTTTGGTATTTCAACTCTAAATATTATACCCATGACCTCCAACAATAACAACAAAAAAATACAAGTGCCCATCCTAGCTATTCAGTTGTAGTAGATTTGTCACCTTCTCCAATTGTTCATTTCAATCCCATCCCAACAGATGAACCAATACCTTCCACTTCCTCTTTTTTAGTGGTCACCCCCCTAGCCTGCCCCAAAAGAAAACTCTCTGTAGAGGCAGGAGGGGGAGGGGAGACATAGACACAAAAAGGAGAGATAAAGTACGCATACAATAAAGATCTTTAATCTTTCTGATCATGTTCTGTCTAGACCCGAGCAGTCTCTGTTGGCACGTGGCCTCCTCTTCGCCTCAACAGCATCTCCTAATCCAGTCACTCTTTCCCTAGATCTGAATAGATTTATCAGGAATATCACTATCAAATGGTACTATAATATTCAAGCTGTTAAAAAATGCAGTGATGATTTACACAGCGATACCAGCACTTCAGGGCTCATTATAACAACAGAGGACTCTCCTGACTTTGGGCCCTCAGAATTGAGGGCCTTAGATCATTTAGAGGACCTACATACTGAGGATCCAGATGACTACGTTGAATTACTAACTCAACATTTATCCACTTCCCCACCTATTCAGCACAAGAAATTTAGACCTAAATCCATATTCAGTCCCACAATTGCTAAAGGCCCCTATGTCCAAAGCTTTTATCAGGTAGTCTATGCTGATATTCTCCGTATGTGCCAACAGTCTACTATACACACATTCATCATCCAATTTGACCACTGCCAAACGTACGGCCCTAAAACAGCTTAGTGATAATCGACAACTTATCATCAGGTTAGCAGATAAAGGGGGAGGGATTGTGGTTCAAAATCGCTCAGACTACCAGTCAGAATCAGCCAGGCTTTTATCTGATAGTTCAACATATCATAAACTTCCTACAGATCCATTGCCCAAGTTTTCTATTGAGGCCAATGAATTAGTTAATAGAGCCAAAATTGAGGGAATTGTCACTGCATCTGAGGCTGCATTTCTCAAACATGATTTTTATAGAAGACCCTATTTCTATCACCTCCCCAACATCCATAAGAACCCAGCCCATCCCCCAGGTAGACCCCTAGTTGCAGCTATGGAAAGTGTCACCACCTATTTTTCCATATATATTGACCACTTCTTGCAACCTATAGTACAAAATCTCCCTTCATACATCAAAGACAGTATTCACCTACTCAATATGTTACAACATTACACTTGGGAACCCATGTATCGTTGGCTCTCATTAGATGTAGTCTCTCTGTATACCTCCATTCCACACAATGTTGGACTACAGGCCGTACAGTATTTTCTTAATGAGGATCCACTACTTAATCCACGTCAGGTACACTTTCTGTTGGAAACCTTGGAATGCATAATTACTTCAAATCCAATGGTGATTTCTATATCCAGACCCAAGGCACAGCTATGGGGGCAAATTTTGCCCCCAGCTATGCAAACCTCACTATGGGTTATTGGGAACATCACCATATACGACAGAATAACCCATATGTGTCACACGTAGTTTTTTACGGATCTTACATTGATGATGTGGTCATCATTTGGGACGGTCCAGAATCCTCTATCCCCGCATTTGTACATCACTGCAACGCCAACACATGGGTCATTCACAGCTCAGTATCTGATAGTAATAAGCTTGCCTTCTTGGATCTGAAACTATTCCATCATAATTACACCATCTGCGCACAGATCTACATTAAATCCACTTCAGGCAACTCTTATTTACATTTTAAAAGTTGTCATCTTCCGCGATGGGTGAATAACATTCCCAGAAGTCAATTTTTCCGCCTCAAACACAATTGCACCCAAGTACAGGACTACAACACTCATGGTCACCTACTTAAAACTAAATTTAAAGAAAAAGGTTACCCTGAAGATATTGTTGAAGAAGCATTTCAACATTATCTTCAAAAAGACGTTAGGATTGAGAGAGATGCCAAACCAGCTGATATTTCCCAACCTGTTCGATTCCTCATACAATTGCATAACAGATTCAGGAAGATGGAAAAGATATATGTAAAATATTGGTCTATTTTGAGGGAGGATCCCCATCTAAAATCCACATCCACAAGTGACCAACCGCTAGTTACATATAGACGAGCAAAAAATATAAAAGCACACATAGCCACAAGTAATATAAAAACATTACGTTCTAGTGTCAGTGCCCCCTTAAAAAAATTTTAATATCAAGGGGATGTACCAATGTAAAAATATCTTATGTCTCACATGTGCACATGTGACACATAGGCAGAAAGAATGTTCCCGAAAAGGGAAACAGTACATTATACCAGATTTTTTCAATTGTTCATCTGAATATGTACTATATTGCTTGTCTTGCTCATGCGGCTTGCTTTATGTAGGCCGCACCATATGTACACTGTGGAATTGGTATGGACAAACATAGTGTTCCTAGACATTTTAAAGAATTCCATAAACAGTCATCTTTAGGATTATGGGTTTGGGTTATAGAAGCTATCCCCAACACATTTCCCACCATTGAACGATATAAACGGTTATGTGAGAGAGAAAATTATTGAATTTACACTTTAGATAATTTATCACCTGGAGGTCTCACTAAGGGCATTGAGATCAATATTTTATTGTAATAAAATTTTATTATAAGTTTAATTTTATTATAAATGTATTATGATCCCATTATTTCTTGAATTATAATTATAATACCATATACTCCACTGTGACAAGTATGCGGTTACTAGATGTTTCTAATTCCCCCCCTCCCCCTCCCCATTTCTTTTTATTTTTCTCTAGCTCAATTAACTGGTCATATCCCAATTTTATTTTAATTTTTATATAATTTATATTAATTGTATACGTGGAGGCGCCTTTAGAATTTTTAGTACTGTAAAATAGGTCAGGTCCAGTTGATCCTATAATTAATAACTATAAATTGATAGTCTTGTCCTGATATATATACAGTACAGTATTTCACAAAAGTGAGCACACCCCTCACATTTTTGTAAATATTTTATTAGAACTTTTTATGTGACGACACTGAAGAAATGACACTTTGCTACAATGTAAAGTAGTAAATGTACTGCTTGTATAACACACAGCCATTAATGTCTAAACCGCTGGCAAGAAAAGTGAGTACACCCTTAAGTAAAAATGTCCAAATTGGGCCCAAAGTGTCCATATTTTGTGTGGCCACCATTATTTTCCAGCACTGCCATAACCCTCTTGGGCATGGAGTTCACCAGAGCTTCACAGGTTGCCACTGGAGTCTTTTTCCACTCCTCCATGACAACATCACCAAGCTGGTGGATGTTAGAGACCTTGCGCTCCTCCACCTTCAGTCTAAGGATGCCCCACAGATGCTGAACAGGATTTAGGTCTGGAGACATGCTTGGCTAGTCCATACCCTCAGCTTCTTTAGCAAGTCAGTGGTCAACTTGGAGGTGTGTTTGGGGTCGTTATCATGTTGGAATACTGGCATGTGGCCCAGTCTCTGAAAGGAGGGACTCATGCTTTGCTTCACTATGTCACGGTACATGTTGGCATTCATGGTTCCCTCAATGAACTGTAGCTCCCCAGTGCCGGCAGCACTCATGCAGCCCCAGACCATGACACTCCCACCAACATGCTTGACTGTAGGCAAGACACGCTTGTACTCCTCACCTGGTTGCCGCCACTCACACTTGACATTATCTGAACCAAATAAGTTTATCTTGGTCTCATCAGATCACAGGACATGGTTCCAGTAATCCATGTCCTTAGTCTGCTTGTCTTCAGCAACCTGTTTGCGGGCTTTCTTGTGCATCATCTTTAGAAGAGGCTTCCTTCTGGGATGACAGCCATGCAGACCAATTTGATGCAGTGTGCAGCGTATGGTCTGGGCACTGATAGGCTGTGCCCTCACCCCTTCAACCTCTGCAGCAATGCTGGCAGCAGTCATACGTCTATTACCCAAAAATAACCTCTGGATATGACGCTGAGCATGTGCACTCATCTTCTTTGGTCAACTATGGCGAGGCCTGTTCTGAGTGGAACCTGTCCTGTTAAACCGCTGTATGGTCTTGGCCACTGTGCTGCAGCTCAGTTTCAGGGTCTTGGCAATCTTATAGCCTAGGACATCTTTATGAACAGCAACAATTCTTTTTTTCAGATCCTCAGAGAGTTCTTTGCCATGAGGTGCCATGTTGAACTTACAGTGACCAGTATGAGAGAGTGAGAGCGATAAGACCAAATTTAACACACCTGCTCCCCATTCACACCTGAGACCTTGTAACACTAAGGAGTCCCATGACACCGGGGAGGGAAAATGGCTAATTGGGCCCAATTTGGACATTTCACTTAGGGGTGTACTAACTTTTGTTGCCAGCGGTTTAGACATTAGAGATGACATATAGACATGGCTGTGTGTTGCGTTATTTTGAGGAGACAGCAACTTTACACTGTTATACAAGCAAAGTGTAATTTCTTCAGTGTTGTGAAAAGATATAATAAAATATTTACAAAAACTCACTTGATACTGTATATATATATATATATATGCGTATATGTGTATACACATGCGCCAGTGTAAATGCTAGAATGCTAGTTTATAATACAAATATTTTTGAGACTTTTAACCAATTTTAAATCATTATTATTATTATTTTTATTATCATTTAGACACTAAAGTCAGGCAATCATGGTTCTACTGGTCGTCTGATGTAAGTATAATAGTTTGTGTAGAATTTTTATCACTGTTTTAAATTTTTAAATAAGCCTTATATGTTAACTGATTAGACATCACGGTACTTTGCCGTGTCATTGTATGTTGTTTAAAGTTGCTGTGGTTACGGACCAAGCAAGCCGCTTAGTACCCCTCCCTGTATGGTGTATTAAATCCACTCAAAGATGGGCATCAGCAAAGCCTGAGGAAGGAGCACGCATGCTCTGAACACAAAGCACTGACCCTGTACCCGTCACAGAGTACCGCCGATCCTCGCTCCAGCTATCCGGAAGCACTGTGAGCCAACAGTGCAGCCGGATCGTAACCAGACAACAGATCACCACCATCGTCAGCCAGTGATGCCGGTGATGCCAGATTTCACCCCGGGACACACATATGATACACCCATGCTGGGAAATGTTGCTCGTTTGTGAGTGTTCCCATGCTTATATTTAACTATTAAAATAATCAATTCGCTGCACTTAGAGGGCGCTGTTCTTTGTCTTTCTTATGTTTCAGAGCCTCTTCTAACTTTTGAACTGGCAGCCTTCTAAAGACAGCATATTATTCTCCCCATACGGACATATTGATTTATGTGGATTGTTTTATTGCCCTGTTTTATTGCCCAGCCCATTCCATCTTGCTAATAATACACAGCTATATCCAAAGCACGCCATTTTAGCCAGTTGTTTGGACCAGTGAGTGGCCCACTCCCTGTTAGGAACTTTGTACCCCAGAAATCAGGACTAAGGTCCCTACTCTTTGGAAGAGGGCCACGTGTAGACCCTGTGTGTTTCACTACACTGTGGAGCTAAAGATTTTTTATATAACCACTTGCCGACCGCCTAACGCAGATATACTGCGGCAGAATGGCACGGGCAGGCAAAATCACGTACCTGGTACGTGATCTGCTTCCCGCGGTCGGCTTCGTTAGGGGAGCTATCCAGGCTGAGGGGGAGACCACTCATTCGTGGCCACCCCCTCATGATCGCTGCCAAGGAAAAGAAATCTTCCTCTGCTGCTGTAATGTAAACAGCGGCAGAGCTAGGGACGTCATCTCTCCTCGAGTCCGTATTTTCCGTTCCGGCGCCGAGGAGAGAAGACATCTGAGTAAGTGCACAACACTACACTTACAGCAAAACACACTAGGCACACATTTCATCCCCCGATCACCCCCCTGTACCCCACAGTGACACTAATAGCAGCTTTTTTTTTTTTTTACTGATTACTGCATTGGTGTCAGTTTGTGACAGTTATAAGTGGTAGGGCAGTTAGTAACAGCCCCCTTTAGGTCTAGGATACCCCCCCTAACCCCCCCTAATAAAGTTTTAACCCCTTGATTACCCCCCGTGGCCAGTGTCACTAAGCGATCGTTTTTCTGATCGCTGTATTAGTGTCACTGGTGACATTAGTTAGGGAGATAAGTATTTAGGTTCGCCGTCAGCATTTTATAGCGTCAGGGACCCCCATATACTACTTAGTAAAGATTTTAACCCCCTGATTGCCCCCTAGTTAACCTTTTCACCAGTGATCACCGTATAACTGTTACGGGTGACGGCGGTGATATAAGTTAGGTTTTAGGGTCAGATAGGGTCTGCGTCGCCCCAGGCAGCGTCAGTTTAGTGCCAGTAGCGCTAACACCCACGCACGCAGCATACACCTCCCTTAGTGGTATAGTATCTGAATGGATCAATATCTGATCCGATCAGATCTATACTAGCGTCCCCAGCAGTTTAGGGTTCCCAAAAACGCAGTATTAGCGGGATCAGCCCAGATACCTGCTAGCACCTGCGTTTTGCCCCTCCGTCCGACCCAGCCCAGCCCACCCAAGTGCAGTATCGATCGATCACTGTCACTTACAAAATACTAAACACATAACTGCAGCGTTTGCAGAGTTAGGCCTGATCCCTGCAATCGCTAACATTTTTTTTGGTAGTGTTTTGGTGAACTGGCAAGCACCAGCCCCAGGCAGCATCAGGTTAGTGCCAGTAGTGCTAACACCCACGCACGCACCGTACACCTCCCTTAGTGGTATAGTATCTGAACGGATCAATATCTGATCCGATCAGATCTATACTAGCATCCCCAGCAGTTTAGGGTTCCCAAAAACACAGTGTTAGCGGGATCAGCCCAGATACCTGCTAGCACCTGCGTTTTGCCCCTCCGCCCAGCCAAGCCCAGCCCACCCAAGTGCAGTATCGATCGATCACTGTCACTTACAAAAAAAACACATAACTGCAGCGTTCACAGAGTCAGGCCTGATCCCTGCGATTGCTAAGAGGTTTTTTGGTAGCATTTTGGTGAACTGGCAAGCACCAGCGGCCTAGTACACGGTTGTAGTCAAATCAGCACTGCAGTAACACTTGGTGACGTGGCAAGTCCCATAAGTGCAGTTCAAGCTGGTGAGGTGGCAAGCACAAGTAGTGTCCTGCTGACACCAAGAAGAAGACAAACACAGGCCCGTCGTGCCCATATTGCCCTTCCTGCTGCATTCGCCAATCCTATTTGGGAACCCACCATTTCTGCAGCACCCGTACTTCCCCCATTCACATCCCCAACCAAATGAAGAGGCATTTTCTTTATGTCCTCCAGAGTACCCCTACCCAACGAACCCCCCAAAAAAGATGTTGTGTCTGCAGCAAGTGCGGATATAGGCATGGCACCCGCTATTATTGTCCCTTCTGTCCTGACAATCCTGATCTTTG
Organism: Aquarana catesbeiana; assembly: GCF_042186555.1. NCBI lineage: Eukaryota > Metazoa > Chordata > Amphibia > Anura > Ranidae > Aquarana > Aquarana catesbeiana. The sequence continues at coordinate 501,496,390 of NC_133328.1, read as the reverse complement.
CATTGGTGAATGTTTTGAATGCTACCATACACTAGTTGAGTATTAGCGTAGGGTACAGCATTGCACAGACTAGGCACACTTTCACAGGGTCTCCCAAGATGCCATCGCATTTTGAGAGACCCGAACCTGGAACCGGTTACAGTTATAAAAGTTACAGTTACAAAAAAAAGTGTAAAAAAAAAAAAAAAACACAAAAAATATATAAAATAAAAAAAACAAAAATAGTTGTCGTTTTACTGTTCTCTCTTTCTCTATTCTCTCTCTATTGTTCGGCTCTTTTTTACTGTATTCTATTCTGCAATGTTTTATTGTTATTATGTTTTATCATGTTTGCTTTTCAGGTATGCAATTTTTTATACTTTACTGTGTTTTATTGGTAAACATTTTTTTTGTTTTCAGGTACGCCATTCAGCTGCAGAGCGGATTCATTTATCTTGACAGCAACAGCGTTTGCTCCCACGATACATAAAGCCGCGACTCCAGCGCTGTCGGAGGTGATATATGTCGAAGCATGGGGGCAGCTGGGGCGGTGGAGCGATTTGCTCCTAACTTTTGGGGCGGATGCCCCCATGCTTCGGCATATATAAATGGTGCAGGTATGCCCATCATTAGAAGTGAGTGGATGAAGGGAGGTATTCTAATGGTGGGCATACCCACCAATCAATCTCTTTTTTTCGTTCAGCCCACAGGCTGCATGAAAAAAAAAGATTACAATATATGCCCAACAAAGACCAGAAACGTACTGGTATGTTGCTGGACTTTGAGTGGTTATACCAGAATGATGCCTGCAGGTTTAGGTATCATCTTGGTATCATTCTTTTCAGCCAGCGGTCGGCTTTCCTAGCGGCTAATTAGCCTCTAGACTGCTTTTACAAGCAGTGGGAGGGAATGTCCCCCCCTCCCACTGTCTTTCATGTTTTTCTCTGGCTCTCCTGTCCCAACAGGGAACCTGAGAATGCAGCTGGTGATTTGGCCAGCTGACCATAGAGCTGATCAGAGACCAGAATGGCTCCAATCATCTCTATGGCCTAAGAAACCGGAAGCCACGAGCATTTCATGACTTAGATTTCACCAGATATAAACAGCGCCATTGGCAAATTGAGAAAGCATTTTATCACACTGATCTTGGTGTGGTCACATGCTTTGAGGGCAGAGGAGAGATCTAGGGTCTAAAAGACCCCATTTTTTTCAAAAAAGAGTGCCTGGCACTACCTGTTGCTATCATAGGGGATATTTACATTCCCTGACATAACAATAAAAATGATTAAAAAAAAAAAAATGAAAGGAACAGTTTAAAAATAAGATAAAAAAGCAAAAAAAATAAAGGAAAAAAAAAAAAGCACCCCTGTCCCCCCCTGCTCTCACGCAAAGGCGAACGCAAACGTTGGTCTGGCGTCAAATGTAAACAGCAATTGCACCATGCATGTGAGGTATCACCGTGAAGGTCAGATCGAGGGCAGTAATTTTAGTAGTAGACCTCTTCTGTAAATCTAAAGTGGTAACCTGTAAAGGCTTTTAAAGGCTTTTAAAAATGTATGTAGTTTGTCGCCACTGCATGTTTGTGCACAATTTTAAAACATGCCATGTTTGGTATTAAAAAAGATCATCTTTTTTATTTCTTCAAACATTTGGGCAATATAGTGTGTTTTAGTGCATTAAAATTAAAAAAAGTGTGGTTTTTCCCAAAAAATGAGTTTGAAAAATCGCTGCGCAAATACTGTGTGGAAAAAAAATGAAACACCCACCATTTTAATCTGTGGGGCCTTTGCTTTAAAAAAATATATAATGTTTGGGGGTTCAAAGTAATTTTCTTGCAAAAAAAAAATTATTTTTTCATGTAAACAAATAGTGTCAGAAAGGGCTTTGTCTTCAAGTGGTTAGAAGAGTGGGTGATGTGTGACATAAGCTTCTAAATGTTGTGCATAAAATGCCAGGACAGTTCAAAACCCCCCAAATGACCCCATTTTGGAAAGTAGACACCCCAAGCTATTTGCTGAGAGGCATGTCGAGTCCATGGAATATTTTATATTGTGACACAAGTTGCGGGAAAAAGACAATTTTTATTTTTTTTTGCACAAAGTTGTCACTAAATGATATATTGCTCAAACATGCCATGGGAATATGTGAAATTACACCCCAAAATACATTCTGTTGCTTCTCTTGAGTATGGGGATACCACATGTGTGAGACTTTTTGGGAGCCTACCACATACGGGACCCCAAAAACCAAGCACCGCCTTCAGGGTTTCTAAGGGTGTCAATTTTTGATTTCACTCCTCACTGCCTATCACAGTTTCGGAGGCCATGGAATGCCCAGATGGCACAAACCCCCCTCCAAATGACCCCATTTTGGAAAGTAGACACTCCAAGCTATTTGCTGAGAGGTATAGTGTGTATTTCAATATATCATTTAGTGACAACTTTGTGCAAAAAAAAAAAGTTTGTCATTTTCCTGCAACTTGTGGCAAAATATAAAATATTCCATGGACTCAACATGCCTCTCAGCAAATAGCTTGGGGTGTCTACTTTCCAAAATGGGGTCATTTGGGGGGGTTGAACTGTCCTGGCATTTTATGGCCTTCAAAACTGTGATAGGTAGTGAGGAGTGAAATCAAAAATTTACGCCCTTAGAAATCCTGAAGGCGGTGCTTGGTTTTCGGGGCCCCGTACGCGGCTAGGCTCCCAAAAAGTCCCACACGTGTGGTATCCCCATACTCAAGAGAAGCAGCTAAATGTATTTTGGGGTGCAATTCCACATATGCCCATGGCCTGTGTGAGCAATATATCATTTAGTGACAACTTTTTTTTTTTTTGTCATTATTCAATCACTTGGGACAAAAAAATAAATCTTCAATGTGCTCAACATGCCTCTCAGCAATTTCCTTGGCATGTCTACTTTCCAAAATGGGGTCATTTGGGGGGGGGGGGGTTGTACTGCCCTGCCATTTTAGCACCTCAAGAATTGAGATAGGCAGTCATAAACTAAAAGCTTTGTAAATTCCAGAAAATGTACCCTAGTTTGTAGACACTATAACTTTTGCGCAAACCAATAAATATACGCTTATTGACATTTTTTTACCAAAGACATGTGACTGAATACATTTTGGACTAAATGTATGACTAAAATTGAGTTTATTGGATTTTTTTTTATAACAAGAAGTAGAAAATATCATTTTTAAAAAAAATTTCGGTCTTTTTCCGTTTATAGCGCAATAAATTAAAACCGCAAAGGTGATCAAATACAATCAAAAGAAAGCTCTATTTGTGGGAACAAAAGGACGCAAATTTCATTTGGGTACAGCATTGCATGACACCGCAATTAGCAGTTCAAGCGATGCAGTGCCAAATTATAAAAAGTGCTCTGGTCAGGAAAGGGGTAAATCTTTCCGGGGCTAAAGTGGATAAATACCATATTTTTTACATTTAAATGCCCATCAATGCAGCCTTGTCAGTATCCATCTGCAGCCTTGTCCAACATTGCAGCCTTGTCAGTGTCCTGTCAGTGTCCATCATTGCAGCCTTGTCAGTGTCCTGTCAGTGTCCATCATTGCATCCTTGTCAGTGTCCATCATTGCATCCTTGTCAGTGTCCATCATTGCATCCTTGTCAGTGTCAATTTCAGCCTTGCCCTTGTGCATTTGCAGACAGTCTGTACTGTCAGTACCTTGTCATTTAAAAATGGCGCCGCCGAGATACAGAGACGGATGTCCTGTATATCTCGGTGGCGCTCAGCCGCTCTCGCCGGCTTTCGGCGGCTCTTGGCCGCTCTCGGCTGTTCTCGGCGGCTTTCGGCGGCTCACGCGGGACTGCGAGAGCCGCCGAGAACAGCCGAGAGCGGCCGAAAGCCGCTGAGAACAACCAAGAGCGGCCGAAAGCCGCCGAGAACAGCCGAGAGCGGTCGAAAGCCACCGAGAATGGCCGAGAGCGGCCAAAAGCCTCACAACCGGCGGAGGATCGGCATATAACACGCACCCACAATTTTCCCCTCATTTTAAGGGGAAAAAAGTGCGTGTTATATGCCGATAAATACGGTAATTACAACTGTGTCTATAGTGCAAGAAAGTCCAAGCAGGTTGTCGAAAAGATTGACTTCTCAGAAGATAAAGGGACACCAAAATGGGCACAAATGGAGGGAAATATATGAAACTAAGAGCATTCATCAGAATCTGAAGAACCCATGAATAGAAAGTCGTCCAAATAATGAATAACATTAGTATTATTATTATACAGGATTTATATAGCACCAACAGTGCTTTAAATGTAGAAAGGGAACAGCACAATTAAATAAAGTTCAATACAGAAGGGACAGGAGGGCCCTGCTTGTGGAGCTTACATTCTAAAGGGAGGGGGAGGTGGTTCTTAGGTGGGTGTGGGATAGGCTTCCCTGAATCTACTTCAATCCTCAGCACTCAATCTAGAACTTATGAAAATACCTTAAAATTCTAACACAAAAGGAAACAACCCATTGGCAATAACTTTTCAAAATAGAAAAAACAGTCAAAGAACAAAACCACTGAATCAAAAGTCTAAATGTCAGTTAATCATCTGCTTTAGCAAAAAGGGTTTACGGGTTGGAGACTAAGATTGAATCATAGGCAGTATCATCAGTAAGCAAAGTATCTTTGGGAAGTAACTAATGATTAATAACTCAAAACAAGTTTGGGCCTTTTTTTGGGCACAAGACCCAGTGTTAGAATTCTAAAACTGAGGAATGGTGGGGTAATAAACAAAGCTACCAAGACAAAATTATAGTAAAAGCTTATCAGGAACTATATGTTCTAAACCATTTACTGAACTTACTGTATTTATCGGTGTATAACACGCACTTTTTCCCCCTTAAAATCAGGGGAAAATCGTGGGTGCGTGTTATACACCGATCCCCGCCGATCCGCACCGATCCCCCTGCTGACTGTGAGCAGAGCGAGCGCTGGCCGCTGATATACATAGATAGCCTAGTGTACTCGGCTAGGTTTGGCTAGCTCCGCTCACAGTCACGCCCAGTCCCGCCCGATGATGGACACAGGGACTGGGTGTGACTGTGAGCAGAGCTAGCCGAACCTAGCCGAGTACATTCGGCAGTCTATGTATATGGGCGGCGCTCGGCTCCGCTCACAGTCGGGGATCGGGTGGGACTACGAGAGGAGCCGAAAGTGGGCGAGAGCCGCCGAGATTCACAGGACCGGCTCTGTGTATATATCGGTGCGCCATTTTCAAACTGCAGTGACACTTAAAAGTCACTGCAGTTTAACTGCAGCCTGGGCAAGGCTGCAAATGGACACTGACAAAGCTGTAGATGGGCACTGACAAGGCTGCAAATGGACACTGATAAGGCTGTAAATGACACCAAGGCTGCAAGGCTGCAAATGACACAAAAGCTGCAAGGCTGCAAATGACACCAAGGCTGCACATGACACCAAGGCTGCAAATGACACTGGACAAGCATGCAGATGGACGCTGTGCAAGGCTGCAGATGGACACTGATAAGGCTGCATTGATGGGCATTTAAATGTACGTTTTTTTCCTTAAAACATTTTTTTCTTTAAAATTCCCTCCTAAACCTGGGGCGCGTGTTATACGCCAATAAATATGGTAATTTGTTAGCCAAAACACAACCAGAACCCTGTAAGTAAGGTAAGTGAAAAAGGAGACTAAAACCATCAACAAGGAACTCTGCCATCTTGCTACCTGGTTATATTAACAGCACGGCAACATGTGTGGCAAGTTCACTGGTGTGAGGGCTTTTTAGAAAAGCTCTTTTTCAGTTTGCTGACCAGCCAGAGTCTTAAAACACTTGGAAATCTGTTCATATTTGCATGACACATTCCACTTACAGTAAAAGTAAAACACAGGTGTTTTCTATACCCAGAAGCAGAAAAGATGGGTGGCTGTTTAAATGAGGGGTATTAGCAAGCAGGAATGAGATTTGCGTTCAATGCTATGAGTTGAAAATAATTCCTATGTGTTCATTTTCCTAGAACTGGAAAAGCAATGCTGGAATTCACTATAATAACCATTATGGACTGCCTGCCCTTTGAACTTAAATCAGGTGGCATAGCACGTCCAAAAAGGTGGGCTTTCATATAATACAACCCCCCAGCTTCCAGCAGTCATTTTGACAGTGTACTTTAGCTATGATAGAGAAATCATAGGAAGTTCTGAAAAAAGTGCATAGGGGGAGATCAGTATAGGACTTGTAGGCGCTGACAGGTCTGTTAAAGTAAATGTAAATACTGAATGCCTTGTAGGTAGCAAAATGCTGTGCATCATGAAAAATTTGGGGGTGGGGAGATGGAAGGGCTTATATGTTTTCTATTAGTTACATCATAATGTGGCTGATGTCCTGCAATATCTGTGCAGCTTATCCTTGTCCACATGCATACCAGTGATAACAGGCTGCACATGTTCTTTATAATACGAAAAGAAATAGGGGTCATGCACAACACTACACATTAATTTACATGTAGTAAAAATGTACCAACAGTGGAAGGGGCCTAACACAACAACTCACATCAATCAATGCTAACAATGCTTGAGCAAAGCTATGGAGACCTCAGGATTATATCATGAATATTGATTCTATATTATTCTCCTGTAAAGCTCATTTTCTGTTTCGTACCATTGCACACTTTGTAACCACTGTGACTTATCTGTTTGGAATATTTAAAAAAAAAGAAAGAAATTGTGTTTTGCTTGTGTGCGACAATAATTATTTTAATGTATTTTTATAGAAAATATGTTTTTTATAAGCATTTGGGCAATTATAGCGGAATTTAAAAAATCAGCAGCCCATCTTTACATTTTTTTTTATAGTTCAGAAAATGTATGGTTTGGGGTATTGTGTAAAATGTCGTCATAGCGTCGTCATAGCGTGGGTTTTTGTCCGTCGAACTAGCATACAGACAAGCGGATTTCTGGGTCCTGCGGAGTTACGACGTAAAGATTTGAAGCATGTTCCAAATCTAAAGTCCGTCAGATTTGCGACTGGAAAAGTCCGCTGAAGGTCCGGTGAAGCCCACACACGATCGGATTGTCCGCCGGATTTGGTCCGTCGGTATCTGTCGGACCAGTCCGGTCAAAAAGTCTGACCGTGTACGCAACATTAGAAAGGGATGTGGCCTTGACAGGAAGGGACGGATCATATTTAAATTAGGAGGGGTACGAGTTTAGCCAGGCCTAGGGCAGCACATAACCTAAATACACCACTGTGTACGGCTGCAACAGGCAAAGAAGTGTGAGACAAGCTTCTAACACTTACCAAAGTATTTTTGTAGCCATCAGGGACAAGGTAGTATTGAGGCCTAAGACTGTCTTCTTCCCTTCCTCCTCATTATAGAATTACCATCCTACATTTGCTGCTGCCTGCCCTTCCACCCATGAATTGTGGAAGGGCAGGCAGCATATAGCCTTAGGTTTCCCCCTCACAGCCTTTGGTGCCCGGACTAAAATAAAATGAATAAATATGAAAAAAATTACAACTTAAAGCGGGGTTCCACCCAAATTTTGAACATTATCTCTATGCATTCTCTTCCTTGCCTAGATGCTGACATGCTGTGTAAAAAAATTTAAATCGCCGTAATTACCTTTTTATTCCCAATCTTCTTTGCACTTCCTGGTTTTCCTCCCATGGGAGTAGGCGTGTTTCTAGCCTCTCCCAGACCTCCCACAGTCCCTGGGAGCTAGTCTCAGGCTTCCCAGCATACATTGTGCAACAGCGTCATCACAACATCTCTGCTCCCAGCATTCACCGCATCCAGGAAATACATGCGTGTGGGCTTCAAATGCCCACAATGAAGATGGAAACTGCCTTCAGTGAATTTTTTAAGTTATTCTTTACAACGAAATCGGACACAGGCGGACTTATTACACAGAACATGTGAGTAGATAATCATGAGAAGAAAAGTTTGTGAATGAACTCCAAAAAAAAAAATAGATAGATAGGTGGACCCCCGCTTTAAATTGTGTATGGTAACTGTAGAAATCGCAGAAGTAAATCCGTGGCTGGTGTCTATGAAATAATACACGCTAATCTTTATTTCAAGATAAAATCAGCCTCATTTCTTCCTCTTATAGTGCAGCTTAACCAGCTTAACCAAGCTGCTTACATACTGCCAGCCAATGAACATTATTCATAACTATTGTCTGTCATATAGTACACTCTAAATTTTATTCCAAGATAAAACCTGCCTTGTATCTCTCTATTTGTTTCCCATTAGCCTTAAAAATGGTCACAATTTAGATTTGCCTATCATAGACTTTAGTATTGTTCATGGTTTACTTTGGGTTTTGTTAATTTCACGTAGGATTCCAAGAGCAAAATAAACCTGGGCAAGGTTCTGCTAGAGGTGATACTTCCACTGTAAAGTCCTCAGGATTTGGCAGCAAAAAATAAATAAAAAGTCCAAGCATTTCTGGGTCCAAGCTTCCCGGTCAGGTTCCCCAGCTCTCTCAATCTGGCAACTCAGTAAAGTTTTCATTGCAGCAAATGTAGTGGATCTGGTAAGATGCTTCTTCCAACTGACAACGATAACAGGCTTATTTTCTTTTATCTGAAGAAGGGTCATATCCTTTTTCGCTGCTTGTGGATCTTTTTTTAGTTTTCTGTACCAATAATCCCCCATATCTCAAGCTGTAAGAGGGAGTCACTAGGATAGTAAGTAAGAAGGAATCTCCCCAGTAGGGACACAGATAGCAATAAAAACCTGACAGAGGTTGCAATCCTTCCCCATGCCATCAAGAACTAACAAAAAAAGTTTTGCTGGAGCTGGGCTTTAAGGCTTAGTCCATAGAATAGCTTCATTACGTGATACACAGTCCTCCAACATGAATTTAAATTGCTATTCTGCTTACAAAAGAAAATTACTAGGTACAATACATCTGTATTTTTATTCTCATCTTCTAGGCTGGAAAGAAAGAAAATAAAAATAACCTTCTTTGTGGAAAGCCAGAGATTTTTATCAGTTTTCTTGGAGTGTCCTTGTGTGATTGCTTGTACTGCATTAATACAAGCAAAATGTGTGAAGCATACTAGCTGTGGCTGTGTCTGTGATAAAATAAGACAGGGATAGTCACAGAGATGAAGAATTACCAACTTAGTCCTATAAATCTTCCATATGGTATTAGTCGGCATGAGCACCAGCCATGTCCTATTGTTAATGTTAACTATAAGAGATGAAATGAATATCCTTATTACATCAGAAATAGTGCTGATGCCCATTTAAAATCTGGCTCAATAACAAGATTTTGTTAAACAGTGCCATTCAGAGATTTCACAGATTGTTATACATCTGGGGCCATATTTTTAAAGACTGGCAAAATAATTGTGTTTTGTTTCATTGTACTTTACTTCATTTGGCGTATTTAATTTTTTATCCAGCTTATTAAAGTTTACAATAGAAAGCTGAAATACTGAGGTGGATTGAAAAAATTGTGACAAAGTGATGAAAATAAAAGAGGAATTTGTCTTAGAAAAAATTAAATCACACCACCTTGAGGAACATCAAATGAGTTTGATTCAGTGCCAACAACCCAATGCCAAGTTTCCACAGTAATTCTGGAGCATAATGGGTCAGTACTTGTAAGTATTGATAGGGAGGGGTTAGCTCAGTCTTAGGGCTAAGACTAGAGCTAGGAGTCAAAGGTAAAGTAAACCTGTATTTCCCCAGACAAACATATATTTTTATGCAGCAGTAGGTCTGGGCTAGAGTAGCAGACTGCTTCTATATTATAGATAAATACACATGTTCGACAGCACACCATGGATCTTGGATTGCAGTCCAAAACTTTTATTGCAGAAAGATCACATCACAACAGGGTAGGTGATGTGGTCTTTCTGCAATAAAAGTTTTGGACTAATTAAACTGGAAATACCGCGCTGTGAATAAACTAAAAAATGAAAAGCAAATAATTACATACAATATAAATAAAAATCAAAGGAAGCCGCTGCTAGAAGTGGGATACACACAGACGTAAATAGGATAATAAGTAGCAGCGCTAAACCTACTATAAAGTACAAAACATATACCAATGCTGTTTACAATGTGCAGTATAGAAAATATGAAGACTAAATAATTAAATAAAAGTCCATCTTCATAAGTAGGCAGTGCTCAAACAATTAACCGGAAAGTGAGTGTAGTTCAATTGATTGATTTCATCCTCCACCGCAACACCAGTGATAAAACACACAAAATGCTCGCTTACCGGACGGCAAGCTCTATAAGCTTGCGACCTATACCCGGCCAGGGCCTTTATCCAATGGAGGACCAAAAGGACGGAATCCAGGTAAAACCCCTCAAGATGGTCAGCATACAGAGCAGAGACTGCCAAAACTCGCCAATCACAGATCATACATGTGGGCAGAATGTGGTAGCATTCGAATGTTTCCCAGAATGAGAAAGGATCACCATAGCATAATACTGATAAACATTGTTTATTGTATATAAAGAATGTCACTTACAATATTCTGGACTGTTAAAAGCAAATCAGCCGGCCGGCTAGTACAAACACCCATCCCTCGAACGGCACACGCAAGACGTCAGCACGTCAGCTCCTCCCGACGCGCATTTCGTCATACGATGATGTCGCACATACGATGTGCTTGGGTTCAGTTCACTGACAGTTCATCAAATCCTATGTGAAGTCTGAAAAACTAAAAAAGGGCATGGGGACAGATTCTGGATAATCAATTTTGGCCATTTGTAAGGCTAAAAGGGAAGGGCTTGGGCTGGACACTGCTATGAGGTATATACGCCAATGCAAAAGAAATAAAAAAATAAATAAAAATATCATATAGTGGGAACAGTGTCCTCCTTTCAATAAGACCTCATAGGCAACATTAGAATAACACCATTCCATTAAAAGACATGATTGCAGATGCCTATAACGTGTATGTAGTATATGAATTTCATGAGCTGAGTCAGTGGCACTGTATTCAGGCATCAAATATTTTGGATGTGTAATTGTTTTTTATCCTTTACTTATTGCTTGTGATATTTGATTTTTTTTCTAACCAACTGGGATAGGCCTAAATTGAACAGTTGAAAATAGAAGCAACAAGAGATCTACAAATTATAAATAAAGCTAAAGCTCTCATATATGTGCAAATTTGCAGTGGAAAAACAGTATGTTAGCTTCTTTTTTGCAGTACCACACTGCAATGTCAAAAAAGGTTTAATAAAAAATCAAACAGAGTGCACAAAAGCAGATCAAAACTACAACCACAATTTCCCAGAACCCCCTCCCATCCTATTATCAGCAATTATTTACAAAAAAAATCCAAATACAGACCTGAGGTATGTGTTTGGTAGATATTAGCTTGCATCAAGACAGCACATGAGCAGTAGAATAGGCAACAAAATATAAAGAGACAATGTAGAATTAACCCTGCAGCAAACAATACAAATTTTGTAGCCAAGGTCCAGCTGTGGAAACTTTTTGTGGGGTACCTTTCCAATGCCAGACCACCTAAATTGGCCAAAAACTTGGAGGTGCAATTCAAAATGTACCACGCAGTAAACATTACAAATTATGCAGCTGAGTCAGAGTGGCAGTAGTTGGTAAAGATGGCAGACCAGAAGAAGTAGCAAAGGGTGGTAATTGTGGCAGGCCATGACAGGTGGTAGAAGCAGCTGGTAATAGTGACATGCCAGGACTCAGTGTTGCGGGAGGATAGGTGGCAGAAGCTGGTTGGTGGTCGGTAGCATCATCATTGTACTCACTGGTAATCCAGGATTGGTTTTGATTTACTGGACTGATTTTTATTAAAGTGAGTTGTCCATAGTGTCAGGGGACACGTAGATTCATCTCTCAGAAGGCATTCTCAGACAGCACATTGGCTGCAGAGCAGGCCAGAAACTTTGTGCATACTGTGCAAGCTCCCCCTTTGTCCAGCCTGAGCACCCAATAGTCCATGGGGAGGGGATCCACACTTCTAAAAGTGTCAGCATTAGCCATGCAATGATGTGGTTGAGACAGTTTTATTAAAACACACAATTGGCCACTTACATTGTGGAATATAATATAAGGCTCATCATGGTAAACACCAGGACTTGATTGCACATCGACGCCACAGGAGATCCTTAAGTTCAGCTGTCAGGGGGAGGACACTGGCTGGAAACTATCCACCATCTGAGAAGAGAGCTGGAATGCACCCGAACCACAGCGTTGGCGTGATGACATCACTGGAACAAGCAACGTGTTTCTGAGCATGCTCAATGCCACTTTTGGGCACGTGCACTCCTTTGTCAAGCTTGACAAAGGAGCAAGCATGCCCGACAGCCACATTGCGCATGCTAGGAAGCATGTTGCTTGTTTTGGTGATGTCATCACACCAATGCTGAGGCCCAGGTGCATTCCTTTGTCAAGGCCAGGCTGCACGCTCAGATAAGGGTCTGGTGGAGATTTTTGGTGGGTACCACGTGCTTTTTTTCCCTTGATGTTTGCATAGGGTTCCCCCTTAAAATACATATCAGACCCAAATGGTCCTCATGTAACTCTGTAAATGTGAGCCCATGCATTTTTTTTCTGCATAGGGTTCCCCTTTACATCCATACCAGACACTCTTCAATAATAAGGGTCAAATTTGTATCTTTAAGGGGGAACCTTACATCTTTTTTTGTGTGTGGAGATCCCCCATTAACATCTGTATTAGATCTTTATGAAGATTTAGGATCTGGCATAGATGAAGAGAATCCCTGACCATTTGTTTGCAGATAGAAGAAAAGCAGTGGGAGCTGTAATGTGCTGGCAATTTAAATGTCATTTTTTCTTTGTAACGTCAGTTTTCCTTTGGTTGTATACATCGTACTGATCATCACTTCAGAGGCAGGTTAAGGGTACCGCAAGGCATGATATTTTGCATTGTTAATGTTGAGCTTAAGGGTCTGCCCTGACAGCTACTGCAAATTAAACCACAGCAGTTTAGTGTGCGGCAGCTATTCATTCTGACTGCAGTGAGCCAGTGGTAGAGGGCAGTGTGAAGCACATTTAAAGAGGAAGTAAACCCTGGTGGGTTTTACTTCCTCTTTTTTTCCCTGCAAAGGCAAAGCATAATGGGCTACTATGCATCGCATAGTAGCCCATTATGTGTCACTTACCTGAAACCAAAGCCTGTGATGTCACTGCTGTCCCCACTAGCAGCGAGCATTCATCTTCACCCCTCTTCCTACTGGGGCCGCGAACTCCAGCTCTGTGACTGGCTGGAGTCATGTGACAACACTTCCGCACATGCGTGCGGGAGCCACCAGTCACAGCGTGACCCCTATTAGAAACGGCACAATGTGCCCTTTCTAAAGTGTGCATGCACTGTACTCATCAGTGCTTGGCTTTTTAGAAAATATCTCCTAAACCGTGGAGGTTTAGGAGATATTTCAAGCACCTACAGGTAAGCCTTAATATAGGTGTACAACCACTTTAAGTGCATCACACAGTTGCCTTTTCTGACTCAGCTTTATTTGAAGTGTACAAAGTGACACTTCATTTATCTCAATGTACAGCAGCTTGGTATGCTGCACTGCTGTGCATTGACATGCAATTCTGTTCTGTACAATGCAATAAAATGCAGCATGTTTGCACTTTATTGCAGTTCACTGTGAATATGACACAAAGAAAACGATTGTTTTCTATGTGTCCTAGCAATGGCTGCAGTTCCTCCGGAGTGGAAAAACACCAGTCACTACACTATATGTGACCTAGCCCTAAAGCATTATTAAAGATGAATTTCAGATAAAAAAACTTTTTTTTTTTTGGTTACAGCGTTAGTCCCATTACTTTCCTGTAATGAAGTATGTCCCACATTGTGCAGGCTACTACAGGGCAGCCCTTTCCTGCTGTTGAACTTCTGCCACTGTCTGGGATAACAACTTCAGATCTCTGAGCTCAGCTACACTTAAGATGATTTGATGGGTACACACCCCCTACTGCCTTCTCCTTTTTTGAGAAAAGTTCTTACCATTTAAAAAATATAACAAACCCATAACTAGCTAGCTAACATAACTAATGTAGCAAATCTCTATTAGTGCTTGAAATGATTGGCTGATTATTATTCACATATGAATGCAAAACCCTGATTTCTGCAGTCATTAGCCCATTGTACTAATGGCAGACTTTCTTACCTAATGCAGTCAAGCATGATGAAGGAAATGTAATAAGTACTTCACTATAAATTCAAGGAATACCTTACAAGTCAGTCAAATCTCTGGGAAGAGCTACTGAAGACACAGGCTGAAATTCCATCTGAACATCTTCAGAAATTAACAGTGTAATGCCAAGAGGCTGAAAAGCTGTAATTGCTGCAAATGAAGGTTTGTTTGATGAAAGTAAAGGTTTCCTATTCATATAAAAAAAATTTAAATATCATGGCAATGTGTTTCCCAGCACGCTTGCCAGCTAGCCATAAAAGATAAAAAATGGCACTGTCAAACAATTTACATTTGCTAATATATGTGGAAGCCGCACCATGCCATCAAGGTCCCTCTATAAAGTGCAATTTGAATTCCTATCTTTTAAAGTCTTCATATTGGAGTATATATAGCAGTGGATAAATTAGGGCAGATATGCTTGGAGGGAGCCCATTCTTCCTTAAAGGTGCAGGGACATATTAGAAGCCCAGCAAGAGCCTAGTGGCAGCTAAAGGCATCTAATGTGTCCCCACCCCATTGGTATTAGCATGGTGGCACATTGGATGCATTTCCTGTGAGGTCCACCTTGCTGTTGATTAACAGTGCACAGCAGTGGGTGGAGACATAGATAATATTCAGTCCAATAGCGGATTTCAAATCTACCCACTGCCATCTGCTTTCAATAAAAAATAAGGTGTACTTGATGGAGAAATAGCCACCCATTTACTCATTAGACCCTGCCCATCCAGTGACTCAAGTTATTTCCCAAATGTGGGCATTGCCATGTTTGGGTAATGACATCACAGCAATTCCTGGCCCCTTTGCCTACATTTAGCTTTTTGTCACAGAACCCCCCAGATGACAGCTGAATGGGGCTGGAGGTAGCACCCTGTGCATTTGATAAAACTTTGTTGAATTTCTCTGACTGTTTTTTTTTCTTTTAATTATTTAAGTTTTTGGCTTTGGTACATGTCCACCATGCCAGCAGTACCTGGCTTCCTGTGCCTTTTTATGGACAATAGCATGCTTATAAGCCCTAAAAAGGACTAGAATTAAAATTAAATAAGGTTCATCGTAAAGTTTGCGAACTTCGAGTAAGATTTGTAAAACTGTACATGAACCAAACACAGGCTATAATCTTCAAGTATTTTTTACAATTGTTTTACATTGCCATAAAGGCTGTACTGCTGCTTTGCTCCAAGGAATGAATGTTAATGTCATTGGGAATAGTGCAAAAACAACAGCCTTGGACATATTCACAAAACCATCTGCTGCTGTGTTCAAGATCAGCCTTTTTCTTACGGTTACATTGTACAGGTGTTATGATTAATTAACACATGTTCACAGCCAGCAGCAAATGAATGATTGTACCCACATTACTGCATGTGACTTTCATATGAAAAACTATAGATCAAACCTTGAGTCTTCTGTATTCAAGGCAATATATAGGACACTCAGTAAATAGGCCATGACCATTTGGCATGATAAATTACAAAGTGTTGATGTGCTTTACACATTGAACTGCTGCAACTCAGAATCTAAAATGCAAAACCAAGTGTGCCTAACCTAATGTAATGTAAAGTTTAATTAATACTGTGTCATATCAGTCCTTTACCCACCGGTTGTTAATAATGCATTACAGCAGCAAGCTGCAGTTGAGCTATAATGATGCCATACTATTTAAGTAATTATGTCTTTATTAAACTCACTGTATATTGCATTTATAGTTTGTATTTAATATTCCAAAATGCACTGAAAGCCTTGTTATTGCAGCAAGCGTTGCTGATATAATATTTTTTGGATGTAATTGCTAATTACTGTTACTTGTAGGTCATGCACAGCATCTACATGCACACGTCAGTTAATGTGTTTAAGGTGTGTGTTTGGCATATCAAGCAAATTAACAACAGAACCACTTTCACATTAACTGGGCTAGTTGGGCTATAAAGGAATGTCCCAATTGTCTCAACCTTGAGTATAGTTACAGCATTACTCTAAGGGCTTGTTTACACTTGCTTCGGCTTCAATAAGGCTTCAGCACGGCTTCGGACACGCTTTGTTAAAGCTCTCTTAAGCTTTCACTAAATAAAATAGTTAGCTTACAGTCCTGTCTACACCTGCTTTTGCTTTTCTTTACTTCGGCTTTGCTTCAAAAATGATACCCCATGTAGCTTCAGTGGTGCTTCAAAGCATCATCAAAGCCTCCATAGAAGTCTATGGCAAAGCTTGCTTGAAGCCCCACTGAAGCCCCACCGAAGCCCCATGAAGCCTCACAGAAGCCCCACCAAAGCCCCCCCCCAAGCCCCATCGAAGCTCCACCAAAGCCCTACTGAGGCCTCATCAAAGCCTCATCGAAGCACCAAGCAAAAGCAAGGTGTAAACAGGAATGTAAGCTAACCATTTTATTTTGTGACAGGACCTTTGACTGGCGTTCAGAGAGCTTTAACAAAGTCTGAAGTCTTGTTTTGAAGCAAGTGTAAACTAGCCCTTAACTTTGCAGATTTCAACATAGATAAACACATTTCGAATGTTCAGTATTTCATTCTAAGGACCAGAACAAATTTCATTACATGTCATATATGCATGAATAGGCAATGAAGACCAACAACAGCACAGCTATACAACAAAAACATAGCAAATCTGTATTGTAATGAATAGTGTTCTATGAATCTCTATATATTATACATAGATGGTATTTGCAGTGTACAGTCTCAGCACAACTCTTGTCACAAATGAAGACCTTTTAATATGTTTGTCACATGTTGCCACAGCAACTTATCATCTTAAGTTTTTCTGAACGTAGATATACTTTTGCAACAGCTGACAAAGTCTTGAATTATTGATTGAGTAGTTCAAGGCTTTCATATGTTTATTGTTATTTCTTACTAGAATAAATACTCCAGCATGGTTTGTACTTTTGGAGACAGCTTTAGAGAAAGGGAGCCTTGACTGCTGGAAGCATGGCATCACTGTCGGTGTTCATCAAACACAGGGAGGTTAAGTGGCTTCATTAGGATTGGCTAGAAAGACCTGAGGTGATTGGATGGAGTCCAAATTCAAGAAAAGGCTATGTTGAAGCAAATCCCACTGCTCTGAAAAGATTCCGTTTTCACAAGAGTTGTCCACCTGCCCGTCCCGCCCTGGTCATTGTGATGTTTTGTCACAACTTTATTGGCAGTTTTGACCTTGCCAGCAATAGATATTGTTTTATGGGCTATGCCCTCAAGTTAGTCAGTCTAATGCCTGTGTGGCCCCAATGCTAAGGGCAGGCCTTTTAGACTATGTGAGTTTATGTTTTATGTATAGTTGCTCACAGTATAACTATGACTGGCATTGTTATTTGGCACATTTGAAAAGATATAAAGGAAAGATATAAAGCTGCGGCCTTGTCCTGTCTTTACATTTAGCAGCCTCCACATCTTTTGGTGGGGGGGGGCAAGGTATTGGTTTATTAACTACCTCCCGCCCACGCTATAGCCAAAAGATGGCTACAGCCATAAGGGCTACATCCTTAATTGCTAGGAGGGCGTTCATGTATGTCCTCCTGAGAATGCGCCGCCTGAGCACCCCCTGCAGGGCGCGCCACGGCATGCTCTATGATCAGAAAGTTTATGAGATCCCAGCCCCTTACCATGTGATCAGCTGTCAGCCAATGACAGCTGATCACGTGATCTAAACAGAAGATCGTATTCGGCTTTTTTCCCCGTCAGGCTGACATTGTGAAGAGAAAAAAAAGCAGAGACTTTGGTCCTGATCAGGGAGAGCCACTGCTGCTATGCAGTGCCCACCAGTGACACCTACCAGTGCATATACATGCTGCCAATCAGTACCCACCAGTGCCACCTACCTGTGCCCACCAGTACTCCCTATCAATGCCCACCAGTGCCACCTATCAGTGCCCATCAGTGCTGCCAATCAGTGCCCATCAGTGCCTCATCGGTGCCACCTATCAGTGCTGCCCATCAGTGTCACCTATCAGTGCCCATCAGTGACCATCAGTGCCCACCAGAGCCACCCCATCAGTGCCCACCAGTGCCACCTATCAGTGCCCATCAATGCCGCCTTATCAGTGCCTATCAGTGCAGCCTATCAGTGCCCATCAGTGCAGCCCATCAGTGCCCATCAGTGCCACCTCATCAGCGCACATCAATGAAGGAAAAAAATTACCTGTTTTCAATATTTTATAAAAAACTATGATTTTTTTTTTTTTTTTTTTTAATTATCGGCCTTTTCTTCATTTTTTTAGCAAAAACTAAAAACCCAGCAGTGAATTACTACCACCAAAAGAAAGCTCTATTTGTGTGAAAAGATTGAAACAAATTTAATTTGGGTACAGTGTTGCATGACCACGCAATTGTCATTCAAAGTGTGAGAGTGCTGAAAGCTGAAAATTGGCCTGGGCAGGAAGGGGGTTTAAGTGCCCAGTAAGCAAGTGGTTAATTGGTCATAAATGAGCCTATGCTTCACAGCAGTCATGTAGATGCCAATGATGATCATTTGGGCTCTGATATATCATATTCAGATGCTTTACATTGCACTCAGCAGAAAAGCCAGAACAAATGCCAATAAAGTAGAGGCTCGGATGGCCTCTACACAGCTCCTAACAAGCATGTTGCTGTATGTTGGTGTGAAAGGGCCCTACAGCAAAACTACTGGCTATATCCTTGTCTGGGCAGTGACTCTCTATGTGGAGGCTCTCATTCTTGATCCAGTTATGGCCTATATGTTTCCATACAGATTTGGCAAATAAGTTTTCTTACTGCTGTGGGCCAGTTGATTCAGAAAAGATATGCCCCTCACAGCAAATTCAGTGGGATTCAGAAAGATTTAGTTATAAATAAAATAAAATATAAATACTAAACTCTGAAGAGGGTTGTATTTATCTTTAAGCATGAAACAAGTCCTTCAGCTGTAGGACCCTACATAAATGGGTCTGGAGGCTAGTGATAATTAAATAATTTTTTCAATCAAAGAACTTAAAGTGGAACTTCAGTCATTTTTCAACTTTCCATCTATCAAATTTTCTGCCCTTGTTGTTTTAACTTTGGATAGTAAAACATTTTTTTTTCTGCCAGTAAATACCTTATACAGTCCACTTCCTGTTTCTTGTCTGTTCATTAGCCTAGTTCATCATGCACACCTCTCTCTCTCACTCCTGTGAGAGTTTGCCAGGAAGGGATGGGGGATGAGTCGTAAGAGGGCCAATGAGAGCTGCTGGGCTGCAGAGCTAGAGGTGTGCCTCTGTGTATCTGTGTAAATCCAGGAAGTGAACAGGCAGCAGCTTCAGCTGCCCACAGTTACATGGATGCAGCCAGACTCAGTGGAGGGATATTTCTGCATCATATTTGGCAAGTACAGAATCACTGTATATATAAAATAATATGCAAAGTTGTTGGAGGGAAGCTTCAGAATGACAAAGATGTTTTTATTACAAATGATGTGAGCAGACTGCAGTTCCTCTTTAAATTGTGAGTGGTGTTCACCAGGGTTTTTCTTGGGGTCAGTGTTGTTCAACATGTTTATTGATAATACTAAGGTTGGAATGAGGAGGTCAATTTCAATATTTGCTGATGGTACCAAATTAAGCAGGGGAAACATTTGGCACATGATGTAGTAGTTAAAGGAAGACTTTGATAAGATAGGGGGTTGGGCAGCCACATGGCAGATGAGATTCATTTTTAAGAACTGTAAGGTTATGCACTGACGGAAAAGGATCTGGAGGTGTTTGTGGATCACAGAGCAATAGCATGCAATGTCAAGCCTTAGCAAACAAAGCCAAATAACAAACCAATAATTCTACCACTTTACAAAACACTGGTTTGACCTCATCTTGAAAATCAGGCTTAACATGCAGAAGGAGTTCTTTACTGTTAGAACAATAAAAATGTGGAGTAACCTTACCCAGGTAGAGGTTCTAGCTGTACACATACTGTACACAAAAATAGATTGAACTGGATGGACCTGTGTCTTATTACAGATTTATAAACTATGTAACTATGCTCGTATGGTAGGCTCATGGCTATATAAAGTTGCTGGGGAAAGCTGTAATATTGACAATGCTCTTGTATAAATAAGCCTATGGCTACGTATAATGAAGCACTGGCAGTCGTTCCTTTATGATAGAAGTAAATGGTATAAATACCGTATTTATCTGCGTATAACACGCACTTTTTTCCCCTTAAAATCAGGGGAAAATCGTGGGTGCGTGTTATACGCCGATCCCCGCTAATTGTGAGCTATCGGCGGTGATCGCCGCCGACATTCACATAGCGAGTAGTTTTAAATATGGCGCCGCGGAGTTCGGAGGGACTCGGCGGCGCTGAACGAGCGCCGCCGAAATCACAGAGCCGAGATACACATAGTCGGGTGTATTCGGCTCTTTCCGGCGCCGCTCACAGTCACGCCCAGTCCCGCCATTGGACCTGTGTTATGTCCATCATAGGGCGGGACTGGGCGGGACTGTGAGCGGCAACAAGAAGAGCCGAATACACTCGACTATGTGTATCTCGGCGGCGTTCGTTAAGTTCCGCCGGCGCCGAGTCCCTCCAAACTCCGCGGCGCCATATTTAAAACGTGCAGCTATGTGTATGTCGGCAGCGATCAAGCATGGACACTGGGGCAAGGCTGCATTGACCACTGGGGCAAAGCTGCACTGACAAGGCTGCACTGGGGCAAAGCTGCACTGACAAGGCTGCACTGACACTGAAAAGGCTGCAATGACACTAACAAGGCTGCAGATGAACACTGATGAGGCTGAAATTGATGGGCATTTAAATGTAAGTTTTGTTTCATGTTTTTTTTTTTTTCCTTAAACTTCCCTCCTAAAAGTTTTTTTCCTTAAAATTCTCTCCTAAACTTGGGGTGCGTGTTATATGCCGATAAATAAATATTATTATGAGTATATTGTAGTTTTTAATTTATGTTCAAATCAATGGTGATGTGCACATAATAGGCTCAATTTACAAAGCTAACACAACAGGATAGAGATCTTTATTTTCAAAGCAGTAACAGTTATTTTAAATTAAAGATTTTTATACTGCCCAATGTCATTTAGGGCCCAGTCACACTTGATTTCAATGTGCATTAGTGTACATATTAGAATGGGCAGTAATGCGCCTCAACACACAAAATTTAGGTCCTGCTTCATTTTGCGATGTGGTGCTCTGTAATACAAGTGTCTTCTGGATGTGTTGCAGTGCCCCGTTGTTTATACCTATGTAGCGCCCTGCTCCTGTTGACCAGGCGCTCACATGTAAATTTAGTGGGTTATCTGTTCTGTATATAGTTCAGATTTAATATTATGGCTAAATTAGCCTCTGTTCCAGCATTGGCTGCATTGCGTGCAGTTCCACACTATCGTCTGTAGTTGTCGTTGTCACAACAGGCCAGTGATGGAAGGGCAACAGGCTAAGGTGTATTGAGTGTCCTCTTTCTCCAGAAACAGCCCAGTGGGAGTGGTTCACCACTGTGCATTCTGGGAAAGGATACTTAAGGGGCAGATGCCATTTTGTTCTCTGTCTCACCTCCTGGCCCTAGGTATGTGACAACTCCTTTTCTGTCTTGGGGCCCTGCTGGCCCGAGACTATGTGATTGCAAGTAGGCCAGGAACTTACCTGGGGCCTACTGGTTCAGAGGTGATCCTGTGCTGTCTGTCCTGCGGGTATAAGCTGAGCAATTGAAAGATCCAGGGGAGGACTCATCTTGGAGAGGACCGAGCGAAAGGCTGGTATCTCAAGATGAGCCTGGTGACTCAATTGAAGGATGCATCCTAACCAACCTACCTCTCAGTACTGCCGGATGGCTTAAAGGAATTATTGGTACTGTGTTGGATCGTTCAACTAATACTAAATCCTGTGGCAGAGGATCGTTCAACTAATACTAAATCCTGTGGCAGAGGATCATTCAGGGCCGGTGCTACCACTAGGCGGAGTAGGCAGCCGCCTAGGGCGCACTACCGTCTAGGGGCACAGCCAAGGCTCCTGGGTCCCCTCCAGAGGATCGGTTCCCCCCTGTCAGGTGGTTGCGTGGTGCGGAGTGTAGCAGGAGAAGCAGGAGGTGGCTCCCGTGGCTCCATCTGCCTGGCTGCTGGTGCAGAGTTGCTGGGCAGTGAGAAGAAACAGGCAGACCCCCCTCCCTCCCCCGGAGCAGCACTAGGTGGGTGCTCAGTCCTCCGCTCGGGTCGCAAAGGGATCTGGCACGAGCAGCCTTTTACTTTGTCTTCAGCTGCAGTACCCATTGATTAGCCTCGTAGGGCTGGCAGCCTGTAAGGACTCTCTCTGAAGCCTGTAGATTATCTCGGAGCTGATCAAAATGGTGAGCGGGGCAGAGGTGTGGCTGACTCCTACATACATTGGTGTCCTCTCTGGCTGAAAATGCACTGGGAGGATGGAGGAGGAGCCGAGATGGCAGCCCCGGGAATCGTCACCTGTAGCCATGAGGTGAGTGACTGAAGTTTTCCCCTGCAGTAGTTCCTTCTGTCTGTAAGGATTCAGTTCCCTAATCTGCACACAAACAACAGGGAACTGGTCCCAGGGGTGCAACTTCATACTGCCCCCACCGCATACTGCCCCCCCACCGCATACTGCCCCCACTGCATACTGCCCCCCCAGCGCACCCCCCACCTCATACTGCCCCACCGCATACTGCCCCCCACGCATACTGCCTCCCACCGCATACTGCCCCCCAGTGCACCCCCCACCTCATACCGCCCCACCGCATACTGCCCCCCCACCGCATACTGCCCCACCGCATACTGCCCCCCAGCGCACCCCCCACCGCATACTGCCCCACCGCATACTGCCCCCCACCGCATACTGCCCCCCCACCGCATACTGCCCCACCGCATATTGCCCCACCACATACTGCCCCCCACCGAATACTGCCCCCCCACCGCATACTGCCCCCAGTGCACCCCCCACGCGCATACTGCCCCCCACCGCATACTGCCCCCATCGCATACTGCCCCCAGCGCACCACCCACCGCATACTGCCCCCACCGCATACTGCCCCCCAGCGCACTCCCCACCACATACTGCCCCCACCACTTACTGCCCCCACCGCATACTGCCCCCAGCGCACCCCCCACCACATACTGCCCCCAGCGCATACTGCCCCCCAGCGCACCTCCCACCGCATACTGCCCCCCAGCGCACCCCCCACCGCATACTGCCCCCACCGCATACTGCCCCCACTGCATACTGCCCCTCAGCACACCCCCCACCGCATACTGCCCCCCCACCGCATACTGCCCCCCAGCGCACCCCCACCGCATACTGCCCCCACCACATACTGCCCCCCAGCGCACCCCCCACCGTATACTGCCCCCACCACATACTGCCCCCCAGCGCACCCCCCACCGCATACTGCCCCCACCGCATACTGCCCCCCAGCGCACCCCCCACTACATACTGCCCCCACCTCATACTGCCCCCATCGCATACTGCCCCCCAGCGCACCCCCCACCGCATACTGCCCCCCAGCGCACCCCCCACCGCATACTGCCCCCCATCGCATACTGCCCCCACCACATACTGCCCCCCATACTGCCCCCCACCGCATACTGCCCCCACCGCATACTGCCCCCCCAGTGCACCCCCCACCGCATACTGCCCCCACCACACTAATGGAGGTAATGTTGGCAAGGAGGTGAGAAAGCATCCCTGTACAGGATGCCAGCACTGCTCCCCCAACCCCCACCTGTCATCCCTAACATGGCTTCCCCTGCCAATCAAAAACTGGCCAATCAGTGTCACCAATCCTAAAATCTAATCACCGCCATCAAAATTATTTCTGAAAATCTCTTTGATTGTGGTGCTGGAGGACACAGGCTGTAGACACCAACTGAAGTAATCTATCCCAACACCACCCCTTACCATCACACTTATCTACGTTTTAAATCTGCCAGGATCGGTCATCTTGGCATTGTCCACGTTCACAAAATGATCTGATTATCAATAATGTTTATTGAATGTCATATCAGCAAAAAATCGGCACCTCTGTGTCTGGAAGCTGAAATGTCTGTGTTGGGCAGAATGATTGTGTTTGCTGTAGAGGGGTTGATGATTATTATTTCTATATTATATTATTAGTGATCTGCTATAAATAGCCATATACCATAAAAAAGACGATATGTGACACAAGGGGCATGTGTATGGCAGTATAAAATGTACACTGGATTGCGCTGTCAGCAATAAGTGGTCTGTACTGCATCTGAACTCACACTAGACCTAAACGCACTTATGTCTGTATGAGCTGAGATATTAGAGCCCACACTGCAACTGATGATTATACATTGTCGGTTTTACACTTCCCCCCGAGTGCGGGCCTGCGGACCACAGCTGAAAAAAAAGGCGGAGAGGTGCCACAAAAGTCTCCACCCCGCCACCTCCACTGTATACATTGTCAGGGCAAAGGGGGGCGGCAAAATTAGGTTTCGCCTAGGGTGTCAGAAATCCTTGCACCAGCCCTGGGATCATTCAACTAATACTAAATCCTGTGGCAGAGGATTGTTCAACCATTATTGTTCTTATTAAGTCTGTGGCAGAGACTTTTTGTTTGTGCATCATTCCGGCTGCTAGGTCAGTGAGAGAGGCCTATCCTTGTGAGCAAGATCCGTTGACTGAAGGAGTACTTGTCTACAGGATCTAGAAGTTCCTCAGTGATCTGCACAAGGTATCGGAACTTTCCCTTAAACCCTCCATCCCTCTACTGCTCAAGTTGTTCGATAAAAAGCATTGGAAAAAGAACCAAGTGACTGGTGCATATATCAGTGAGTGCAAGGCACAGTAGAGACTCTAAGTTTCTGGTATGGTGAACTGTGAGTGAGGGGTAGCGGCAAAGACCCAATTTAAACCAGCAGCTCCTTCGGGGGTAAGTGCTCAACCTATAACCTCCCAAGATGTAAATCTGTTCCTGACCAAATGTATCCAGTGCTACTCTAGCATCTCCTTTAAACAAATAGGGTACAGGATAGAAGCCCTTATTTTAATAGAGTATGTCTGTCATAGCTGAGCAAATGATTTAAGCAAGACTTCTTCCTTTTTCTCATGGACTCTTTTTTCTATAAAGCACTGATCCCTTGCCTATTACAATGTGTCCACATGCCTGTGTTTATGCTCTATACCAGCCATGAGTAAATGGCGGCACTCGCGGTCTAAACGCAGACCGAACAATGCTCCTGCCCGGACCGCCAATGTAGTGCTGAATGTCAGCAGTCATTGATTTGCTGGTACCGCGGGTTTCCCAGCAACCAGTGATGTCACGTCAGTGCGCCCTGCCCCCTGCTCCTGACCATGGCTCCTGCTCCCGGCTCTCACTCCCGGCCAGGGTGCGAGTTGGGGCGTGACGTCACGTGTGCGCCCCACCCCCTGCTGCTCACTGCTCCCTGCTCCCGGCTCTTGTGAGGTATATCTTGCAGCTTCTGCCCCCTGCAGCTTGCCAATTTGTGCTGACTCTTGCCCTCGAGGTATGTGGAGCACATTTCTTCCTAAGGTGTTTGCTAATGGGCTTTTCTTTTTAATGTGCACACTGATGGGCGTATTTTGTTAAGGGGCACACTGATGGGCATACTTTGTTGTGCCCATCAGGTTGCCCCTTAACATAAAATGTGCCCATCAGCATGCTAATTTTTTTATGTTAAGGGTCATGCTGATGGGCACAATTTATGTTAAGGGGCCCTCTGATGGGCATATTTTATGTTAAGAGTCACGCTAATGGACATATTTTATTTTAAGAGCAACACGCAGATGGGTATGTTTTGTTGTGCCCATCAGAGTGCCCCTTAACATAAAATGTGCCCATGAGAGTGTCCCTTAACAAAAAATGTGCCCATCAGCATGACTCTTATTTTATGTTAAGGGCCACGCTGATGGGCACATTTTATGTTAAGGGGCACGCTGATGGGCACATTTTTTTTTTTCTCATAAAATTTTATTGAAAAATAATACAAGATATAAACAAAGATCTTGAACAACAGTGGTACAAAGAAATGTTAATAACACAATGCGCCAACAGCAAAAGGGGGAGATCGTTTAAGCATAAGTTATACCTGGTAGGGGAAACAGATGAGTGGGTTTGCCTTATGGTTCTACCAGTATATGGGGTTTGCCTGTTAGCAATCTTAATTGGGATTGCTCGCTATCTTTTGGCAGACACTGAGGCTAGATAGGGTAGTGCTGGAAGGAGTATTTTCAATTGATTGTAATATAGCTCTGTTTAAATTGCGTTTTCAACAGTTAAAGAGGAGGGGAGGACAGCTATAAGTGTGTCCTGTGCGTATCTGCCAAATCGAGTGAATGAGGAGAATTTGAAGTTGGTAGTTTTTGTTGGTGATTGGGCATCATATGTGGATGTGGATATATAAGTGTGACATGGGGGAGGGGTACGCGGGGAAGTAGAAATATTGTGAAAAAGGGGGGGAGAAGAGGAAAGGAGTAAGTGTAAGGTGTGAAGGGTAGGGGGAACTCTCTGACTCCCTTCTCCGGGTAATAGGTGGTTTTAGGATAAGCTTCAGAAGATTAGGTGTGTTTGAAGGGAGATGTCCCAATAGGGGGAGAAATGAAAGAGAGTGGGGGTGTTTATGTTTTTTAAGTTTACGTCGATTTGCAGTGAATCTGGTTTTCTTCCATTCCGTGTTTATTTTTTTTAAGGTGGATGGGCAGCAAATGTTCAGGTATTCAGGCATCGTTTGATAGTGCATCCAACAGGCTCACTTTTTGTGAAACCTCGTCGGGGTGTCACATGCAATGTGAATCAATTTTTCCATTTCTGCTACCTTGCGGAGTCTGAGAAGCCAATCTTTTAGGGTAGGTGTCTGTGGAGAGTTCCAGTAGATGGGGATGCACTGTTTCGCTGCATTGATCATGTGCATTGCTAGGGATTTGTGGTAGGAGCTGTGTGATAAGGGCGAATGGTGGAGCAAGAGTTGGGCTGGGGAGAGTGTTAAGTTGTAAGAGGTAACCTGGGAGGTTATGCGGCACACTTCCCTCCAGAACGCTTGTAGTGGGGTGCAAGACTACCATATATGGAGTAGCGTGCCCTTCTCCTGGTGGCATCTCCAGCAGATGTCTGGTGTGGATGGATAAAACTTGTTTAGAAGGGATGGAGTGCAGTACTATCTGGATTGGATTTTGTATCCATTTTCCTGTGTGGTGACATTAGAAGAGCCCTTGTGTATATTGAGGAAAAATTGTTCCCAATTCTCAGATGAGAGCATGATCGAGAGGTCTGTCTCCCATTTTTTACACGCTGGGCTCTCATTGGCCTGTAGGTCCGCAAAGAGAAGGTTATGTGTTGAGGATATCGAGTGAGATTGGGGTGTCGTCTGGGTGCAAAGTCTTTCAAAGGGGGTAAGTTGTCGCGAACATTGCAAGTTCTTGTCTAGGAGTTTGAAATGTTGGGCAAGCAGGAGGTAGGTCCAGGTAGGAATGGGTGGTCTCTCCAATCGCTTTGTGAGTTGGGAGGCTGAAAGAAGCTTCTCATGGTGAAAGAATTGGTAGGTTCTAATTTGGTCTTGTGGCCAGTGGTCCTTTAGATAGTGTTGATGCATGCCTGGAGGGAATGCAGGGTTTAGTTTTACTGAAGTTAGTGGTCCAGGGATGGAGGATATTGTGGATTGGGAGCACATTTTCTGGAAACAGTGCAAGGTAGGTCCTATCAGAGGGTGGAGACGTGTCTCGGTGGGGATGTGACTTGGGGTTGTCCAAGGCAGGGCATACAAAGGTAAGGTTGTGAAGGAGGCTTCTAAGGATACCCAATCTTTGTAAGGGGAGTGGACATTCCAGTCCACTATTCTGGTGAGGTGAGTGGCTATTTGGTAATTGTGAAGATCTGGAAGGCCAATTCCTCCTAGTCGTTTTGGTTTGGTGAGTTGTTTGAAGTTGATTCCAGCTCTACGTTCTCCCCAGAGGAATCTGGAAAAGATGTGTTTAAATGTTTTGAAGAAGGATGATGGGAGTTGGATTGGGACTGTCTGCAGTATATAAAGGATTCTAGGTAGAGCGTTCATCTTTAGGATGGCAGCTCTACCAAACCATGAAAAGATTGTTTTATTCCAGTGTTTAAGATCACAGGATAGTTTGTTCAGAAGAGGTACATAATTTTTTACATAAAGATCAGGGAGTTTGGAGGGGAGTTGTATACCCAGGTATGTGATCGACCCAGGTTTCCAGAGGAATGGGAAGTTTTCCTTGCATTGATCTACTAGGCATTGGAGTAGGGATATGTTGAGGGCAAAGGACTTTGAGAAGTTAATTTTGAGGTTAGAGAGGGATTGGAATTGTTTGAACTCCGCTAGCAGTACTGGTAATGTGGTCAGTGGTTCGGTCAGAAACAGTAATATGTCATCTGCGTAAGCCGCATATTTATATTCACTGTTTGGTGCTTGGATACCCTTGATATCTGGGTTTAGTTTTAATTTTCGTAGGAGTGGCTCAAGAGTAAGAACAAAGAGGATAGAGGACAGGGGGCAGCCCTGCCTCGTTCCATTTTGTATGGGGAAGGCATTCGACAGAGTGTTGTTGACCCGTACCCTAGCTGATGGGCCTGCATATAGTGAGCGAATCAGGCCGCGCATGTGTGAGCCTATGCCAATGCTTTTTAAGACCACTTCTATGTAGTCCCAGGCCATTCTGTCGAATGCCTTCTCGGCATCAAGGGACAAGAAAAAACCTTTCTGGTTTGTTTGTGTTATCAGGTGGTGTAGGTTAATTGCCTTAATGGTGTTATCCCTAGCCTCGTGACCAGGGATAAATCCTACTTGACTTGGGAAACGAGAAAGGGAAGAAGTGGTAATAATCTGTTTGCTAGTATTTTGGAGAAAATTTTGATCTCTACATTTATTAGTGAGATTGGCCTGTAATTTCCTGTGTGTGTGGGATCTTTTTCATCTTTAGGAACAATTATTATGTGTGCATCTAACATGTCCCTTGTGAGAGGGTTCGAGGAAGAGAGAGAGTTAAAAGCTTTCAAAAAGGGGGAACGGAGGGTGTCTGAGAATGTCCTGTAATATGCTGCGGTGAGTCCGTCTGGACATGGACTCTTTCCTGATTTAAATTGTTTGATAGCCTGATCCCATTCTTCCCATGGAAATTGGAGACTCAAGATTGATGGCGGCGTCATTTTGGATTTTCCCTGGGGCGGATTGGTCTAGGAACAATTTAATCTTGTTTAGTCTTTCGGAGGGTGGTGAAGAAGGGGGATTGGATGCATTAAGATTGTATAGGGAGGAATAATAATTTTCAAATTCTCGTGCGATGACGTCATTGTGCGTGAGCGTCGGTCCTGTAGGGGAATGTAATTGGTGTATTGTGTTGCCCGATTTTTTTTTTCGTAGAGCTTGAGCAAGGAGGTGGCCACTTTTGTTAACGAACGTGTAAAAAAGCTATTGTGAGAGGGCAAATTTTTTCTGAGATTAAGGCTCAGTGCTTCCTGGATGCGTGTGCGGGTTTTAATGAGTTTTGAGTGGGTACTCTGTGCTAAATTGCTTTTATGTCGTGCTTCCAGTTTTTTGAGTGTGGTAAATAGATCAGTGAGTTCAGTTTTCTTTTCTTTTTTAAGCGCTGCCATCAGAGAAATTAATTTGCCCCTCACCATGCATTTATGTGCTTCCCATTGCATCAGCGTAGACGTGTCTGGTGTGTCATTTTCTGTAAAGTAGTTGGATAGACATTGGCGGACCTCTTGTTCCTTAAGTTTGTCTGTCAAAATAGTTGGATCCAACCTCCATATATACGTTTGGGTGAGTTTGTCTGGGAAGGTGAGTGTAAGAGAGATGGGTTGATGGTCAGAGAACATCATTGGTTCTATAGTTGCTTTCTTCAAACCGGGGAGGTCCTGTTGGGTGAGAAAGAAGTAGTCCAGTCGTGAATATCTGCTGTGTGGGGTGGAGAAGAAGGTAAAGTCTTTATCTTTTGGGTGAAGAGTACGCCAAGTGTCGTGGAGTAGCAGGTCTTGGAGGGATCGTCTGATTTGTCTGATTGCTCTGTAAGGTAGGTGGGATTTGCCTGAGGAGGTATCTAGAAGAGGGTCTAAGGGGACATTAAAATCTCCTCCTAGAATCAGCATCCCTTCTTGAAAGCTTGAGAGAAGGCGTGTAATTGTGCGAAAAAAGGGGACCTCTGAAGTGTTGGGACTGTATATGTTTGCAAGGGTGATTGGCTTGTTCTTAAAGGTGCCTTTCAGAAAGATGTATTTGCCTTGATCGTCGATAAGGGTATCTGAGATTTGAATGGGTACTTTTTTGGAGAGAAGAATAGAAACTCTTTTGGATTTCAAAATTTGGGATGTGGCATGGAAACTATGGGGAAAGTAATGGTTAGACAGTCTGGGTATTTTCTTGGTACAGAAATGGGTTTCTTGTATAAAAATGACATCAGCTTTTAAGCACAGCATGTTAGAAAGTAAAGGAAAGATCTTGCGAGCCACAATAATCCAATGCCCTACTGAAGAAACAAACCAAATATAGAAATAAATACCCAGCTGCAAACGCAGATCACGTATTCATGGCCGTGCGGTAGATATAAATAAAGAAAATTGCGCTGCGCTTAGGTATATAACAATATATGCGTTCACCCTATCGGTATCATATGCAAAGGTGCCAAGTACATGTGATTCAAATCCAAAAAAAATTTCGTATATCCAGAAAAATGTGCTACTAAATGCCACATCCAAAGTGCAATGTGCTTAATAATAAATGGGTTCTATATGCTTAAATAAAATGTGTTACTGAATGCCACATCCAAAGTGCAATGTGCTTAGTAATAAATGAGCTATATATGCGTAAAAATATATTGTTCACATGCTAATCAATTAAAATAAAAAAGGCTAATAAATGTGCCAAAAAAATGCATCAAAGTGCCATGCATATTAAATCCAAAGTGCAGTGTGCGAATAATAAACCCTACATAAATCCATATATAAATAATCAGTAGTATACAATAAAAATATAAGTGAAAAAAACATGCGCTATGAATATAGTATCTTATACATATAAACTGCAATAAATCATACAGGTGACAGGTAATAAAAAAGGATATATGAGTGATATGCGATGCTTGAGACAATAATAGTCCTTATCCGTGAAAAAATCTTCCAAAATGGTATCACACAGCAATGTGCAGTGGAAAGGTTCCAAAGGTGAACTACAGTGCATAAAGGTGTTTCACAGAAAAATCAAATCTTTGAACCACAGTGCCGAGATCATGCCACCCCTGGGCTCAGTATTAGGACAACAGATGATCTCCCACCAGGCTCTTTAAGACTCCACAGGCATCAAACCATAAAAGAGAAGGGACTACATAGTATAATATCGCCAGACACTTTATTAAAAAACATGTAAAATCCAATCCCCACACTGGGGTACTCACATTCCACAGGTGCTTCCAAGAAACTTGAGTATGGGTGTCATGAATAAAGAGGCATTTTGTGTACTAAAACTGTGTAATACTGTGAACTTGAAACAACAGATGTGAGGATTACATGACCCATCGTGGGGGGTGTAACTTGTAACAAGAAAACAAGAAAACAATCAGCACTTATAGTAAAAATTGACAGTATTAAGAATTGCATGTGGGTCTTCCGGTTCCGAGGGGGACATGCCCAGCACTGGCACGATGAGGGTCATTTTTAGAATCTCTAACTTCATCTGGGTGATTTATATGGTAGTGAGGAAGAGATTTGTGTGATCAAGAGGGTTCTTGTTTTTCTCGTAAAGGAAAAAGGATTAATTTGGATATAATTTGCAAGCCTTACCTGAGCATGTCCCTCTCGGTCACCAGAGACCATAGTCCCACCAGAAGTGCAGGGGAAATATGCAATTATATCAGCTGAGGTCCACTATGGTAAAGACAAGTAAAGCAGTATGTAAAATGTTAAATGAGTATAATACATAACCATATCTACATTCCCAGGGAAAGGAGGAGGTATAGGCGAAAGAAGGTACAAGGAAAAGGGGAGGGAGAAGATTGGGGTACAGAGTTAGGGGAGGGGCAAGAAAGGACACAGGGGAGCAATAAGCCAACAGGGTAAAATAGAGTGAGACTGATATTGTCTCTAGGCTTAATGGAGTGGATTCATGAGATCCGTTTAGGATTAAATAGGTCCTCTGCTAAAAAAAAAAAGGAGGGGGGAGGAAAGCCCCTTAATATTTTCTATGGGAGTTCGAGGATTTGCTTAATTCAGGTTGCTGCATGATGTCTTCGGAATTCCTTAAGAGGTTCCTGGGATCCATGTTCTGGTTTCCTTAAAGGGATTGATATACTGACCAATTTGGAATTATGTGACAGTACATATCCCGTAAACGGGAACGGGGCATTCAGATAAGGCAGTCGAACAGGTTAAACAGGTTATAGCCCGTGCAGTTATAGGTCCTTGATATGTCTAAGCTTGAAAAGTCCATAAAGAAGCATAGGAGAACATGACTCAAAATGTGGGGATGCTTGTGGGCGTATATCCTGTGGCGGTTGCGATCGCCATTCCTGGAATGTGGGTTGGTAACAGGATAAGTCAATTTTTAGTAGTTGAAGCAGTGTCAAATGTGCCTAGTCAGTGGGGTAAGGGCGGAAACAGGTAGAGGGGAAGATTTTAAGAGACGGGTTGTGGTTGGCCTTTTGGGTGAAGCAGCAGTGGACCAGGTTAAGGGTGTAGGTAAAGTAAACTGGGAATATGTGGTCTGTGGGCTGGGGCCCAAGTAATCGTATCATTAGTTCATCTGGGATGAGTACCAAGGAGAAGAGCAGATGGGTAACGGCACAGAAGTTCCAGAGAAAAAGAAAGTAGACCTTACAATCAGAGATGGCAAGGAGGTAACATTGCTTCTTTGGACCATCATGTGGTGGGCGACTGCACTCCAGGATGTGGGGACAGGCGTGGGAGTTCTTGAATGCGAACATGCCTTATAAGTGTAGAAGAACTGGTTCTAGGGATAATGATGGCACATGTAAAAAAGGGGGAAAGAACAAAGCATGTACCTGTCTAGGTGATGCGTGCTCTGCGGTGCACTGGCGATGCTGTGGGGCTGCCATTTCGCTGGGCTCCTGGGGCCTTCGGTGGAGAGAATGTTGGCATAGGGTGAGGCCTACGGCGTCTAATGCTAAAGTTGCCTGCTTCATTAATGCCATCCATGGAAGAAGCTCTCTTGGGTGAGGGAAGGCGGAAGTCACTGTACCAGTCTGGTAGATCAATCAGTGGGATGTCCAGGGCATTGCAAAAATGTTCCAGATCTTCCGGAACTTTAGGATTCACTGTGCGGCCTTGGTGGGGCACTGGAAGGAAAAAGGGAAACTTCCAGCGGTATATAATTGATCTGGCTCTCAGGACGTCCAGCAAGGGCCTAAGCTATCTCCTGCGTTGCAGGGTGATATTGGATAGGTCCTGATAAATTTTTATTTCGAAGCCACGGAAGGATAGCTGGTCGCGGCCTCTGGCTTTACGGAGGATCTCCTCCTTTAGTGGAAAATTGATGAGACAGCAGACTATATCTCTGGGGGGGTCTGTGTCTCTCCCCTTCGGGCGTAGTGCTCTGTGGATACGTTCAAAAGCGACCGGGGTGTCTGGTGGTCTCTCCAGAAATCATTAAAGATGTTTGAGACCGTCAGGGGAAGATGTCTGGGGTCGATCGATTCCGGGATCCCCCTTACTCTGAGGTTGCGGCGTCTTCCTCGGTCATCTAAGTCCTCCATGTGTCTGTTGATCTCCCGGAGGTGCATAGCGTGTGATTCTGTGATCTGTTGCACG
Organism: Aquarana catesbeiana; assembly: GCF_042186555.1. Taxonomy (NCBI): domain Eukaryota; kingdom Metazoa; phylum Chordata; class Amphibia; order Anura; family Ranidae; genus Aquarana; species Aquarana catesbeiana. The sequence goes on along the minus strand of NC_133328.1, from coordinate 501,462,546 downwards.
CTGCATAGGGAGGCATCATGGCGGACCTTGGCTATTTCCACCTCTTCTACCCTGAGGGTTATGGCCTGGATATCGGATCTTAGTTCTAAAATGACTGCTGTCAGTGTGCTCTTTATGTCAGAGGCTACACTGCGAAGGTCATCTATGGTGACTACAGGGGAAGATTTTTGTCTTGTGTCAGTTGCGGCCGCGCTCCGGGCTCCGGATCGGTGCAGGATAACACTCGGGGAGCGGGAGTCCCACGAGGAGGCTGCTTGCGAGGCCTGCATTCTGCTTCTAGGCCAGGATCAGAAGATCTCCGGTATCTGCCTGCTTAGCTGCGTGTCTAAGCTCCGTGGCGAGCGGGACCTGGTGGCTGAAGCACTGCGTGAGGTTCTCACCATGTCTGGGTCGTCTTGTGTGCCGGAAAGCTGAGGAAGCAGGACCTCGTGGAGCAGAGCTTAGGTCTCACACGTCCATCTTGGAACAGTCCCAAGCCACGCCCCCCTGATGGGCACATTTTATGTTAAGGGGCACACTGATGGGCACATTTTGTTGTTAAGGGGGCATGCTGATGGACACTTTTTATGTTAAGGGGGCATACTGATGGGCACATATGTTAGTGGGGGCAGGCTGATGGGCACATATTATGTTAAGTGAGCACTCTGATGGGGACACCTGATGTAAGGGGGCATTGTGATGAGAACACCTGATGTAAGGTGGCACTGTGATGGGGATACCTGATGTAAGGGGGCACTCTGATGAAAACACCTGGTGTAAGTGGGCACTCTGATGGGAATACCTGATGTAAGGGGGCACTCTGATGGGGACACCTGATATAAGGAGATACTCTGACAGTGGCAACTGGTTTATGGGGGTAGTCTGATGGGGGTACACAATGTAATGAATTACTCTGGTAGGGGCACCTGATGTAAGGGGGAACACTATTGGGGGAATTTACACTTACAGAGTATTATCAATGTGTGTGGAGGAAACAGTAAAGCCTCGTACACACGATTGGATTTTCTGCAGACAAAACCTCGGACAAAGCCGTGTGCCTGGATTTTGTCTTGCATACAAATTGCAAGGAATTGTCGGCCAACAAACACGAATGTAGTGATGTACTACGTGGTTTTTCAGCTCTTTGGTGTCACCCTTTGGGCTCCTTCTCCTAATTTTGTGTTAGTAGAAGTTTGGTGAGTGTTGATTTGTGCTTTTCATTTCGCGCTTTTCATTTTGCACTTTTCAGTTCGTTTCTGAATGGGCATTCATCAATCAGTGATGTTGCGGAATCAGAGGAGATAACGTGTTATTTATTATTGGCCTTGGAGCTATTGCTTTGACCCAAGTCCTGTCCAAGAACAGGAGGAGGAGGAGTTCTTGGACCAAAAATTGGTTGCTTTATTAATCGTGACCAATTATGTCATATGCCATTGCTGCGGGAGCTCCAGGAAAATAATCATGATGATTTTTGGAATTATCTCCAGATGACGGACGCCTGCTTTCACCAACTCTTGGCATTATTGACCCCCTATATTAAGAAGCAGGACACATGCATGAGGCTTTTATTTTATTTTTCTGGTTGAATAATGATTTGATTTGTTATATTTTCAATATTTTTGGATGCATAGAATGCACTTTTTGGTTAAGTTCTATTGGCAGATAGCATGTCTAATTTTATTTGTTTTCTTTTTTTAATGCACAATAAAAAAATTGTGGAGAATAATATTTGGCTATGTGTTTTACTTCAAATAATAGTTTGGGTGTAGGCAGTTATATTTTAAAAAATACAATGTAAAATTAACAAGAGACACCAACACAGTCGTATCTTTGATCTTAAAAACTACGGGATAATGGTGTTGTGGTAACTTGCACCAAAAAAAAAATAACAAGCATAATAATATTATTCTTGATATCACTAGAAAAAAAAGCTTTTGAAAATGTGTTTGCAATAACTCCATCAGTATCACCAGCAAAGCAGCTTCATTATTATCCCAATAAAGATGAAGAGAATGTGTGCTGCATTTCGATATTTCATAATTTGCCACGTCACGAATGTTAATTCTCCATTACGAATGCTAGTTTACAAGCTTGTCCTTTCTTCCGAGCATGCATGTTTGTGCTTTGGACTTTTGTCCGATGGACTTGTGTACATGCTCAGAAAATCCGACAACATCATAACAGGGGTCATAGGAGCACCTCACGATGCGGACGTGAGACGTAGGAGTGGGGGGAGGGGCCTGTTGGCAGCACAGGTGTGAGGGAGAGGAGGCAGGCTGGACGCCCGAGAAACTGAGGAGCGGCGTTCGGTGTGAATCCAATGCCGCTTCAGAGCTAGATATCTGAAGGATGCACAGCTTCCCCCCCGAAATACCCAGCCTCAACTGAGTGGGAGCCCCCCTCCCTTACCTCCGGAAGGCGGTGACGTGAGCCCGCTGGTCAAACGGCAGCCCGGGAGGACGCGAGGAGAGGAGAAATCCCGCCGCTCACTGACACGCGCTTGGCCAATGGCACGGAGTGACAACCTGAGCCCCCGAGATTATCTGCTACACCCCCCTCCACTCCGGAGTTCGGTGTCTCCCTCTAGCGATCCCCCCCTACACGGCAACAGACCTCAGCAGGAGAACGGAGCCCAGAGAAACAGAAAGTAATGGCTCAGGACTGCAAGTGCCTTGGTGAGCTTACCATAGAGCAATAAGAAGACGCTACTAAAAGGTATGAGCCATATATATATGCCTGTTATCTCTGTTATTTCTGTCTGTATGAAAAGACCTGCAGGAGGAAGCTGCAAAGATTGTAAGGACTATAATATTAAGAAAACGGATAGGGGGGAAGGAAGGAGGTGATGGGGGAAGGAAGGAAGAAAAAAAAAAAAGAACTAAAGGGGTTGGAAACCCAAGGAAGAGCCTGAATGACCCCTTCTCTGGAATATAGCATTAAGGCTTTAAAGTATGGCTCGCAGCGTGAGTCCTAGAAATATTGACCCTCTTAGGCGGTAATGAAGAAAACAGGACTTTAGCTAATTATAAATACATTTAAGTATAAAAGTATAAGTTCAGTATTTAGAAGTTAAACAGGCCTCTGGAACCATTTTAGTAGGCAACAGAAATCAGGCGTCCTACAAGTTGCAGGAAATAAGATACTGATATGAGCATGAGAAATCGCACCCAAAAATCCGCTGAACCCAAGACCCCAAGGGAGAGCCTAAATTCAAGTTCAATTCAAAAATATCTTAAGGAGATGAGTACAAAAAGTTCCAGTACATACACTAAGCAAGGGGGAACGAAGGAAAAAAAAAAAGACCAACTGAAACAAAAGGGGGTGCAGGGGGGAGAGGCCGAGAGAAGATCTGGAGTGTGAAGGTGCCCCGAGTGTTAGCGGGATGGGGGGTCAAAAAAATACGGACCAATTACCCACCAAGGTAGAAATGAAGGAGATGTTTTCAAATCTTGAAACCGCTATCAAGTCAGAGATATCTAATGTGAGGACAGATCTGGGTCATCTGTTGCGAAGAGTAGAGGAGGTGGAGGAGTCAACGGGTAAACATGCTAAAGAGATCCTGGAGCTTAAATCGCAGTTGAGTATATCGAAAAGCGATTATCGCATGCTGGTATATAAGTTGGAAGAACTGGAGAACCAAAGCCGCCGTCAGAATTTACGTATCAGGTCGCTTCCTGAACAACAAAATGAGGACCTACTGTCTAAGATGAAAAAAATTTTCAACCCTATACTGGGCCTGGATGAGGAAACGATCCTAAGGATCGATAGGGTGCATAGGGTCAGAAAACCTCCCAACTTAAGGGCAGACATTCCCCATGATGTGATTGTAAAATTTCACTCATTTGAAGTCAAAGAGAAGATATGGAACAAAATGCGGGGTGCCCCCGCAGTGCGATTCGAGGACAAAGATCTCCAGATCTTTACAGATCTCTCGGCGGGTACCCTGGCACGGAGAAGGCAACTTAGACCGCTGCTTGAGCAACTTAGAAGGGCCAATATTAAATACAGCTGGGGGTTCCCAACATCCCTATTAGTGATGAAGGAAGGTAGATCCTTGAGGATGAGGTTCCCAGAGGAGACAAAGGACTTTTGTGAAAAGCTGGGTATTCCCACACCGGACATGGCATTAGATTAAGAACCTCCAAGGGGACAACAAAGGACTATGTTCATTTGGGACAAGGACTGGGGAGGGGGGGTGTTGTTTTTTTTTTTTTTTTTTTTCCCCCTCTTCCGGTCTCTCAGGAAGGAAGAGTCCCTAGCGGAAGGTGTATTTGCTGAAAATAACAAGGGTCAGTTGGGAGGAGGGAGGGGGGGTCAGTTAGGTAAAACAACGTAAAGGGGCTCTACACCCCCTGAGTTGGGGGGGCAGGGGGGGTGCACCACAGGGTGGGGAGGTCAGCCTCCGGTACTCCCGTCCCTAGTGCCTCCGTTTCTGGAGGGAGCGGGACATTTGTAGCTGCCTTCGGAGTCTCACCCCCATATAATAAACCAAAGGTCGCAGTCGGGAATAGTTATGTCCCAGATTTGCGGGCTTAAGGCCGTAGTATGGCCGGGGGGAGGGTGGGGGGAGGGGAGGGAGGGGTTTGGGGGGGAGTTAAACCTGCAGGGGAAGTTACAGCTGTTGACTGGTTGACCGATGAACATGGGTAACTGTTAGGAGAATTATAATGCTAGACTTAAAGTTCATATCCTACAATGTAAAGGGCCTCAACTCGCCGAGTAAAAGGCACAAAATCTTGAAAGAACTACAAGATTACCAAGCAGACATAATATTTCTCCAGGAGACCCACTTGACTCAAGAATCAAATATTAGGCTTTACTCCCCAAATTTGCCCCTTTGGTATTATAGCGATACCCCTATTAGGAGAGCCAAGGGAGTAGCAATTGGTTTCTCCAAAATGTCTAAATTTACCTTGGTTGATAGGGTAACGGATCCAGAAGGACGTTTTCTTTTCCTCAGGGGCAATTTGGGGAATAAAACACTTACGGTAGCAAATGTGTACTGTCCAAACAGAAATCCAACTGTCTTTTTGGAGCAAGTTCTGGTGAAACTGATGGAGTTTAAAGAAGGGGAGGTGGTGTTGGCGGGAGACTTTAATTTTTGCCTAGAACCCACAGTAGATAGTACGTCCCGGGCACAGGGGACTAGGAAGGTTCAGCTAAGAAGGATCCGGAAAAGACTGCATCAATGTCATCTTATGGATGTATGGCGGTTACAGCATCCTAAGGTAAAAGATTACACCTTCTTCTCCCCTGTGCACGGGACGTACACAAGACTGGACTACATTATGATAGATCACAGTTTATTGAACCAGGTAGCAGAGTCTAGAATCGAGATTACATCGATATCTGACCATTCCCCGGTCACGATGGAGATTAGGGTTCCAGAAGTGCAAAGACAACCATTCTCTTGGAAATTAAATGAAAACCTTCTTGAAATTCCCCATGTTATCGATAGGCTTCAGGAGGAAATTGATTTTTTCTTCAAGGCCAATGACATAGGAGATATCTCCCCATCCATTCTGTGGGAAACGCATAAAGCATATGCTAGGGGACTCCTGATCTCCATCGGGGCAGGGGAGAAAAAAAAGAGAAAAGAAAAAAGGGTAAAATTATTGGAGGAAATCGCAGCGTTAGAACTGACCCATAAAGAGTCTAGGGGACTGGCACAGGACAGCTACCGCCTCCTTGTGGCCAAAAGGGAGGAGTTAAAAGACAGCATGGAGCAGGACGCTAGGAGGGTATTCACTAAAATAACAAGAGAGAGATATTATAGTGGCAATAAAACTGGTAAACATCTAGCAAGGATTTTGAGGAAGAAGAGAGACCGGAATTTCATTGAGAAAATACAAAATAAAAAAGGAGAAATAGTGGTGCCCACTAAAGAGATAGCTGAAGAGTTTAGGAAGTATTTTGAAGCCCTATATACCATTGGACAAAGAGGAGGGGGTGATTCTCTAAATAGTGTAAAAACAGAAGAATTTTTGAAGGGAGTGGGGCTGAAAAGGCTCTCTGAGGAGGAAAAATTAGTTTTAGATGGCCCCATAACTGAAGAGGAAATAGGTCTTGCTCTGAACAACTTACCGTCGGGGAAAAGCCCCGGGCCCGACGGCTTTACCAATATTTACCTGAAAAAATTTAAACACATTTTGGTACCTAGACTCTGCCATTATTGGAATAAACTAGGTCCTGGTTGCCTAATGGGTGACGAGGCCCTCATGGCTACCATATCTTTAATTGCAAAAGAGGGAAAGAATAATATGCTCTGTTCAAGCTATAGACCTATAGCCTTGCTAAATGCTGACGTAAAACTATACGCTAAGGTATTAGCTAATAGACTTAGGGACAAAATGAGTTTCTTGGTACATCCGGACCAGGTCGGTTTTGTCCTGGGTCGACAGGGTAGGGATAACGGAGTACGAGCCTTGCTCTTATTGGAATCCATCAAAGTAGAGGGACCACCAGTTCTATTCCTGTCATTGGATGCTGAAAAAGCGTTTGACAGGGAAGACTGGGGGTTCATGATTAAAACTATGGAAGCAATGGGGATTGGTCCCAGGTTTATAACATGGGTGAAAATCTTGTATAACCATCTATCGGCCTCTGTCAGGGTAAACGGGGTGCTCTCCAATCCATTTAGGATGGAGAACGGAACGAGGCAGGGGTGTCCCCTTTCCCCGTTATTGTTTGTCTTGTCCCTAGAACTGCTGCTGGCAACCATACGAAAGAACATAGATTGCAAAGGGGTGATGGTAGGACAAGATGAACACAAACTAGCAGCATTTTTCTTTATAACAAACCCCATGATTACGTTCCCTAATTTGCTGGGAGTATTGAAAAGATATGGCGAGGTCTCTGGCTTCAAAATCAATCAGAGTAAATCGGAGGTTCTCAATATTAACGTGGGTAAAAAAGAAGCGGAGAGTTTTTCAAATTCCTTTTCATTCCTGTGGAGGAAGGAAATTAAATACCTAGGTATTAAATTGGCTAAATCATTGAAAAAATTGTATCGGATCAACTATATCCCCATGCTTGATGAAATTAGACAGGAAATAAGCAGGTTGTCATCGCTACCCCTCTCGTGGTTCGGTCGCATAAATGCAACTAAAATGCAGTTAATTCCAAAAATAACATATAAGTTTCAAATGATACCAATTGCCCTTCCACGTTATTTTTTTAGGGCATTAAGGGGATTGCTGTCGAGGTTTGTCTGGCGTGGCAAAAAGCCACGAATAGCTCACTCAGTTTTGATTAGGGGGAAAAAAAAAGGGGGCCTGGCCTTTCCAGACCTAAATAGGTATTACACCGCAGTAGTATTGTCACGGGTGGTTGAATGGGCAAAGGAGGTTTCAGATAGGAGGTGGGTGAATATTGAACATGACCTAAGTCGTACTGATCTGGGCCATGTAATTTGGAACCCGCCAAAATATAGGACACTTAGTATTAACACAGCATCACTTACACAAAACACACTTAAAATATGGGATCAGGTACACAAATGTAATAATTGGAGTTATAATTCACCTATGATTTATATTAAAGATAATAATTTTTTTGAACCAGGGATGCGGGAGGTGGGAGGGAATTGGATAAAGAAAAATGGTGCACAATTGAAAGATATCACTAAAGATGGAAAGTTGCGCCCCTATGGGGAGTTGAAAGTAGATACGGACCTGATGGTGGTCAATGCCTGGAGGTACATGCAATTGTCGCGCTTCATTGAGAAATTACCAAAACCAATTAGAGGAGAAGACGAATACAGGCCATTGGAACTGTTATGTGGGAGTGGCAGATCTGGCAATGTTATATCTCGCCTCTATAAAATTCTCTCTGCGGGGGGAGAATTGGATGTGCCTCCATATATCAAAAAATGGGAGGGGGAGTTGGGGTCACATTGTAGTTTAAACACAGTGGAAAAGATTTTGAAAATGGTACACGGAACCTCGGCCGATATTATGCGGTCGGAGACCAACTTTAAATGTTTAGCACGATGGTATGCCACGCCAGACAGACTTAGTAAACTGCTCCCGGATGCTCTGGACAGATGCTGGAGGGGGTGCTCAAATTTGGGAACAACGGCTCATATATGGTGGGACTGTCCGGTTATCAAAGGATACTGGAAGAAAATTATATTATTAATCAAAAAAATAACTAAAGAACTGTTAATAGAAGATCCGTGGATTTGTTTATTCAACGGAACGAATAAACCGATTAAGCAGTATAAATCATCACTCGTCCCAATACTATTAGATGTAGCAAAGAAACAGATAACAAGATCATGGTTGCAGCCGGAGTGCCCAAGCCTAAGGGAGTGGCTATTTCGTATTAATGAAATATATAACATTGAATACAAGGATTATTTAGGAGATGAGTCAGAGGGAGGTACAGACGTTGGAGATAAATGGGCAGGGTGGAGGAATTTCAAGAGATCATGGACTTATCTAGCGGAGATTACCAGTTAAATTATTTAGTTCAGGAATTGGGAAAGTATGGGATGAGATACGGAACAAGGTCAGCTCAGTTGTGATCACCTGCAGGTGGGGTGGGGGGGGGTTGGGGGGAGGAGGGGAGGGGGGGGAAGGGGAGGGGGGAGGGTAATCAAAATGTCGGGAGATTTTTGTATTTTTTTTGGTATTTGTATTTTAGTTCCTTAGGATAAGGTCTTTGTAACCTATGGGTTGGTAATAATCTGTGAATTATTTTTTGTATGGAAAAAATTTATAAATAAAGAATTTAAAAAAAAAAAAAAAAAAAGAAAATCCGACAACAGACGTTTGTCCGTGAAAAATTTTAAAACCTGCTATCCAACATTTGTCCACGGAAAATCCGACAACAATTGTCCGATGGAGCATACACACGGTCGGATTTTCCACCAACAGCCTGTCATCACACAATTCCTGTCGGAAAATCCGATCATGTGTACGAGGCTTAAGAAAATCGTCAAAGAGTGCGGCTTGCGCCAAAAAAAGGAAAGAAGACGCGTACAATCTTTCATGGCACAGACTTGTATTTCAGACTTCGGCTGGAATTTTTTTTTACCGGACCTCCTTCTTTTTTAATTCACTACCCCTTCTCTATACACTTTAACGTAAAGGCAAAAAGAAGAGAGCTAAAGAATAATAGTGGGGGGGGGGTGCATATACTATACATATTTTTTGTGACATTATTAGCTATGATATATCTGTCTTGATACAATATCCTATTTTACATTTGTGTTTACAAAGCCCATTACAGCTCAGTTTATGTAGCAAGAAAACCCTTGACTATAGTATATTAATGGACTAGACTAGATTGTAGAATGCGTATAAACTCCAGCTGTTTTTCAAGTCTCAAGTCTATCCTAATATAATGACATTATTTTTATTTCAGATAGCTGGAATGGTCTAAATTGCCTGACATTTATCACTGGGAAAGCGATCTACTTTTACAATGCTATGTGCAGTTTCTCTTTTTTTCTTTTTTTTTGCAGGGTATTGCTGTTCTCCACTCATTTGTGAAAGGCAGAATGATTTATATTATAACCGATCACCGATCATTAGATGCTGTGATTTTCAACTATCAGCAACAACAGAGACATGCTTTTAGCATAATGTCCTCATTATCGTCTTCATTTTTGTTTTTAACTAATGTGTAACATAATCTTTGTTTCTAATAGATGCAACTTCCAGTGGGAGGCTGGACAATGAGACTACATAAAAATGTATAATCACCCAGACCAAAGCAGCATGTAATACAATCAACAAATATATGCAACCACTCTTGTCTTTGTTATCCCACAGCCATTGATCAAATTCAAACGTTTACTCTACAACTCTCTATTTACAGAGCTAGCTAAAAAAAAAAACTTGTCACAAATTTGCATGTTAGGGAACCATATATTACAAATACATTAATAATTAGGAGGTGGCTTAAAAAGGTTTTGAAACTAGTTTTATAACCCGCCAACAGATAGCAGCACAAGATGCACACACAGTCACAGGGAGCACCGACCTTCAGTCAGTGTGCCAAAAGACATTGTCCTGTGTACATTGGGAGTTGTGCAATTGGTGCTATTCTCACCACGTACGGTACCGCGTGGTGAGAACAAAGAGCAAATATGAATTCTGCGTGAAACTGGGCAAATCTGCCACAGAGACATTTGACATGATTTGGCAAGTTTACTGCGATGCTGCAATGAGTAGAGTTGAGTGAACGTTTCGGGCCAAGCACAAATTCGCCGTGCCGAATGCCCTGCAATGCACTGCACACTACACAATGCATTCTAAGCCCTGATTGGGCAAAACTTTGGCGCAGGGAATAGCTAGTTGTTAAGGAGCAGGGCCGAGAAGCCGGCTGCGGCGTCTATAACAAACGATGAGTCATCAGCTCTCAATGGGCTTCCCCGCTGACAGCTGAATAAACAAATAAAAAACATTGCCGGCAATAAAAAAGGTGAAAAAAATATGGCCTGGTGGTCCCCCTCCCCCCATTCCATACCAGGCCCTTCAGGTCTGGTATGGATTTTAAGGGGAACCCCATGCCAAAATAAAAATAAAACGATGTGGGGGTCCCAAGACCTTTAAGAAGCTCAACCACTGAAAATGTCGAAACCATCCGGCAATCTGTGCATGATGATCGTCGGAGAACAATTCACAACATTGCTGTCATTGTCAGTGTGTCATATGGAACAGAATTCCACATTTGCTCCTTGTTCTAACTTGCTGTCCATGATGAAATAGCAGAAGTGGTAACGCACGTTATCAGAATAGCACTAGTTGCACAGCTCCTGATGTACACAGAACAATGTTTTTTGGCACACTGACTTAGGAAGGCTGGTGCTCCCTGTGACTGTGTGTGCAGCCTTGTGCTGCCATCTGTTTTGTGTAACAGAACTAGTCTCAAAACATTTTGATACCACCTATTTATAATTGGTACCCCAATACCCCCAATTGGTGTCTCAGTGATGTGATTTACCTAGTCTTGTCATGCAGCATGTTACCCAGGGCCGGTACAAGGGGTGGGCGGGAGGGACAACTGCCCTGGGCTGTGTCTTAATCTGAGGGGAGGGGGGGGCGCACTGGGAGCTTCGGTAGCTGCTCCTGCCTCACTGACAGGATTGACTGTGTATTCACAGCATATCTACTGATTACCAGACTCCTCCATGCATCCAAGATCTTACACCCTTTCTATCCCAGTTTCCTTTTAGCTCTCCTAATTGTCCTGTCCCCACCATGCAGCCTAGCACAGTCTCTGCACTCCATCACTTTGCTCTTCAATAGCACATACTTTTACCACCCCAACCTCCTCGCCGATTCCCTCTTTTCCTATCTATTAGCCCCCCCCCATTCAAATTATAGCAATTTGTCATACCATTTGACAAGTCACATACTATTGCCTGCAATGGCAGTGTTCAAACCAATATGACGCTGACTTTGTGGTGCCGCATCAATTTGAAAAAGTAGTACATGCACTACTTTTGCGATTTAGGGTGCGACTTCAATAGACATTTGTGCATGAAGCCACACAGATGTCTTCAACGTCACAACCCAAAGTCGCACTGAGATGCGGCTTTGAAATCGTGCGATTTCAGGTGAAGTCACACAATTTTAAAGCCACAGTCAATTTGAACAGGGGCTAATAGCAGGTTCACACTGGTGTGCTGTGGTTTGTCCATGGCACGATTGTATGCAGTTTACCCACAGTTTTAAGTGCACTCCCATTCAATTCTATTAGACTGTTTTCATGAAAGCAAATTACAGTCTTGCATGCTGCATCTTTGATGCGCAATCAGAAAACACACAGTCCAATAGAATTCATCAGGATCACACCTAAAACTGCAGGTAAATCACACATACAATCGCATTGTGGTCAAACCACAGCGCACTAGTGTGAACCCACTATAAGGCTAGGTTCACACGCTTGCATGTCAGGATCATGCACAAAATTGTGGTTTTCTTGACAAACACAGAAGCGCACTGTCCTTTAGTAGATGCACAGCAGTGCCATTGATAGTTAAAGGCACCCCCACACATCTGCTAACGCACATATTTTCACACACACCAAACTACATGGTGCCACCAAACCACATGGTGCTGCAGCACTATGTGGTTTGGTGCAGGACATTTTTAGAAAAGGGTCATGGACTTCTTTTCCACATTTCCAAATTGACACCACCAACCACTACCCCATATATGTGCACCCATTACTCTCAGGTTGCTGCAGTGCAACATTGTAGGTGCTATTATAGTGCGTGTCACAAACATTATAGACCTTACACCACTATTTGGGTAATTTCATACAGGCGGTCCACCCGACGGACTCCGCTTTGCTCAGTGGGGGATCATTCCACCGAGCCCCGCTGAGCAGGCGAATAACAGGTCTGTCTCTGCTCACTGTGCTGAGATGGACCTGTCAGAGACCCACTCTCCTCTATGAGGAGATCGGATGAAAACAAACCTCCTGGCTGTTTTCATCTGATCGCCAGACGGATGGAAAATAGGGTTTCCATCCGTCTGGACTTCACAGACATGATAGGATAGCAGTGGATGTCAGCGGACATGTCACCACTGACATCTGCTGCACCAGAGGAATGAATGGAGGTTCCAATCAGGTCAGCCTGAAAAACTGACAGCAGACCTGATCGGAAAGCCTGTGTGAAAGGGGCCCAAGTCCGAACCCCGGGGGCGCACTTTGCCATCTTTGACCTGGGCGCTGGATGACCTTATCCCAGCACTGATGTTACCTGACTCTCTGCTGAAAGTTGTGGCTCTGCTTCCTCTACCTGGTATATCTGCAACTCCTGTGATGTCAGCAGTGTGACAGAGGGAGGCAGAACAATAACTCTTAGCTGATGATGCCACGTACTTCATTGATATGCTATAAATACTCTAGTTCTATTGCATGTACAGTGGGGACGGAACGTATTCAGTCCCCCTTAAATTTTTCACTCTTTGTTATGTTGCAGCCATTTGCTAAAATCATTTAAGTTCATTTTTTTCTCATTAATGTACACACAGCACCCCATATTGACAGAAAAACACAGAATTGTTGACATTTTTGCAGATTTATTAACAAAGAAAAACTAAAATATCACACGGTCCTAAGTATTCAGACCCTTTGCTCAGTATTTAGTAGAAGTGCCCTTTTGATCTAATACAGCCATGAGTCTTTTGGGAAAGATGCAACATGTTTTTCACACCTGGATTTGGGGATGTCAGTTCATCCCCAAATCAGTCCAGTCAGTCCAGTTCTGTCAGGTTGGATGGTAAACGTTGGTGGACAGCCATTTTTAGGTCTCTCCAGAGATGCTCAATTGGGTTTAAGTCAGGGCTCTGGCTGGGTCATTCAAGAACAGTCACAGAGTTGTTGTGAAGCAACTCCTTCGTTATTTTAGCTGTGTGCTTAGGGTCATTGTCTTGTTGGAAGGTAAACCTTTGGCCCAGTCTGAGGTCCTGAGCACTCTGGAGAAGATTTTCATCCAGGATATCCCTGTACTTGGCCACATTCATCTTTCCCTCAATTGCAACCAGTCGTCGTGTCCCTGCAGCTGAAAAACACTTCCACAGCATGATGCTGCCACCATCATGCTTCACTGTTGGGACTGTATTAGACAGGTGACGAGCAGTGCCTGGTTTTCTCCACACATACCGCTTAGAATTAAGGCCAAAAAGTTCTATCTTGGTCTCATCAGACCAGAGAATCTTATTTCTCACCATCTTGGAGTCCTTCAGGTGTTTTTTTAGCAAACTCCATGCGGGCTTTCATGTGTCTTGCACTGAGGAGAGGCTTCCGTCAGGCCACTCTGCCATAAAGCCCCGACTGGTGGAGGGCTGCAGTGATGGTTGACTTTCTACAACTTTCTCCCATCTCCCGACTGTATCTCTGGAGCTCAGCCACAGTGATCTTTGGGTTCTTCTTTACCTCTCTCACCAAGGCTCTTCTCCCCCGATAGCTCCGTTTGTCCGGACAGCCAGCTCTAGGAAGGGTTATGGTCGTCCCAAACATCTTCCATTTAAGGATTATGGAGGCCATTGTGCTCTTAGGAACCTTAAGTGCAGCAGATTTTTTTGTAGCCTTGGCCAGATCTGTGCCTTGCCACAATTCTGTCTCTGAGCTCTTCAGGCAGTTCCTTTGACCTCATGATTCTCATTTGCTCTGACATGCACTGTGAACTGTAAGGTCTTATATAGACAGGTGTGTGGCTTTCCTAATCAAGTCCAATCAGTATAATCAAACACAGCTGGACTCAAATGAAGGTGTAGAATCATCTCAAGGATGATCAGAAGAAATGGACAGCACCTGAGTTAAATATATGAGTGTCACAGCAAAGGGTCTGAATACTTAATACTTTTTTAATAAATCTGCAAAAATGTCAACAATTCTGTGTTTTTCTGTCAATATGGGGTGCTGTGTGTACATTAATGAGGAAAAAAAATGAACTTAAATGATTTTAGGAAATGGCTGCAATATAACAAAGAGTGAAACATTTAAGGGGGTCTGAATACTTTCCATCCCCACTGTATATTTCTGAAGTTGACTCCTAAAACCAGATTTTTGTCTGTGAGACAATATTGGACAATGAAAGTGTGAAAGGGTTCAAGGAAAACACAGATAAAATATAGGGCTGAAAATCACATAATATCTAATTATATTGTCAGAACTAAAAATGTCTCACTTTGCCTTGAGAAAATCCCAGCATCAAATAACATACCATGCCCTTATGGAAGTATGGAAGATTTCAGCTAAAGAACCAGCCAGCAGCTGACTGTCCAGGAAAATTGTACTGTGCCATAACACCGTGTACAGTTTTAAGGCATCTCCCAAGCGTGTTATTTAAAGCATTTGTATATTTTTAATGTTGTCCTTTAAGCCACATAAAAAGCCCTCTTCCTAATGTCCTTTTTTTGCTATGATTTGTGCTAGGAGAGCAGCTGAGGGGTATTTGTGGTGGAGAAGGGTTTGTGCTGGGGGAAGTATTTTGGGGGGATTTTTTGCTGGGAGAATAGAACGTTGGGGAGGGTAGAGGATTTGTTCAGGGAGGTGGGATTTGTTCTCTGTGCTCTAGGGTTGTTGTTTTTTTTTGGGGGGGGAGGGAATCGTGGGGGAGACATTTGTCCTGAGACAGAAGGTTTGGGGGAAGATGATTTGTGCTGGTGGCATTTTTTTTGGTAGGGGGATTTGTTGCAGGGAGAAGATTTGTGGTAGGAGGAGGGATTTGAGGGGGAAAGAATTTGTTCTGGAAGTAGAGATTAGGGGAAGGAAAAATTTGTGCAGGGAGGGGAGATTTAGGGGGAAACAAAGATTTGAGCTGGGAGAGAGGTGTTCAGCAGACAGGTGGAGATTTGTACTAGGCGTAGGGGTAATTTTTAAATTTTCGTTTAGGGAGAATTTTGACTTGCAGCTGGAATTTGTGTTTGAGGGAGGTGAGTGTGCAGATTGATACTGGAATTTTTTTGGGAGAAAGAATATTGCTGAGTGGGTAAATGGGGAAAAATATTGCTTTGCATGCTCCTGACCCTTTTTTGTGCATTGTGCTCTGCTCTCTGTGTGTTACACACAGTACATACATATATATATATATATATATATATATATATATATATATATATATATATATATATATATATATTTTCCCATAAGTCTGCACTAAGATACAAGTTAAATTTTACACTTTAAACCCTCAAGCTGCCCTGGAAACCAAGGATATCTGTCAATTTTTAACTGCTAAAGTTTTAAATCGGCCTCACTTTTTGGAACAGTAGTATGCAGGAGGGAAGCAGAAAGGTCACACCTTTTTTGCAATGACTTAAGGCTCTGCATTTTGATCATTTTGAGAGACAGCAGTAAGACGCTATTTTAACTTCAGTTGTCTGTTATGAAAGGAGAATATAATACTTTTACTTAGAAGTTAAGTGAAATCAGGAAGATTGAACAATGAAATTAACCTTCATAGTTCATATGTGAAGGTTTTAATTTTTGAGTTTAGTGATCTTTTAAATGCACTTTTTCAGGACCAGCTACAATTGTACTATAGGAAAACATCATAATCATGAATATTTTTAAACTCTTCAGTGAAAATATTACCAAGTATGCTAATCAGCCAGCAAATGAGTGAAAGGCAGAGACTCTAAAGGGTGATACTAATTGCAGATAAAGTGCGCCAAATAGTAGGCGTGTTTAATTTAATTAAGGGTTGTGTTTTTTTAATTAAAAGGTATGGTTTGGTTGTGTAATGATCTGGCAGAAGTGAGGACTGGAAAGTATAAGGTGGTAAGTCAGGAAAGGAATAATTATACTGAAATACACTTTTCCTTTAAAAATTATTGAAATATTATATACTGGCCGGCCAACAAAATCTGCTGGTATTGCCTAAATCCTAATCAGGTTACATTATCAAAACATTCTGAAGCCCTGTCAACCACCAAGTTCACTCCTAAGACCATGTATTGTAATACCTGAAATATGGTAAAAAAAATAAAAAACAAAGACTTGCAAACTTTCTTAATGAAAATGCTGATGCCGGTGTTCTGTTGAAAAGTGCCCCCTATCGAAAAATGCCCAGCCAAAAGGGAGCCTCAGAACAGCTGAGTTTAAGATCAGCTGTTGTCTCGCGTTGCCGAGGCACGTTCATGTAGGTGAAGGATGGATATTTACATGAAGGGGGAGGATATTTCAATGATGGCCAGTGCTGGGGCAGAATTTTTATCAATGGCCAATCAAATCTGCTAAAGAAATCCTTATGTAATATAGAAAAAGCTGCCCTTCAATTGACTAAACATGCCCCACAAGAGTTCAAAATTAATAGCAGGTAAAGATTTCTTTAGCAGATTTGTTTGGCCACTGAGGCATCAAAAACACATGGAAAGTAGGTTATATTGTTTCCAATCGCATAGTTCACACCAGTGCGGTCAGTTCCTCTGTGAGAGAGGGGTAGAGAAGGAAGCGCCACCTGAGTGTAGTATTAACAAATGATGTTTAATGACACCAGGTAAAAACACACTTACAGGATAAAAACATATAAAAGGCTCATCTGTATAGGTACGTGGTCCTCTGTGTTCCCTCTGATCCTGTGGTGGTGACGCTGCAGGGATGCTGGGCTGCAGAAGGTGGATTACCAGCCGGGAGCTCCTTCTGTGGCCATCAGGAAGAGACTAGGGGCTGGCGTGGAGCGCACGTGGAGCGTGCATGACGTCACAGGTCGTCCGTCTGCTTCTGGGTTCGGTATCCAGGGGAGGGATCGTCCAGGGAGGAGGGCTAGCAGGGAGGTTGAGAGAAGGCTACGCGCTCGGAGCCACTGCTCCTTCAATAGGCCTATTGAAGGAGCAGTGGCTCCGAGCGCGTAGTCTTCTCTCAACCTCCCTGCTAGCCCTCCTCCCTGGATGATGGTAATACACCTTCTGCAGTCCAGCATCCCTGCAGCGTCACCACCACAGGATCAGAGGGAACACCGAGGACCACATACCTATACAGATGAGCCTTTTATATGTTTTTATCCTGTAAGTGTGTTTTTACCTGGTGTCATTAAACATCATTTGTTAATACTACACTCAGGTGGCACTTCCTTCTCTACCCCTCTCTCTTCCATCACAGAGCCAGCTCTCTGAGGATAGCAGCCGCCTAGCCTACCAGCCTACTTTAACCATTACATTACCGGTTACCACTGAACCCTTGAACTTCCAGCCTGTCCCCTATGGACTAAGTTGCTCAGCCCTTTATATCTCCTGTTATATATGGACTTGTGTGTTTGCGCTTACAGTTACCAATACTCTGTTGGTCAGTTCCTGGGTGTTTCAGTTCAGTTCCCGAAAAAAAAAGTAGAACATGCTGCATTTTTTCTCCACTGGGTTGTACTTGAAAGTGGTAAAATGCAATAATAATGCACCAGAACACATCAAAATTGCACCAGGCCCCACTACAGTGAAAAAGAAAACAGGGAATACGAAGCAAAAAAACATATGGAATGCATCAAAAATGCAACAAAATTGCACCGGAACACATCAAAAACACGTTAAAAACGCACATGCAGAAATTCGTCCGCAACTAATCTGGAGTGCGTTTTGTGCTGTGAACCAGTACTAAGGCTGAGAATGTAGAGGTTGTTGGTACCACGCTGAAGAAGCGGTACCCTAGGACAGAGAGTGTGTTAGGACTACAGAACTTCTAATCATCTCCATAACATGGAGGGAGGTCACGTAGTCCATAGAAGAGAACTGCAGCACAAGCATAGAACACAGTAAGTTACAAGCTCAATGGATATCAATGTTTTGTTTGTTTGTTTTTTTTTACACTTATCTGGCAGCTTTAACAATATTAATTATTTAACAGACCAGCAGGGAGAATACTTTAATTTTAAAACTTCATGCACCTTCTTTTTTGTATCACTATTTAGTAAGCTTAAATAAAGTATTGGTAGGGTCTTGCCAAGGCCATACCGTAAGTTGAAAAAAAACATTTATAATTCATAAAGCCCAGTAATGTGCTAGTTAGTAGCTAGTTAGCTTAGTACTCCACTTGCTTTGAGCTCTAATAAAATGAATAGAAGCAGAAAAAAAAACTAGTAGTAGAGCCTGGTCGGGTAATCTTCAAAGTCACATGACTGGCTTCTCCTCCAATTATGGAGTTCTCTATGCTTCTGACTAGACCTTTTTCTGCTTGTTTACAAGTTAAAAAATCTGTATTTTGTGCTAGAAAATTACTTAGAACCCCCAAATAGTATATATATATATTTTTTTAGCAGAGACCCTAGTGAATAAAATGTCAGTTGTTGCAATTTTTTATGTCACATGGTTTTGCGCAGCATTTTTTCAAGCACAATTTTTGGGGAAAAGAATCCAAAATTTAAAAAACCAAAACACAGTATATACCCCAATTTTGTGTAAAATATGAAAGATGAGGTTATGCCAAGTAAATAGATACATAACATGTCAACATGTCATGCTTTAAAATTGCACATGCCTGTGGAATGGCGGCAAACTACTGTGCGTAAAAATCTCCATAGGCGACACTTTAAAAATGTATAAAGGTTACCAGTTTAGGTATACAGAGGAGGTCTAGCAAGAGAATTATTGCTCTTGCTCAGATGTTCACATTGATGCCTCACATGTATGGTGCAAACACCGTTGGGCTTGGCCTACATATGCATTCACCACTGCGGAAAGCATGCATGCAAGCATGCGGGAATGTAGGTGCTTTCATTTTTTTTTTTTTTTTTTACACTGTCCATTTAAAACATTTTTTTGATCACTTTTATTGCTATCGCAAGGGATGTAAACATCCCTTGCGATAACAATACAGCATGACAGGTCCTCTTTATGGAGAGATCTGCAGTCTAAAACCCCAAATATCTCCTCTACCCTTAAAAGCAAAAGATAAAAAAAAATAAAAATTTTGATCTTTTGCATTAAAAAGAAAATGGCCTTGTTCATATGGGGCCGGAACTGGAAGTGTCATCATGATATCTCTCCGGTCCTCCTAGGGCATAGAGATGAGTGGAGACCATCTTTCCCTCGCTCATCTCTGTGCCCAGTCGCCGCCAGTGCTGGATCATTTTTCAGGCTTCCTGATCTGTCAGATAAGCCCAAAAACTACCGGAAAGCGGTGGGAGGGAAGGGGGGCACTCCCTCCCGCCACTTCTAAAAGTAAACCAGTGGTGAATCCACTGCTTAGACCACTTTTATGAGAAAGACCGGAGCCTAAGGGAAAAAAATAATGCTGGGGGTTATGACACCTAGCTGCAGCCATAACCCCAGAAATAAACGTCAAAATAATGATGTATTTTCCAAGATAGTTGGTTGTGATTAAGTGGAGAGAACTCCAAAGGAACTTGAAGGCTCAATACAGCAGCCTAAATTTAATTAAGGAAATATAAAATGCACGCTATGGTGTGGACTAACACAAATGTGTCCAACAGACAACAAATAGCAATATTCACCCTCTATTTCAAATGGGCACAATAGAGACACTGATAACTTTTTTGTGATGTACCACTGGTGAAATTTCCCTTTACTTTCATTACTTCCTAAAGACACCACCGGAAGTTGGAGAAAATCTTGCAAAGTGAGGGGAATTGCCATCTGGAGTTGTCTCCAGAACATTTGCCCTCATTGAAAGATTTCCCCTTATCTTGTGTTCTAAGGACAACCCTAAAATGTTGTATGTCCCCTCACTTCCCCACTGTGTCCAAAATGTAAAAAAAGATTTTGCCTAGAGATTTACTTAAAATAAATACATATATATATATATATATATATATATATATACTGTATATATATATATATATATATATATATATATATATATATGTTGGAAGTTCTGGCTTTTGAGTGCTTTTGACTAGGGGAGTGTCACACTAGTGTTTATGCAAAATGAGAATGATATCAGAGTATTTAATACCAAAAATAAGTCAGCAATAGTTTCACTGTACAATATCTAATTGTTCTTAAATATGCAACACCCAAAATTGGGTCTTTCTACAGAATACAAGACAGCACCCAGACACTTTGCTAGAATCGGGAATTCCCACACAGGAATGTTATCATATCAATATCAAATCTTGAGCTTCTAATGCCAGTGTTAAGAGTGTCTTTACCTTTAAAACCCACAAATTATTTACATGGCACCTAGCACAGTGTATATAGTCTTAGCAAAGAAGTGTTACTGAGCAGATGGGAACTCAAAAAAGCTTGCGTACTTTACTGACATTGAAGAGTGTTGTAAATAGTTAGTGGAGGTGATGCCAATGGTCAATAGGGGAGGGTTGAATAAAAATCAATTTGCTGCGCTGAGCCCTGAATAAGTCTTCTTTTATAGGCTCAGTCTGCCCAAAATGAATATTTCATTTTATGGTGAGTTAAAACCTTCTAACACTTTGGTTAACAGTAGCATAGGAGACAATGGGCTTTTTTTGGTTGTCATCTAATCCACTTAACGTATACAAAGTTTTATTGCTCAGCACTTCTAGTTTATAAAGTTCGTTGCTCAGCGCTTCAACAGTACCAAGGTTTTATTGCACAGATACATTTTCTTCCCTAAGCTGATGCATAATCACTTGACTTTATAACCCTTTATAAATTAGTGAAATGCATCTGTAAGAAAAAGTGCTTGTCCATTCATATTGCAGTTATGAATGTGGAATATGAGAACTATAGAGCAGAAAAGTGAATATTTCAGCAAACTGAACACTTTGTTTCCTATAGCGTTGACTACCTACAAAATGGATCTTTGTCAGGTGTTTTATCATATCATTCATAGGCATAGAAATGGCAATCCTGATAACATTTAGTTTGTTGAAGCTTGTTTTATCATAAAGACGTGCCATATAATAATTATTTTTTAACTTTTTTCATCTTTTTTGTGTGTCAGTGCTGCTGATCTTCTCTCTAGTCTCTTTTAGCCATGTCCTGTCTATGAAAACGTATTCCAGCATTAGCTGTACTTTCATGCTTTGGATCAGTTACTTGATAATGGACCATGCCTGCGCAATATGTGCAATAGTCTCCCTCAGGGATGCATGCGACATGAGTGACAACATTTCAGAAAAGGGCCTGAACAATGATCTGCACAACAGCGTAAAGGACACTGATATAGGGGAGTCCAACATTGCCTGCATGCTTGTTGGTAGTCATGTATGAATGCCAAAAATGTTCCCATCTCTGCAAGGAGTGAGAAAGGTCTATGCATATTCTGTTGAAGGAAAAAATAACAACATTCATTACCTATAAATTTAACCTATGCTTTACCTATGCAGAGCATATTCACTTCATCTCAGCTTTCTGTCTCTCCTTCATTGCTTCCCTTCAAGAATGAGCAAAAATATCAGTATGTATGGGTATGAATGAGGATGTTATTCCCTCCCATTCCATAGAAAAAACACAAGGAAGGGAGGCGCCTCTGGGTGTAGTATAAAAGACCGTTTTTAATTTTTAAAAGCAATATGCAAGCAATTCACATTTTAGTAGTGTAAACAAAGCATCTAAAAAGCCAGAGGAATGATCCATCATGGGGCAGTTCATCCAGTGAGTCACAGTGGTGCTGGCAGGTCTGCGTGTAGCTCCTGGTATACCGCTAATGCCGGCCGCGGTGATGATGGAAATCCAGGTGAGGCTTGGAACGCAGATGGAGGGCAAGCGCACAGGCTGCGACGTCAAAGGGCCGCGACGCGTTTCTTGAGCGTACGGGCTACAATATTCTGGTAGCCGCGCTCCTTCATCAAGCTTGAGCTTGAGCTTGATGAAGGAGCGCGGCTACCAGAATATTGTAGCCCGTACGCTCAAGAAACGCGTTGCAGCCCTTTGACGTCACAGCCTGTGCGCTTGCCCTCCATCTGCGTTCCAAGCCTCACCTGGATTTCCATCATCACCGCGGCCGGCATTAGCAGTATACCAGGAGCTACAGGCAGACCTGCCAGCACCACTGTGACTCACTGGATGAACTGCCCCATGATGGATCATTCCTCTGGCTTTTTAGATGCTTTGTTTACACTACTAAAATGTGAGTTGCTTGCATATTGCTTTTAAAAATTAAAAACGGTCTTTTATACTACACCCAGAGGCGCCTCCCTTCCTTGTGTTTTTTCTATAGATTCTGGAGCTTGGTTTCAGTTCCCTGGAAGGCAGCCCTGCTTGTGGACTATACATTTATCCCCTTTTACATTGACTTGTTACATGGACCTTTAATGGACTATTCATGTTGTTTTTTCCTTTTACATTGCACATGTATCTTTTAAAATTGTAGTTTCTTAAATTGTTTGCTGTTTACTGTGATGTTGCATGATATTTTCCATTTTTTTTGCGCCTTTTCCTTGTACACCTCCCATTCCATCCATGTGAGTGTGCTGGTGCTTGGCGGTTGGGTGCTCAGGCTGTCACATGGGGGATCAAGAAGCAAAAGGAAGGTATGTATAAAAATAATTTAAAAGAGAAGTAGGGTTTTTTTTATTTCCTATTTATATTTACCTATGTGGATGCAGCATCAGACCGATACTGCAGCTATCCCCCGCTGTCTCTGCACTGAGAACCGAGCCACCGAACATCGCTGATGGCTCGGTTTTCACAGATCCCCGAGAGGAGAGCTGCTGACTGTCAGTCAGCGTCTCTCCTCTCTGCTTCTCCATGCTCATTGGAGCACTGAGCTGTGGAGGGGTGGGGAACGGCTCGCTGAGACTGCCCTCAATCAAGGCAGCTGGAGGATCCAGACTTGGGAAGTCCAGATGACACAGTGCCTCGACTGATGGCAGTGACGTCTGCGGAGAGTGGACTTCAGACCGCTCTCCGCTGACAACGGGTCACAGGAGTGTAAAACGAATTGCACTCCTGTGACCCAGAGAAGAGGCCCAGCCTAAAAAGCTCAGGCTAGACTTCTCCTTTAAGCAGAACTCCAGGATCGGCAAAAAAAATTGTACCCATTAGTACACCCCCTACACAAAACACTAAACATTTATTACATTTGTGAAATTCCTTACCATTGAAGAGAAAAGTCTAATTGAATTTTCAGGAAGTCATCTCGGTAATTAAAAAAATGCCAGCATCTGTTCTACCAAGGACAAGGTGTTACACCAGGGATTGCATCATATCCTCTCCTCTCTCTCTACACCAGGGGTCTCCAAACTAGGGCCCTCCACTTGTTCAGGAACTACAATCCCCATGTCTGTGAATGGCAGAATTTTACAATGCCTCATGGTACGTGTAGTTCCGCAACAGCTGGAGGGCCATAGTTTGGAGATCCCTGCTCTACACTAAAATGAAGCTACACTTCCCATCATGCTTTGGGAATTGCAGTGAATGTGGGAGGGTAGAGTAGGCCTGTACATGTTGATTGTGAACATCATGCCAAGTGAATGGCACTCCTTCCCAGCAGCTATGGGGTTAAGTCTGTATAGTCACCCAGTTCCTTCCCCCCTTCTGCTTTGCTTATACAGAAAGACAATAAACTCTTTATCTCTCCCCTGTGTGTCCTGGTGATTGGCATAGTTAATAATGGTCTCTGAAGTCTGGGCTGTCACAGTGCCTTCTCAATGTCACTAGTTAGATCTGTACCCCCTGCCTGCCTGTGTGACTGCCCAGCATGTGTGGGGTTACATGGTTTGAGGGAACTTGCCAGCTCCAACTGGGCTTGTAATGGGAGTTGGGGGGCACTGCCTCTGTGGGAGGTTCAGATTGGGTATCTCAGACTTGCTGGTCCACCCACTGCAGTGAGCAGGAAGTGCTGGCTGAACTAAACTACAGGAGGAACGTAACAAGACCAATGGAATACAAGGCATAGCAGCCTGTGGTCTTGCAAACAGGAAACTACGGGGAAATAACCCCAACATTTAAAAAAATGCACAGGCTGCTTCTCAAAAACTACAGAGGAAATCAGAATATGGAGTACATATTCTAGATAGGTAGGAAAGCAGCATTAAAACTATGAAAAAATGTTTTTGCCTGGAGTTCTGCTTTAAAGTTTTAAAGTAAACCTGTTTTTTTTTTTTTTTTTACCTTGCATGGGCTTTACGGATTATGCTTTACTTTATTTTCTATCTCTCAATGTAACTACATTAGTCATAGTTATTACTCATTGAAACAATATATTTTCTTATGTGGCTAAATTATAATAACTCAGCAGTCATTTAGGAGGATTGCTAACTTCACTGCAGGAGGTAATGTGTTTGGGGTAGGAAGGTACCATAGTTCTGATGAGGAGTCGGGAACAGGATCATCAGAGAACAGTGCGGAGGCAGGGGAGATGCTTGAGTCTGCAGACACTGTAAGAAGAACTGGAACAGTTAGCATACACACTGTGGTGTAGAGTGGAGTGGTGCAACACAGGGAATGTGGCAAGTATGTTGCAAAATATGCACACAAATAAAAGTGTTTTCAGAAGCAAGGCTAAATGATCCCTACTGGGGCTGAACAGTGATGGCCAATTAGTTGAGAAAAAAGTGGAGTATCAATCTTGGTGGACTGTGTGAAGATAATGAGGTCTGACAATTCCAAAACTGTGTGAATTCCCAAATTGTGTGGCACAGTGGGGTTGATTTACTAAAATTGGAGAGTGCAAAATCTGGTGCAGCTCTGCATGGTAGCCAATTCAGCTTCTAACTTCAGCTGGTTGAATTATGCTTTGACAAAAAATAAATAAACCTGGAACCTGATTGGTTTCAATGCAGAGCTGCACCAGATTTTGCACTTTTCAGTTTTACTAAATCAACTCCCATGTCACTCTAATTTTCTCCAGAATTTGTAGTTACCAAAAACAGTCAAATATAATAAAGCTCAGATCTGTGTTAGATATCCATGGAAAATAACACATGTGACAAAAGCAGCCCAGCTTAAAAAACATTTCATGAAAAACAGAGGTATCGTAACATCCCACTAGCTAGTGTCTGTAAAGCAATCCTGTTGAGACCATGTCACAAATGGCCCTGGTGTAAATAGCTACAGTATATACTATAGCTTGTAGACTCTATAACTTTCACACACACTAAATAATATAAACAGATTTTGTGTTATTTTGTACTAAAAAAATTTGGCTGACTACATTTTAGCCTAAATATATGAAGAAAGATTATATGTTTGCAAAATTGTATAACAGAAAATAAGAAAAAACTTTTCATAAGCAAAAAAAAAAAAAAAAACTGTGGTGATTATAGGAGAAGTATAGCCAAAGCTCGTTTGGCTGTACTTCTCCTATGGATCACAGGAGTGCAATTTGTTTTGCACTCCTGTGATCCATTTTTTAGCAGAGAACGGGCTGAAGTCTGCTCCGTGCTGACTTCACAGAAGTCGGTCCAGGCTCTGCATCATCATAACAATGGAAGTCGGGATCCGCCAGGTCCCTGGACCGACACTCAGGTCAGCCTCTCAGCGAGCTGCTAAGAGCCTGAGCCGGCCGCTCCGCCCCCCTCTACAGCACAGAGCTCCAGTGACCGAGGAGAGGGCAGAGCAGAGAGCCGCTGACTTACAGTCTCCAGTTGTCTGCTCACGGAGCTGTCAGAACCGAGCGATCAGCGGTGCTCGATCGCTCGGTTCTCAGTGCAGAGGCACCGGGGGACAGATGCAGCATCAGATCGATGCTGCATCCACCTAGGTAAGTATTAATCTAGAAAAAAGTACAAACCATACTTCCCTTTTAAATACCACAAAAGAAAGCTCTATTTGTGTGAAAAAATTATATCCATTTAATTTGTGTACAGTGTTGTTTGATAGAGCAATTGCCAGTTAACCACTTCTGGACCGCCCCCATGCAGATATACTGCGGCAGATATCCTGCGCAAAATCACATACCTGTATGTGATTTTGTGCACAGGGTTTGGGCCACGCACGTGCGCTGCTGGCGATTCGCTCCCGCTGTGATTGGACACAGCAGGAGCCAATCAGTGGGTCCGGCAGACACAATGTCCGCCGGTACCCCCTGATCATTCTGAGGAGAGGCAGAACAGCGGTCTGCCTATGTAAACAAGGCAGACCACCATTCTGTCAGAAGGGAAAATGGAGATCTTGTGTTTCTGCTAAGCAGAAACACGGATCTCGGTTTTCCCCTAGTCAAAGCATCCCCCACACTTAGAAAGCCCCTCCTAGGGACCAATTTTAACCCTTTTATTGCACCGGATGTTAACCCCTTCCCTGCCAGTGTAATTTGACAGTGCATTTTTTTTTAGCCCTAATCACTGTATTGGTATCACTGGTCCCCAAAAAGTGTCACTTGGTGTCATATTTGTCCGGCGCAATGTCTCAGTCCCTCAAAGATTGCTGATAGCCGCTATTACTAGTAAAAAAAATAAATAAATGAAAATTCCATTAAAATATCCCATAGTTTGTACACACTATGGGGTTGACTTACTAAAGGCAAATGGACTGTGCACTTTGCAAAGTGCAATTGCACTCTGCAAGTGCAGTTGCTCCAGAGCTTAGTAAATGAGCAGACGCACTGCTGACTTCCATCATCCAATCATGTGCAAGCAAAAATGCTGCTTTTTAATTTCCCTTGCATGTGATTGGGTACTTTTTGCAAAGTGAAGATTTACCTCATTTACTAAGCTCTGGAGCAACTGCACATGGAGCGTCCAACTGCACTTTGCAAAGTGCACATCCTATTTGCTTTTGGTACATCAACCCCTATAACTTTTGCGCAAACCAATCAATATGCACTTATTGGGATTTTTTTTACCAAACATATGTAGCAGAATACATATTGGCCTAAACTGATGAATAAATTAGATTTTTTTACATTTTTTTTATTGGGTATGTTTTAGAGCAGAACGTAAAAAATATGTTTTTTTTTTTCAAAATTGTCGCTCTTTTTTTGTTTATATCTAAAAAAATAAAAACCACAGAAGTTATCAAATACCACCAAAAGAAAGCTCTATTTGTGCAAAAAACAGACATCAATTGTATTTGGGTAAAGCGCTGTACGACCGTGCAATCGTCAGATAAAGCGATGCAATGCTGTATCGCAAAAAATTGTCTGGTCATGAAGGGGGTAAAACCTTCTGGGGCTGAAGTGGTTAAAGTAACGCAGTGCTGAATAGCAAAAAAATGCCCTGGTCATGAAGGGGGTGAAACCTTTCCGGTGGTGAAGGTGAATTGTTTGTTTTGTAGCAATTGTTATCCTGTCTGGACCTCTGGTTCTAATTTGTTTGTCTTTTTAGAACTATTACATGTGTCCTCTGAAAAGCCACATTTCTAAACGAAAAAGTTCATAAACCGTGCAAGTATTTGGCAAACATTACAATTATAAACCTGATTTTGTGTTTCAATGCCAAATGAGATTTTTGTTTGTGTTATTATACATAAGGCATCGTATTGTTCTTTGTCATTAGTTATCTTGATTTAATGTAGCAAATGTTTCCTTTGTGAACACGTCCTGCTCTGTTCTTTGCATTGGGTTACAGCAGATGTCAGAATGAGCTATCTTTTGCACACTGTGTTCTATAAACCCTCCTACAACCTGGCAATATTTATGGGAGCTCAAATGACACATCACTGATTTCTGCAAGCACCCGTTATATAAAGCTTCCCCAAGAAACCGCTGAGAAACAGGCTTTGGAGCAAGACCTAGACCTACCTGCTAGACGGGACAATTCGGAATATTGCTAGCAGACTGTTAAATGCTTAACAGGCTTTTATCTCTTATGGAACATAAATCATATTTAACACTCATCAGAGAGCACAATACAGAAGGTAAAGTACTGACTCATAAATAAATGTATGCATTGTTTAAAAAGTCATCTGCATTTTTTATATCATCCAAATTGCTTCTGTTTCTTGTAGTAAGAATTTGTTGAGCTAATTTGCAAGATATTTTTTGAAAATGCGGTTTAAATGCCTCAAACGGCCCCAAACCATCTGCGCTCCGTACAGCGCATATGGGCCCAGCAATGTCACTTTTCTTTTTGAGTTTCAGATTTGAAAGTGCTGTATGTTCTGACTTGTGCTGTTTTGTAATTAAATATAATTGTCCCTGTACTTTTTTTTGTCTCTCAGGTACAGTTTAGCCTCATTTTGTACTACTCTTGATACTTGTGTTGCCTGAATTGGGACTATGGCATCTGTTCCATCAGCTGGCTGCCTCTTAGCGAAGAATCAGTTTTACAGAGGTAAGCAACTCAAAGATAGATGCTTTTTTAAAGTTTTTCCAAAAGAGAAACTAAAACTTCTGTACACTCTATGCATAATCGTGCTTAGTGTAGAGCGGTAATAGGCTCCATTCAAAGAGCAGTGATATGTGTGTCACCCATTGCAAAGACAATGGGGCTGATTTATTGAAGGTGGAGAGTGCAAAATCTGGTGCAGCTCTGCATAGAAACCAGCTTTCAGTTTTTTAGTCAAAGCTTAAAGGGGTTGTAAACCCTTGTTTTTTGTTTTTTTTTTTTTGTTTTTTTTTTAAATAACAACATGTAATGCCCCATACACATGATCCGACTTTCCGACAACACAACCGTGGAATTTTGTTTGAAGGATGTTGGCTCCAACTTGTCTTGCATACACATGGTCACACAAATATTGGCCAACAATTACGAACGTAGTGACGTACAAGACGTACTACGAGCCGATAAAAAGGAAGTTCAATAGTCATGCACCACCCTTTGGGCTTCTTCTGCTAATGTTGTGTCTGGTGAGCATTGATTCCGAGCATGCGTGGACTTTTGTGCGACGGACTTGTGTACACACGATCGGAAAGTCCGACAGTAAAAATTTGCTGGCAGAACATTTGAGAACCTGCTAGCCAACATTTTGTTGGCGGAAAGTCCGACAAGAAATGTTTGATGGAGCATACACACAGTCGGACTTTCCGCCAACAAGCTCACATCCAACATTTGTTGTCAGAAAATCCGATTGTGTGTACGGGGCATTATACTTACCTCCACTGTGCAGTTCATTTTGCACAGAGTGGCCCTGAACCTCCTCTTTTGGGGTCCCAAGGCGGCGCTGGTGGCTCCTCCCTGCATCGAGTGTCCATGTTGGAGAAATGCTCTCTTTGGTGGACACCCGTGCGGGTGCTCTCCCGAGTCCCGCATCTGTGTCCATTCACATAGAATGCATGACTCGGCCCCGCCCCCGGTCATTGGATTTGATTGACAGCAGCAGGAGCCAATGGCTGCGCTGCTATCAATCTATCCAATCGGGACACGAGACACCAGCTACAGATGGTGTGCTCATTCCTGGACAGAAGATGACAGCATCCAGGTAAGTAAAACGGGGGGGCTGCAGCACTAAAAAAAGGTTTTTCCCCTTAATGCATAGAATGCATTAAGGTAAAAAAACATGAGGGTTTACAACCCCTTTAACTGAACAAGCTGATGCTGAGAAGCTGATTGGCTACCATGCATAGCTGCACCAGATTTTGCACTTTCCCGTTTAAGCAAATCTCCCCCACAGTATCTTCCATCAATATATGGAACAATGGAGGGTGATACTGATTGGTTGCTCTGGGCTACTGCACTGTGGGGTTGATTTCTTAAAGGCAAATAGACTGTGCAGTTGCACTCTGCAAGTGCAGTTGCCCCAGAGCTTAGTACATGAGGTAAAGCAAAGAATACCTAATTGCGTGCAAGGAAAAAAAAAAAAAAAAACAGCATTTTTGCTCATTTACTAAGCTCTGTCTTTAATGAATCAACCCCGTAGTGTTATGCTGCCTTAAAAGTGTCCTGCTATTCTTAACCCACTTCAGACACTGGAGGTGAATTTACTTTCATTGTTCTCCTTGCTAGGCTAGTGTAAGAAAAGGGTTAGAAAGCTGCACTTTTCAAAATGTACAGTCTATTTGTCTTCAGTAAATCAGCCCCTGTGTGTTTTGCTTATAACTGGTTCATCTCTGTTTATTCATTAATATATATGTATTCTTTTTCTTCTATTCTTTTACAGTACGGCTGAATTCCGAGTCTAGTGTGTGTTCTAACAACTCCGACACAGAACCAGAAAAACCTCATGCAGGTATGCTTATTTAACTGGCTTCTTATGATTTGCACTTTTTTTATATCCTTATTACATAACCACCAGATTTTTAGATTTTTTAATTTTTACGTTGTAAATTAATTTCAAACCAATGCTAAAAGTGGCCTAAACAATATCCCTATTTTTTATAAATAATCCATACACATCCATTGCTCAATTGGTCGTTTGTTCTATTTTTCTTTAAATCGTTCTTACTGTGATTTTCTCCCTTCTTGTAACATCCTCCATGAGCTCCCAAACTTCTCCTTTCTCCCTCACTTCCATTTATTTGAAACAAGCAGTATACTTTAGTTGCAGTCATGTGCACTGCTCTACGAACACTACAAATCCCATAGTCCACCACCCCTAGTTTATCTTGGAAGTGAGAAAGAACGCAGCCACCCTATAACAGGAAGTCTGATCATTGTAAGCAAAAAACAGGAATTTGGAGATTTTGAGGTGTCTGAGAGTAATAAAAGGTATTTTTTTGAGTTAAAGAGTTACTAAACCCATAACAGTAAAATCGGTCTGTATATGCAGTAAAGCATGCTTGTTATACTCACTGTAGAACCTAAGGGGTTAATCCTCTGCATTGTGCAAAAAGGCTGTTTGATCCTGTCTTCTCTGATCCTCCCCTTTTTCCACAGTCCCCAATCCATCTACTGATAGTACAGAGCTTTGGGGGCAAGCTGCACATGCTCAGTTTGGTGTGCATTGCTAAAGAGTTTTTTTCTTTTTCTTGGGAGGATGCATGTGATCAGCACAGAGCCAATCAACACTGTCCACACAGAGGGTCAGGGGTCCTGCAGTCTCATAGGACAATCAGGGGAGAATGAAAACTCCTCCTACAAGCTTTAACTAGGCACTGATAGAAGTCACAAGACTGCTCTAAATGCTGATGAGAAAAGGTATTTAGTAGTTTATATTTACTAAAACAATTGCATTTTCATGTTCTGTGTACTGTGGGAAACCAGATATAGTGAATGCAGGGTCCTGGGTTTAGTAACATTTTAAGAATACAGACTTAATCAGAATATACATTTTTAAACCCGAGTTTAGCGTCACTTTAAAGAAAAATAGTACTACAAAGTAAATGGAGGCTAGGGTTCCTAACCTCTCCTGAAAATTCTAATTGCCTGGTCATCATGCTGAGCCTCCGGCTTCAATACTTTATTCATGTATGCAGTTAAGAACTAGCTTTGTGTGTTTCTAAAGCTCAGATCAGGAGCATGTATGCAGATCAAGGTTTGTAGCTTCGCCCTGACTTTCCCAGTCAGTGGGGTTGGTTTATTTAAGGAAGCTTAGGGTATATGGTAAATGGTAAAAACGATGTGCAAGCAAAAGTCTTTTTTCCTTTATCTTTTGCAGATGTTTGGGTATTCAAAGTGAACACAGCTTCACCTTTTTTACTAAACCAAGTGAACATGCTAAATAATAAGCATCTACTCCTTTGGTAAATTGACCCAAGTTAAACAGAAAGTATTGAAACCAAGCAAAAAAGGTAGTCAAAAATGGCAACCCAAAATGTCTTTCAGTACAGGTTACCTTTAAAAACAAAACGTATTGGCTTTGTTCAAACAGGCATTGAATGCAAATGCAATACCTGTGTGAGGCTGTACAAGGCACAGTGGAGTTGATTTACTAAAACTGGAGAGTGCAAAACCTGGTGAAGCTGTGGATGGTAGTCAATCAGCTTCTAACTTCAGCTTGTTTAATTAAGCTTTAACAATAAGCCCCCGTTCACATCGGGGTGATTTGACATGAAAAATTGCATGCCAATTCGCAGGCTATTGCTGGCAACAGCACTGTCCCAAACAGTGCGACACCGACCTTGCAGCATCGCACCGATTTCCAAAAGTAATTCCTGCACTAATTTTGGCGACTTCTGGGACGATTTCAATACACATCTGTGCATGAACCCGCACAGATGTCTTTCAAATCGCCCCCAAACGCCGCATTTAGTGTGAACGTACCATAAAAGCTGGTAGCTGATTGATTTCTATGCACAGGTGCACCAGATTTTGCACTTTCCAGTTTTAGTAAATCAACCCCACTGCAGCTTTCTAACACTTTTCTGACACTAGGCTAGCAAGCAGAACAATGAAAGTAAATTCACTTCCAGTGTCTGAAGTGGGTTACAAATAGTAGGACACTTTTAAGGCAGCCAACACTATGGGGTTGATTTACTAAAGCCAAATAGACTGTGCACTTTGCAAAGTGCAGTTGCACCAGAGCTTAGTAAATGAGGTAAAGATTAATTTTGCTAAGAATACCCAATCACATGCAAGGAAAAAAAAAAACATGATTGGATTATGGAAGTTAGCAGAGCTTCTGTGCATTTACTAAGTCCTGTAGCAACTGCTCTTGCAGATTGCAACTGTACTTTGCAAAGTGCACAGTCTAGTTGCCTACAGTAAATCAACCCCTATGTTCAAAGCAATGCAAATGCTTTAAAAGTGAGAGGTTGGGCAGTGCATGTACGGCTCAGTACTTTTCTGTTTCTAAAGTCAGGGAGAGGAAACAGATGTCAAGATTGTGCAGAATGATTCCTTTTAATGTGTGTGAAAAGAGGATTATCTTTTGATATATATCATACAGCTGCTCATGAAATGAGTATGACACGTATGTGATTGTCATAGCTGACATGTTTTCAGCACAGTTGTGCGGCAATGTGCCCATTTATGGAGCACAAACTATTATACTGGCAGACATTGGGAATGTTGCGAGGGATCCAGCTTGTTGGAAAGTTTTGGCTGTTACTTATTCATCTCTGCTCATAAAGTGATACCGAACTTGAATACTCAGCCTTTCCTGATTATATCAGTAGGCCATGACAAAAATATATCCAATCTATCTAGCTTACTCAATGAAACAAATGGCATTTCTCAGTTACCCACAACAATCTCCAATTAGAATTCATGTTTTAATGATTTTATTTGTTATTATTATTTTTATACAGGATTTATATAGTGCCAACAGTTTGTGCAGCTCTTTACAACATGAAGGCAGACAGTACATTTACAATACAAATCAATACAGGAGGGATCAGAGGGCCCTTCTCATTAGAGCTTACAATCTAGAAGGGAGGGTCAATTGGAACAAAAGGTAATAACTGTGGGGGAAGAACTGATGGAAAAAATGAAAATACAGTTGTTAGTTGTGGGTAGGGTAGGCTTCTCTGAAGAGAAGGGTTTTCAGGGATCATCTAAAAGCTAAAAAAAGTAGGAGATAAGCGGACAGATTGGGGTAGGGCATTCCATAGGATTGGAGAGGCTCTGGAAAAGTCCTGGAGACGAGCAAAGGAGGAGGTGATGAGAGAGCTAGAGAGCAGGGGGACTTGAGAGGAATGAAGAAAACAAGTAGGTTGTTATTTAGAGACTAGGCTAGTGATGTAGCTGGGGGTTAAATTGTGGATGGCTTTGTAAGTAGTTGTTAGTATTTTGAACTGAATTAGTTGGATGAGCGGAAGCCAGTGGATTTAAACCTTATTGGTTGTTTTGGGCTACCATTCTTTGCACGTGACTATTGCTCTTTACACCAATGACTATATAAGCTTCCGTGTATACAATTATTAGCAGTAAGCACAGATGAGCTGTTGGGATTAATATTATTTTTTTAAGACATTTTAGTGACTATAAGGCCCCTTCCACACGGTTGGACCGTGCAGGTCCGCCTGTCAGTTTTGACGGCGGACCTGAACGGGCGCTCCATGTTAGCTTATGGAGTGACAGATGTCAGCGGAGACATGTCTGCTGACATCCGACCCGGTCCTATCCGCTAAAAGCAGACGGATGGCCCTACGTTCAGATCCATCGCTGGCGGATTGGATCGGGTGAGATCTGAAGAAAACGGACATGCTGTCCGTTTTCGTACGATCTCTCCATAGGCGGCAGCGGCACCTGACAAGCCCCTCCCCGCTCAGTGAGAAGAGAGGGACCTGTCATCCGCCGTCTCAGTGGAGATCAATGGAGAGATCTCCCGCTGAGCCGGCGGACCGAGGCGGATTCCGTGGAAGCGGAGTTCGCCTCGTGTGAAAGGGGCCTAATAGTGCTATTGCTTATTGATACAAATGCAAATCAATAAGTCAAATCCTCTCTTTTATAAATGCAATCTCTGTATTGGAAAATCATTTTGTACTGAGAAAATCATACTTATTTAAAACTGCTTTCCAGGTGATTGTTAAAAAAATATCTGATAATGAGTTTTTTTCCATCAAATGAGTTTTACATATACTTAGTAGAAGTATCTCAAATTTTTCTTTATATTATTTCCCTGTAATCCCATGCACATCAGCTCTGTCACTGTCCAATGAAAGGGGAAAGTAAAACATATGTATTTTACATGTGCATGTAGCTGTATACCTGAAGTTCAGCTTTAAAATGAACCTGTACAGATAGAAATATGAAGGCTGCTACTGCAAACTTCTCCTTATAAAATGTTAATTTCTTGACTGCCATGCTTAGGCCAGCCATACACGGTTCGAAGATTCTAACTGTTAATCGGCAAGCTAAATGTACCAAGTTGAATGCTTGATCAACTTGGGTACAACCAGCCTGCTGTATTCTCTTGCAATTATCACTAGCAGCTGCTATAGCTGCTAGCGATAACCACTGTCTTCTCCCAGTGGGGATGCCTTTCCCAACCCCATCTGGAGAAGACAATGGCCCAGCAGGAGGGATTGCCGCATCAACACTGTCTGTGTTGATGGAGGAATTGAGCGAATTTCTATCCTGCAACCCATGGTAAGTAACACCCGCTCTGTGTGCAGGCTACATTTGTTATGGAGCCTACAGGCAGCCTATAGAGGTGGATGCATATGTAGAAACTGCACAGACACAGTTGGACACATCTGCATGTCAAAATTGAACATGCATGCAGGAGTGGGTGTATGGCTTCGAACGTACACTGCCGGCATTCCGATCTGTGCACCTGCTCTTTCATGCATGTCGAATTTTGACATGTGGCTCCGCCCCTGCAGTTGCTGCACCTACATCCAATTCTATAGGCTTCCTGCATGTAGCTCGGGGCAAATGCAGGTACAATAACAAACGCAGCCTGCATGCAGAACAGATGTCAATGCCCATCTTAATGAAGCCTAAAGCTGAGAGCTGCCAAGGCTAACCTTTCCTTGTGTAATGTACTATTCCTAGCTGTCATACTCATTCACTGGCTTAAGCACTTTCTGTGTTACCAACCTGACTTACCTTTAATAACAGCGATGTATAAAGCACAGTAACAAGCTATCAGCAAATATAGTACATGTCGGCATTCTGAGCACTTTAAATTGATAGGTGGTAAATAGTTAGTTCTTTGGGTAGCTATATACTCATTTCTTTTTGATGACTGACATTTTTAAGGAATTACCTTATAAAGCATGGATTGAAAGATACAGCAATGAAAAAGGCAAACCTATATTCATTCATTTCATTTCTAAAACCATACAGTTAATTCATTTTGTTGAAGCTAACTTGTAAGGCAGCTTGTAAGCCAAGGGAATTGAATCATGTAACAGAGCCTGACCTATCCACTGGCATGTCTCCTGAACACAGCCAGACCTAGCCGGAATAAATGTATTCAAATAGAAGCATTGCTTACACTCATCTAGCGTGCTACTTTTATTACAGGCTTGCCAGAAATGGTTGAAAAATGCTGGTGGCTGAAAAACTTTTTTCACTGTGAGCAAGCTCCTATGCCTTCACTAAGAATAAACATATCTAATGAGAGGTGAGAATGAACAGATCATTATTAGAGTTTAGTTGTAAAGTGTGTATTCCTGTTAGGAGCACAATAGGTAAATATGCAGTGCAACCACAATTATCCGTTAAACTCTGCACCTGATTATCTATGTTTCTGCTGTTTGCTGTGTTAATAATGAGTCTATGTGCGATTTGTATCACACATTATCAGAAAATCCATCAGCTATTTACTGATTTATATTATAAGCTTGCTAATAACATTTCTTCTTTATACAACATATTGCAGTGAAAGCATGCAAATCCATTTTACAGTGTTTTTAATTAGAACATTTCTTTGGTAAATTGAGTTTAACTGAAAAGAATATTGATAAAGAAACCTTTCCTGAGAAAAAATATTTAGACTGTCATCGCTGCCATGCTCCAAAATAAGAAGAAATAAGTCCCTGGATCTTAGTGTCCATCAAAACCGGAGATGTTGGTTCGGCTAGATGACTAGACCTTGACAGCTGGAGATGAACTAAAACACCTATTAGGTTTTAACTGCTGTCTGTGCCCCCCATTAGGGAGATTTATCCTCACTAGTTTTCCTGTTTGCCATTATCATCGAAAGTGAGAGTAAAGAAAACCCCAAATCTGGGGTTGTCCCCAGAAAAATACTAGAGAGAAAATTTTCCAATGGGACACTAGTTCCATGTTTGGGGACCCTAAAGACTTCCCTTAATTTGCGGGATTATCTCTCACTTCCTGTTTTGGCTATGGGACAGGAAGTGAAGGTAAATTGTCAAAATGCGACAAAGATGGCAAAATATAAACTGACAAGAGTTAAAACCCTCCCTTACTTTATCCAAAACGAAAAAAAAGTTTTGATTATAGTTCTACTTTAAGAAACCCAAATAAAAGGTCATCTTAAAAGTCCATAAGCATTTATTCTCCTGTGGATGACAATGAGGTAGCAAGGAGATAAAAAGGTAGTCAATGCATTTTGGGGCAAAAAATCCCCCTTCATCAGGGCTCAAATGAAAATGACGATGCATCCACGAAAGACTCTTTAGGCAATCTAAAGACTATTGGGTGGGTGTTGTATGTCAGTCATGATCAATGGTCTGCTTGAAGTGCTGATCACAACTAACATTGAACACCCCCCAAAGAGTCTTTAGATTGGTGTTCTTTAGGAAACATTGTTGTTTTCAACTGAGCCCTGATTAAGGGAGATTGTCAGTAATAAATAACTATGGATTTTTAAGACAACAGTCTGGCACTCATTCTGTGGATTTAAAATGCTGTCACACGGACCTCTTCTTCCCAAAAGGCTAGATGTCCAGCTATTATGCTGGTATTCTGACTTTAATACGTGGATCATTATGCAGATACAAACTTGTTTTAACTTTTCTGTTCTGCCTATTTGATTTCAGATTTGAGGCTTAGAAAATAATTAACCCAGTGACTGATTTACTAAAAGAGTTAGCCTGACCTTTTCACAACAAAAGTACAATATGTTCACTTAGCATAACCTTTTCTCTTTAAACATTCAGTCATGTACAAGGGAAAATCTGGCTTTTTATAAATTTCATGAACTTGATGGTGTGTTCAGATGAACAAAACATTGCTTTATTCAGTTTTTTTTTACTAGGGCATATAGGCATAGTAACTGATTTACTAAAGCTGTCGAAATTGTTTAAACAGTGTAGTCCCTCGCGCTATCAAGTGAATCAAACTGATCTAATAAAAATTGCAGCTAGACCTAAAGTGTATACAGTGCACAAAATTGGTGTAAGATAAAAAATTATCAGCGCAACGTAATAGAATAAATGCA
Source organism: Aquarana catesbeiana (assembly GCF_042186555.1). Taxonomy (NCBI): domain Eukaryota; kingdom Metazoa; phylum Chordata; class Amphibia; order Anura; family Ranidae; genus Aquarana; species Aquarana catesbeiana. Next base: position 501,424,669 of record NC_133328.1, on the reverse strand, counting down.
TGTTACCTGTGAACAAATTAAAAAATCTCCTATGTAAAATATAATCCTGTGCAAAAATAGAACTCCTGTGCAAATTTATGCAATGAAGTGTACTGTGCAAGATGACAATAAATATTGAAAGATACAAAATAAACTCCTGTGCAAATAATGTAATGTGCAAATAGTTAAAAAAGTTAAACAAACTGTGCAAATAAGCATGAAGTCCCAGAAAGCTCAAATATATAGAACTATATAGTATAATAATAGTCCACTGTGTTTAACCTCTTTGCGCCCGCGCTATAGCCGAAAGACGGCTGCAGCACGGACGCTAATTACCGGGAGGCCGTCCCTGGACGTCCTCCTGTTTACTTCCGCGATGTGCGCTCCCGCGGGCGCGCATCGGGGAAGTTCTGTGCTGGCCGTGTCCTTTGGACACAGCCAGTCACAGATCGCTGAAAACGGCCAATCATAGCGACCGTTTTCAGCGCGATGGGCGGTGCCAATGAGAGATGATCTCATATGTAAACATATGAGATCATCTCTCATCGCTGGCTCTCCCTCCTCACACAGAGACAGCGTGTGAGGAGGGAGAGTGAACCGCTGCAGCGGTAAGTAAAAAAAAAAAAACGAAAAAAAGTGTCCCCACTGCCATCTGTCCCTGCCATCTGTCCCCGCTGTCATGTCCCTGCCATCTGTCCCCACTGTCATGTCCCTGCCATCTGTCCCCACTGTCATCTGTCCCCACTGCCATCTGTCCCCACTGCCATCTGCTCCCAGTGCCACATATAAGTGCCATCTGTCATCAGTGCCACATATTAGTGCCATCTGTCATCAGTGCCACCTGTCATCAGTGCCACGTATAAGTGTCACCAGTCATCAGTGTCACGTGTCATCAGTGCTAAGTATTAGTGCCATCTGTCATCAGTGCCACGTATTAGTGCCATCTGTCAACAGTGCCACGTAATAGTGCCATCTGTCATCAATGCCACGTATCATCAGTGCCACATATTAGTGCCATCTGTCATCAGTGTCACGTGTCATCAGTGCCACATATTAGTGCCATCTGTCAGTGCCACGTATTAGTGCCATCTGTCATCAGTCCCAAGTATTAGTGCCATCTGTCATCAGTGCCACATCAGTGTAATGAAAAGTGAAAACAAAAAAAAACAACTATTAAGACACCACATCCCATATAGTTACTAATGAGGAAGAAAGGGCTTTAAGGCATAGAGCCTTGGGACTTTGAAGGTGTCAATATTCCGGAAGTTTCATCCAGATTGAGATTTGAATTAAAAAAGAAATTTTATTACAATTATTTTAAAAAAAGCCTATAAAAGGCCACATACAGTACACAATTGTCGTTGTATTTTATAAACAATTTTTTGGAAATTTTTGCACTGTATGTGGCCTTTTATGGGCTTTTTTTAAATAATTGTAATAAAATTTATTTTTTAATTCAAATCTCAATCTGGATGAAACTTCCTGAATATTGACACCTTCAAAGTCCCAAGGCTCTATGCCTTAAAGCCCTTTCTTCCTCAGTGCCACATCAGTGTCATCAGGGCCACGTATCAGTGCAATCTGTCATCAGTGCCACATCAGTGTCATTGTCCTGGTGCTCTAGGGCCTTCAAAAGTGTAATAGGTAGTCAACAAGTTAGATGTGTAATTTATGCTCCTAGAACACCTGATGGTGCTCCCTGCATGTTGGGCCTCTCTATGTGGCCAGGCTGTGAAAAAGTCCCACACATGTGATATCGTAATACTCAGGAGAAGTAGCAGAATGTATTTTGGGGTGTTATTTGTGGTATATACATGCCATGTGACAGAAATAACCTATTACAATGACAATTTTGTGGGGGAAAAAAAATCTTAATTTTGCAAAGAATTGTGGGAAAAAATGACAACAACAAAAAGCTCACCATGCCTCTTACTAAATACCTTGGAATGTCTACTTTCAAAAAAGGGGTCATTTGGGGGGTATTTGTACTTTCCTGGCTTGTTCGGGTCGCAAGAAATGAGATAGGCCACCAGTACATTAGGTGTGATCAATTTTTTATGATTTGAAACCATAGTTTGCAGACTCTCTAACTTTCACAAAGACCAAATAATATCCACTAATTTGGGCTATTTTTACCAAAGATATGTAGCAGTATAAATTGTGTCCAAAATTTATGAAGAAAAATTAATAATGTGCAAAATTTTATCACAGAAACTAAGAAAAATGTTTTTTTTTCAAAATTTTCAGTCTTTTTTCATTATATATATAAAAAACGCAGAGTTGATCAAAATACCACCAAAAGAAAGCTCTATTTGTGTGAAAAACAGACATCAATTGTATTTGGGTAAAGCGTCGCACGACCGTGCAATCGTCAGATAAAGCAATGCAATGCTGTATCGCAAAAAATTGCCTGGTCAAAAAAGGACAAAAAATGCATTTGGGTACAGTATTACATGACTGAGTAATTGTCATTCAAAGTGTGACAGGGCTGAAAGCTGAAAATTGGTCTGGGCAAGAGGGGGGTTTAAGTGCCCAGTTGTCAAGTGGTTAAAATAAACCAATAAATAAATAAAGTGCTGAACGTGTCATCAAAGGGTATCTTCAATCGGGGATCTTCATAAACACCACTTAATGCTCTCTGGACTCTTACCTCAATGTATATACTTCATAATGAGGTAAGAGTCCAGAGAGCATTAAGTGGTGTTTATGAAGTTGATGACGCATTCAGCACTTTATTTATTTATTGATTTATTTTAAACACAGTGGACTATTATTATACTATATAGTTCTATATATTTGAGCTTTCTGGGACTTCATGCTTATTTGCACAGTTTGTTTAACTATATTTTAGCTATTTGCACATTACATTATTTGCACAGGAGTTTATTTTGTATCTTGCAATATTTATTGTCATCTTGCACAGTACATTTCATTGTATAAATTTGCACAGGAGTTCTATTGTGCACAGGATTATATTTTACATAGGAGATTTTTTAATTTGTTCACAGGTAACATGCATTTATTCTATTAAGTTGCGCTTATAATTTTTTTATCTTACACCAATTTTGTAGAGATTGTTTATTCACTTTCAATCATCCAATTATTTGCCAGCAAAAGTGCTGTTTTTTTTAATCTCCCTTGCACACGAGTGGGTATTAAAAATGAACACAGCTTCAAGTGGTTGTATACCCATTTTTTTTTTTTACCTACAGGTAAACGTATAATAAGGCTTACCTGTGGGTAAAATGAATATCTCCTAAACCTGGACGGTTTAGGAGATATTAACTTTGCATGTAGCTGCTGACGTCAGTGGCGCATGCGTTGTGAATGCCTGGCTGAAGGCCCAGCAGACACTGCCGGACCTTGCCTGGAAGAAGTCTCCCAGCGCATGCGCGGGAATAATGTCATCGCGGCTCCGGCCACTCACAGCCGCAAACCCTGAAGACACGCCAAGGGCAAAATGTCAGCTCCCTCAGCATGGACCGGCCTGCAATACAGGGACCTTGCTCTAAGGTAAGTATTTCATAATGAGCTAGTATGTGGTGCATACTAGCTCATTGTGCCTTTGTCTCACAGGGTTTTTTTTAACATTTTTTTTTTCTGCGGGTATACAACCGCTTTCAGTTTATGTAAGCGAACATTCATACTGGAAAGTGAACAGCCTTGACTCATTTAGTGAATCAACCTTTTAGTTATATACAAAAAGTATAGTCACCCCTAGGTAAATGACATATTGGGGTTAATTTACTAAAACTGGAGAGTGCAAAATCTGGTGCAGTTCTCCATAGAAACCAATCAGCTTCCATTTTTTTTTTGTCAAAGTTTAATTGAACAAGCTGAAGTTAGAAGCTGATTAGCTATACCATGCACAGCTGCACCAGATTTTACACTCTAGTTTTAGCAAATCGACCCAATGTTGTTGTCTTTTTAAGTGTAAAGTGTAAGTCCATCAATTCAAATTGTATACTTGTATAATATTACATTGTGAACAGTTACATTAAAATGATTGCCACCCTCGAATAGAAAGTGTGTTGAGACTACAAAACACCTCTTCCCCTCTCAATACCATACACTAAGGAGCTGATGTTCTGTAGTCCAAAGAGAGCGCTGAGAACAATGCTAACTAAAAAAAGAAAAAAATAGAAGTTTGTTGGCAGGGTTTAGCAGCAAAATTATGTATACTGTGGAGCTGTTAAAGGATAGCTGTGGGAGTCAAAGAGTCATTTATGTATAAAAGAAAGTATCTTGCGCATCCACAAGATACAAACACCTTATATAAAAGGAAGCTATTTGATTTGAAACAAAGAGTATTTAATACCAGCGGGTCACCACCCCAAAAAAGAAAAAAAAAATGCAAAAGGAACAGCAGTGGGGCCTTTCAAGAGTGACCACCCCAAAAAAGTAAAAAAAAAAAAAGTGAAAAAGGAACAGTAGTAGGGGCTTTCAAGAGTGACCTGCTGGTATTTTTATATTCTCAAACAAGTACACCAAACATTTATATAAAACAATGAAAGCTTTATTATACAAAGTTAAATATTATTAAAAACATGTATAGCATGAATACATCAATGAGCTTGTACAATACAAACAAGGTACTGTTATTAGTGTGTGGATATGATTGCGCATTTAGCGATTACACTACGCTTCTTCAGATTATCGTATTCACTTTTGACAGTTATGCATAATACTCTCTTAATTAAAAACAAAAATAGAAGGGTAACTAAAAGAAGGACCAATCAGATCATCCCAGGCTGTAGAGAGGTGTAGCAGAAGGCCATATTACAGCGAGGGAAAGAAAGTAGGCCAATGTAAAGCAATTTGGTAATAGATTTTTTAAAGCAACCACAGACAGGGGGGTTCTTGTTGTCAAATTTCCAAACTACATATACAGGAGCTCAAGGCTGAAACACTGCCAATCAAAGCCAGTAGATGCCCATTAACGCATATCCTAGAAAGGTAATGACCACGCCAATGCCCTCTTATAGTATGAGGTCCAAAAAAAAAGGAGGGCTTAGACAGCCACATATGTCCTTAATCTCATAGGTCACCCATTTGCAGCCTCTCCAGAGGAGGGTTAAAAGGTGAGAAAAAAATAGAAGTTTGTTGTCAGGGTTTCCATACAGTTTCACTTTCATTTTTAATATAAATAATTAATATGTAGGCTTTTTAGAAATGATATAACACCTTGCAAACCCATACATTTACTGATCACCTTGATCAACAAAGTAACATCATAAAGTTCTGGGTTCCTATAAAGAATTTTATATTATTGCTGCTTTTCATATTTTTTAATGTTCCTGGTTAGAGGGAGGATACCAGTTGTATAAAATCTCCTTTGCTTGCTTGTTTTAGCATAACTAACCACAGTATTGCACCCTAACGGAAGCTCTCTCTTCTTCTTTGGCAGCTGATTACCCTTCTCTCTACACGTGGACTGACAATTCCATGGAAAGAAATGAATTTCAATACAATTTCAGCATTTAATGCTTCCCTTGGTGAAATACATCAAGGAACTGTTACCACCTACCCTATCCGTCCAAAGAAATTCATCTCTGCATTCTGACAAGCTAATTAATTATATTTTCTCACACCTAAATATGCCAACCCGATCCTTTTATTTAAATCACTCTGTGTAATCACACTAAATATTTTATTATTTTTCTGCCTAATCAGACCGAACAACATATCAAATATGCATATCAAAGAGATTCAGATTTTTCATAATCAACCATTTTCCCACCGCTGTAATCAGCACTAAATAATAACAATGCTTTTATGTAAGCTTGAAAACAATTGTACCGGCTTTCAGAATTTGTTTTATGAAATGGTTTCTTTTTTCCACTTTGAGACTTAACATTCTTCATCGTATTATTTACTTTGCTCTTTGTTGTTCACAAGGGAAAATGAGAAAAACATTTTATGTTCTTTAGTTTATTTTCTGGTTTTACAACATTCACTGGATGAGCATAATGTATCCAGTCTTACAGCCAACCCTTGCATTGACATAGATAGCTCAGAGTGGCCATCACTACCTTTATTAGCTAGACAAGCTTCTTTGGTGAACCTGTCTGGTCCTGGTTTCACCTCCTTGCCAGAATCTTAACGTTCTGGCTGACAAAAGGCAATAAAAGGGGGAGGGGGGGTTTAATAAACGGGTACAGACAGAATCTGGTGAAATCTGGAATCAGCTTCCAGGTTTTATTGTCAAAGCCTAATTGAACAAGCTTAAGTTATAAGGCTGATTGGTTACTATGTACAGCTCCATCAGAGTCTATGTGCATCAGTTTTAGTAAATCTACACTAGTGTGTTTCTTGTGGATCCTTTAAAGCAGAGCTTTGCTTCTATAAGTTTACAATGGCTGAGGTTTGACTTAAATTAGTTGTCCAAATATAGCTTAACTTTATCTGCTATTTATACAGCAATGCAAGTTGAAATGAATATTGACATAAACTATATTTAAGAAACATTGACCACTGATCCCCTTTAAATAAATAGACCTCTTTAGGTGCTTGTGGCTAAAGCAATATTAAACCGGAAACCAAGAATGTAATATATTTCAACCTACCATTACTTAAATGGTGTGGCTGTATTCGTTATCTTTTTAGGCTTTTTTCCCTCTGTTTCTACCTGGTAACCTGGCCAGTAACATTTAGATATACTCAAAATTGAAGTGAAACTCTAGCCAACACTTTTTAAACATTCATGAGTTCTTTTTTTTCTTTAGGGATAAAAATGTTACATAAATAAATAAAAGCTGACCATTGTAAGCATTCCTGCGGTAAATGGTTTGTCTCAACCCTCTAAGGTTTTGTTCAGGGCCGGTTAACCTTCACCAACATGATCACATTGGGAGCAGCAGCTGTGTACATGCCGCTGTTGTGCCCCAAATGACAGCTATAAACTACTTGCATGGGGATGCACTGAACAAATGTGCATCCTGGTGTGGGTATACATGGCCTTCACATGGGGCATGGATGCATATGCCCCGTGTGAACTAGGTTATCTGCTACATTTGCATGGCAGCTTGTTCTGTTAAAAAATAAGAGACTTACTGGCTGGATCACTATGTGAAAATAAAGAACACCAGTATGAAAAAAAAAAAAACAAATGCAGCCATCACATCTAAGAATTGATGAGCTGCAATATAATAAGTGTTAAAAAAACAAAAAACGAATGCAGCCATCACCTCTAAGAATTGATTTGCCGCAATATAATAAATGTTTGCTCTTTGCTTTAATGCTGCTTTACCATTAGGCTACCCCTATTATCCAATTAACTATCTGCCCCTCTGATTCTCTCTGCCTGTGCTGTGTCAGTTCCAGGAGAGAGATTGGGAAAACTCAGATACACAGATAGGGGCAGTGATAGGATATCCCGAAGATGCTTTGTACTGAACTCTAAAAATGGCCTGATGTGTTCCGATTAAAATGCCAACAATCAATATGAGTTTGGTCAGTTACGCTAATTTTTCAAGTGTATAAAAGGGGGCTCATTCTTGAAAAATACCTTTATATATAACATGGAGTTTTTTGGTTGAGCTGGACAATAACAAGTTTACAGTGTAAGGGAGGTTTTTAATAAACTTTTGTTAAGTATGTTAGACTTCATATATCTTCAAGTGGCTTGGTTATACTTTTTTACTTTTACATACCATACCACTAAATATTTACAATTTACAATTATCCAAAATCTAAATTTTTCATGTTTAAATGTTTGGCTAACAGTTGCCCTTTGCTTCTAATAAAAACATTTTCTTGTTTGCCTAAATGTAATGTATAATCTGTTATAGCCCTATTACATCCATATTTTTCATGGATACCTTGTTCAATGTCCTTGTTTTATATGTTTTTATGCGTTGTACAAAAATCTAATAAAAGAAAAACATTTTTTACAGATAATTACCAGCATCATCATTATGTTGTAATGTTCTTCTTTTGATAAGTACAGATGGGACAATTACATGTAATGGGACAAATACAAACGTAAAACCACAGCATACACAATTTAGAATGCCATATTGTATTTATTTTGTTTATATGGTAAAAGATTACTATAAAGAATATGTATAGCTTCACCAAAGATTCACCAAAGATTGAAGAAAAAAAAGAAAATTAATTATGTTCCTCTTCATGTCTGGGAGATCCATGTCCAACAGTTTACAGTACTGAAAACACTGTTTGTAATCCAGGATTTATGGAGACAGCAGAGGCTGTGAAAGAACAATTAAAAACAAGAAAATGTCCTGATAAGGGGGCAAGAAGCAGACAATTTTTACTGTTTAAACCTCAGTCACTCCACATTTCTTGTTTACTGCACTCTATCCAGTCACTGTACATTAGCTGTTTATTGGATACTTTTAATTTAATGTAAACTAACCTTTAACTCAAATACTCTGCAAGCCCCATTAAATGCACATAAGCCTTTACTATGCAACCTCTTCTGACTGCTCATTAAACCCTCACTGTGTCATTTTCATGCATTGTATATTAACTCTTCGTTGTCCTCTTCACATTGGTTGGGGGTACAGATAACAAATATCCATTATATTTATACACACACAGACACACACTTTTTTTTATAAAGGGATACATATTTTACTAAACATGAGTTAAAAAAAATATATGGCCACAACAATAATAGTTATTTTGACAATCCAATCTAAGCTTACTTCAAAAACGTCCTTTAATGTTTTGATTTCTGCCTGTCGGCTGGCCCTCTCTTTCCACCATATCCCTGGTATGCTCTGCCGCTTCTCCTCTGCTGTTTACGGTCAAATTCTAAGGACTATGTATCCCATGGTACCTTACAGCCTGCAAGCTGTGATTCCTGTGCTGACTCCGCCTACTGAAACTCCTCCCTTCAGCCCATCTGTAGTTCAGAAGGCAAACTCTGTAAAATGTGTGACACAGCAGTACCTACTAACAGGACATAAGTTTAAAAAACATCAAGATCATCCAAATTAATAGGAGTAGGCTAGAAATAATTGAAATACATTACAGACTCTTAATGCTTCTTCTGCCAACAGTTTGTAGGCTGGGTTCAACATCAGGAGCACACAGCATCCACTGAAGTAATGCTGAATATAGATGTTTTGTTTTTTTTCTCAAGTGGTTGGCTAAATGGAAAAAAAAAAAAATTACGGATTAGTCCATCACACAAAAGAAAGGTGGATGGAGTAATTCTCCCCTTACCGGGATTATGTATCCTGACAGCAGGACTGTCTCCACTGTCAGAACACACTACTCACTCAGAGGCTGCAGGTGATTGGTTCTTGGTAACAGAAGCTTTTTTACCCTAATGCAGAGAATGCATTAAGGTAAAAAAAAACTTAAGGCTTTAGAACCACTTTAAAATGGTTATAAACCCTTACTTATACTTAGTAAAGTGACTATCCTCAGGTGATACACAGAGATAAAACACATCCTCCTACATAAATTGTACCTGTTTCTCTTCAGCACTCTCACCTAAAATGCAGAGATCAAAAGCTTTTTCCCAGCTCCAGCAGGCAAGTGTCAAGGATCTGATATCACCCACTGCATATTATAGGGGAAGAGTGAAAGCAGAGTGTAATCTGAGACCAGAGTGGAGGAAAAGGACACAGCCCCCTCTACATAGTCTAATAGAAAAACTTGCTAAAGCTGTAAACCACTTCCAATGTGCTGGAGAGGGAGACAGGGATGTCTCCTGAGATTTTGTGGTGTTCGTAAAACCTCTCAGGGTTTTTCTTTTAAAATGATTGGATAACTGAAGTGACTCTTTGCATAATTTTTTGCATGAACATTCTCAAATCCTTTATTAAATGCCCCTAATTCAATCGGCATTATAATTTTGGAATAGATTCAAAACAAATTTAAAAATGTATGCTTTCAGCATAAGGTTATCTACTAAATGTACAAACTAATAGTGAACATAAGGACAGCAACATCTTCCTTAGGGCAAGAAGCCTTGTTTAACCACTTGCCGACCAGCCACTGCAGTTATACTGCGGCAGGGAGGTTATACTGCGCAAGGAGGTTCTCCTGCGCGAATCGCCGTACCGGTACAGCACCCACGCCCTCAGGTAGGGGGGTGCGTGCACCCCTGCCACCGTTGCGATTGGATTCAGTAGAGAACCGATTAGTCTAGAGGCCCAGGCCAATGATTTCTAGCCTGGACCTGCTGATCAGTTCTGACGAATGGTAGACTGTCCTCTGCCTGTGTATTGTAAACACAGGCAGAGGAAGTGATTTAATCTCCCCTTGTGGAGACCTTTTCGATTCCAGTGAGCAGACATCTGAGAAGACATCTACTGTGAGCACATGAGCACTACACTGATACCAGGACACATAGGCACACTTTTAACCCTTTGATCAAACCAGTTAACCCTTTCACTCCCTGTCACCAAGTGCAGTTCTCAGATTTTTCACTGATCACTGCATTGGTGTCACTTGTGACATTAAACAGCGTTAGGGCAGTTAGTGGCAGTTAGTGGTAGACCCAGGTAGGTTTAGGGTACCCCCATATATTCCCTAATAAAGGTTGTAACCCCTTAATTGCCTTTTCACCCCTGTTACAGTGTCACTAATATAGTGTACAGATATTTTTTTCTGATCACCATATTAGTGTCACGGGTGACGCTGATTAGCTAGTTAGCTAGTTAGAGTCACCATCAGTCTTGTATAATGTTCGGGTACCTGCCATATATACCCCAATAAAGGTTAAACCCCTTGATCCCCCCCTGTTTACCCATTCACCCCCTGTCACTGTGTCACTAATATAGTGTACAGATCTATTTTCTGATCACCATATTAGTGTCACGGATCACATTAGTTAGGTTTTAGCATCAGTTAGGGTCAGTGTCAATCCCAGACAGTGTCAGATCATTGCCAGGAACACTAACAGGCGCACACACACTATATATAGCTCCATTACTAGTATAGTGTCTGAACGGATCAATATCTTTGATCTGATCAGAACTATATTAGCGTCCCCAGTAGTATAGTGTTCCCAAAAACGCGCCATTAGCAGGATCAGCCCAGATACCTGCCAGGACCTGCATTTAGCCCCTCCACCCAGCCTACCCAAAGTGCAGTATCAATAGATCACTGTCACCTTACAAAACACAACACACAAAACTTCAGCATTAGCAGAGTCATGCCTGATCCCTGTTAACGTTAACAGTTAACTTTTTTGGTAGCAATTCAAGCAGTCTCTGACAGCCAGGTGCTTTTTTACCTGTGAGTCACACTAGCTGTACCTGTAAATTTAGAGGGCAAAATGTCAAAGAAAGGAAAGGTACACTAGAGGCCTGAGCATGACGGATGAGAGCGCAGGGGAAGCCTCACTGTCAGAATCACAATCTGATTCAGGCTCACTATACGAATCTGTAGAGAGCAGTGGTACCCTGACAGAGTAGTGGTCCTTGCTGAGATCAGGCGTACCTGACCCCGTTCTTCTGTTGCTGAGGTGCAACAATCGCATGGTTCTCACATAGAGAAGAGAGCCAGTACTAGTGCCGCTCAACCTTCTGGTGAACTGGCAAGCACCAGTGGCCTAGTACATCCTGGTTGTAGACAAACCAGCACTGCAGTATCACTTGGTGACATGGTGAGTCCCATAAGTGCAGTTCAAGCTGGTTCGGAGGCTAGCCCAAGTAGTGTCCCTCAGTCACCAAGAGCTCGAACACAGGCCCGTAGAGCCCATAGTGTCCTCTGTGACATGTTTGCATATCCTGATTGGCAGCCTACCACTTCTGCAGTGCCTTACTTCCCCCATTGACTGGTCAGTTTGGAATTCAGGTGGAAACAGTGGATTTTTTACTTCCCTTGACTTTTATTAACTGTTTTTCACGGAAGATCTGTACAGATCTATTGTGGACCAAAGCAATTTATATGCTTGTCAATTTATCGCTGCGAATCCCCATTCGACCCTTGCCAGAGAATTTACCTGGAAACCTATAACGAATTCCCGAATTTAAAACTTTTCTGGGTCTATCCCTCCTCTTGGGCATTACTAAAAAGAGTGAGTTGCGGTCATATTAGTCCACTGACCCAATTCCCCATATGCCTGTGTTCTCTGCTTCCATGACCAGGACTCGATACGAGTAAATCTTGCGGTTCATGCATTTCAATGACAATGAACTCTGTCGTCCTCTGGGTGACCCTGAATATGATCGGCTCCATAGAATTCAGCCCCTCGTAAACCACTCGAACCAACATTTTGCAGCCTTGTTTATTCCCTATCAAGATGTCTGCGTTGATGAGTCCCTGATTAAATTTTCTGGCCGCCTTATGTTCAAACAGTTTCTCCCCAGCAAGTGTGCCAGATATGGGGTAAAGAGGTATAAGCTCTGTGACAGGGTCAGACTTTACATATAGTTTAGTGGTTTATGAGAGAAAAGATAGAAGCATGGAGCCCCCTAATTGCCCAGACTACATAGGGACCAGCGGCAAGATTGTTTGGGACTTGGTGTCACCCTTGTTCGAAAAGGAGTACCATTTATACTTGGACAATTTCTATAAAAGCGTGCCACTTTTTAGACAACTCTTTTGCTCCGCACACGATTGGATTTTCCGACAACAAATGTTGGCTAGCAGGTTCTCAAATTTTCCGCCAACAAATGTTTGTTGTCGGGCTTTCCGATCAGGTGTACACAAGTCTGTCAGACAAAAGTCCACGCATGCTCGTAATCAAGTACGAGCCGGAGATATAACTTGCGTTTTTAATGGAGATATCACGTACATCTTGTACGTCACTACGTTCGTAAATGTTGGCCAACATTTGTGTGACCGTGTGTGTGCAAGACAAGTTGGAGCCAACATCCTTCAAACAAAAATCCACGGTTTTGTTGTCGGAAAGTCCAATCGTGTGTACAGGGCATTTCAGTTACAAATTGGCACATGTGGCACCATGCGATCTAATCGCCGGGGCTTCCCCCAGCAGCTTGTACATGCCTGACTTAGACGGGGAGAGAGAGCCTGCTTGAGTTCCAACAAATTGCTTGCAGTGATATGGAAGGACAAACGGAACATTTTTGTTTTCTCTTCCATTCACACAGACACAGCAGTCCAAATTACAACAGCGACTGGTGTTGTTGAGAAGCCCCTATGTATCCACGAATACAACCTTAAAATGGGAGGGGTGGACTTCAATGACCAGATGATGGTGCCATACTTAATTGCCCGTAAGGCCAGACGCTGGTACAAAAAAGTGTCTGTATACCTATTGCCAAAGATCACCCGAAAGAAAATGTCATATCTGTAGAAAACACAGACATAGGCGTGACACCCGCTATTATTGTCCCTCCTGTCCTGAGCAACCTGGTCTCTGCATTGGGGACTGTTTCTGTCACTACCACACACTAGTGGAGTATTAGCATAGGGTACAGCACGGCACAGTCCTAGGGCATACTATCACACAGGGTCTCGAAAGATGAGATGGCCTTTGCATTTTGAGAGACCTGAACCTGGAGCATTTAAAGTTACAAATAAAAGTGTAAAAAAATAAAATTAAAAATGTAAAAAATACAAAAAAAATAAAATTTAAAATTTAAAAAATACAAAAAAAAAATAAAATTAAAAAGCCAAAAATAGTCGTTTTATTTTTCTTCTCTCTCTATTGTTCTGCTCTGTTTTACGGTATTTTATGCTTAAAGGGGTTGTAAACCCTCTCAAGTTTTTTCACCTTAATGCATCCCATTCATTAAGGTGCAAAAACTTCTGACACTGACAAGCCCCCCAGCCCCCCGTTTTACTCACCTGAGCCGGTTTGTTCCCTCGGTGGAGACACGCTCTTCCTCTCTGCCTGGGGTTCTCAGCTCTTGATTGGATAGATTGATAGCAGTGCAGCCATTGACTCCCACTGCTGTCAATCAAATCCAATGACGCGGGCGCCAGGGCCAGGCCGAGTCCGGCATTCTATGTCTATGCATGCACATGCTGGACTCAGGAGTGCACCTGTAAGGTAACCCCCAGGGAGAGCGCTTCTCTTAGGTGGTTTACTGATGTGAGGAGGAGCCATGAGCATCACTAGGGGGACCCCAGAAGACGAGGTTTGGGGCCACTCTGCTCAGTGGAGGTAAGTATGATATGTTTCTTATTTTAAAAAAATAGAAAATGAAGGTTTACGTTCACTTTAACTGTAATGTTTTATTGTTACTGTGTTTTATTGTGTTTGCTTTGCAGGTAAGTCATTCTACTGTTATGCTGTACTGTAATGCCCTGTACCCACGGTCGACATTGATCGGACATTCTGACAGCAAAATCCATTAATTTTTTCTGACGGATATTGGCTCAAACTTGTCTTGCATACACACGGTCACACAAAGTTGTCGGAAAATCTGATCATTCTGAACGCGGTGACGTAAGACACGTACGTCGGGACTATAAATGGGGCAGTAGCCAATAGCTTTCCTCTCTTAATTTATTCTGAGCATGCGTGGCACTTTGTGCATCCGATTTGTGTACACACGATCGGAATATTAGACAACAGATTTTCTTGTCGGAAAATTTATAGCAAGCTCTCAAACATTGTGTGTCGGAAATTCCTATGGAAAATGTGTGATGGAGCCTACACACGGTCAGAATTTCCGACAACAAGGTCCTATCACACATTTTCCATTGGAAAATCCTATCGTGTGTACAGGACATAAGTGTGTTTTATTGTTAACCATAGTTTGCTTTGCAGGTACACCATTTAGCTGCAGAACTGATTTATTTATTTTGACATCAACAGGGTTTGCTCTCACAATACTTAAATCCATGACCTCAGCGTTGTAGGAGGTGATTTTACCACCACAGTTAAAAAAAGAGCATATATGCCAAAGCATAGGGGCAGGGGTGGACATAGGGGCAGATCGCCCCTATGCTTCGGCATATATTTTTATTTACTTTTCTTGGCAGAGATTTCTTCATCCACATCGATCAATGTGAATGGAGGAATCTGTTAGGTGCATGTATGATGGGCATACATGCACCGTTCTTTTTTTCCGTTCAGCCCATGGGCTGAACAAAAAAAAAGAACGGTGCATGTATGCCCATCATCAGAAGTGTGTGGATGCAGGGCAGTATTCTAATAGTGGGCTTACCACCGATCAATTGATGTGAATGGAGGAATCTGTTAGGTTCTCTTTTTTCATGCAGCCACAGGCTGCATGAAAAAAAGAACATTACAATATATGCCCAACAAGGACCAGCGACTTACTGGTATGTTGCTGGACTTTGAGTGGTTATACCAGAATAATGCCTGCAGGTTTAGGTATCATCTTGGTATCGTTTTTTTAAGCTGGCGGTCAGTTTTCATGTAAAAGCAATCCTAGTGGCTAATTAGTCGCTAGACTGCTTTTAAAAGCAGTGGGAGGGAACGTCCCCCCTCTCCCGCTGTCTTTCATGGTTTTCTTGGGCTCTCCTGTCCCACTGGGCAACCTGAGAATTCAGCCGGTGGTTCCGCCAGCTGACCACAGAGCTGATCGGAGACCAGAATGGCTCCAATCATCTCTATGGCCTAAGAAACCGGAAGCTGCAAGCATTTCATGACTTCGGTTTTGCCGGATATAAACAGCGTCATTGGGAAAGCATCTTATCACACCGATCTTGGTGTGGTCAGATGCTTTAAGGGCTGAGGAGAGATCTAGAGTCTAATAGACCCCAAATTTTTCAAAAAAGAGTACCTGTCACTACATATTGCTATCATAGGGGATATTTACATTCCCTGTAATAACAAAACAAACAAAAAAAAAATTGGAAGAGACAGTGTAAAAATAAACAAAAAAAGCAAAATGAAAATTTGTGCACACGCACAAAGGCGAATGCAAGTATTGGTTTCATGTCATATGTAAACAGCAATTGCACCATGCATGTGAGGTATCACTACAAAAGTTTAGATTGAGGGTAGTAATTATAGCAATAGACCTCCTCTGTAAATCTAAAGTGGTAACCTGTAGAGGTTTTTAAAGGCTTTTAAAAATGTATATGCTCTGTCAGGTGTGCGTAATTTTAAAGCATGTCGTGTTTGGTATCTATGTACTCGTCATAAGATCATCTTTTATATTTCACCAAACATTTGGGCAATATAGCGTGTTCTTGTGCATTAAAATTAAAAAAAAGTTTATTTTCCCAAAAATTGCGTTTAAAAAAAATGCTGCACAAATACTTTGTGAAAAAAATTGCAACACCTACCATTTTAATCTGTAGGTTCTCTGCTTTAAAATAATATATATAATGTTTGGGGGTTCAAAGTAATTTTCTAGCAAAATAAAAAAAAAACATTTTCATGTTAACAAAGAGTGAGTGATGTGTGGCATATGCTTCTGATGTTGGGCATAAAATGCCAGGTCAGTTCAACCCCCCCCCCCAAATGACCCCTTTTTGGAAAGTAGACACCCCAAGCTATTTGCTGATAGGCAGTCCATGGAATATTTTATATTTTGCCATACTTAGAAGAAGCAGCAGAGTGTATTTTTGGGGTGTAATTTCACATATACCCATGGCACATTTGAGCAATATATCATTTAGTGAAAACTTTGTGTAAAAAAAAAAAAAATCCCGAAACTTGTAGCTAAATATAAAATATTCCATGGACTCGTCATGCCTCTCAGCAAATAGCCTGGGTTATCTACTTTCTAAAATGGGATCATTTGGGAGGTTGTGCTATCTAGGCATTTCATGGCCTCCGAAACTGTAATAGGTAGTTGAGAATGAAATCAAAAATGTACGCCCCAGAAATCCTGAAGGATTGGTTTTCAGGGTCCTGTACGTGGCTAGGCTCCCAAAAATTCTCACACATGTGGTATCCCTGTACTGAGGAGAAGCAGCAGAATGTATTTTGGGGTGTAATTCCACATATACCTATGGCATGGGTGAACGATATATCATTTAGTGACAACTTTGTGTAAAAAAAAATAAAAATACATTTTCTTTGTCATTTTGCCAAAACTTGTGGCAAAATATAAATTGTTTCATGGACTCAACATGCCTCTCAGTAAATAGCTTTGGGTGTCTACTTTCCAAAATGGGGTCATTTGGGGGGTTTTGTGCAGCAGAATGTATTTTGGGGTGTAATTCCACATTTACCCTTGGCATGTGTGAGCAATATATAATTTCAGTGAAAACTTTGAGAAAAAAAAAATTTTTGTTGTCATTTTCTTTATCACTTGTGAGAAAAAAATGAAATATTCAATGGGCTCAACATGCCTCACAGCTAAATCCTTGGGGTGTCTACTTTAATTTGGGGGGTTAATTTGGGGGGTTTGTACTGCCCTGCCATTTTTTTGCACCTCAAGAAATGAGATATGCAGTCAGAAACTAAAAGCTGCGTAAATTCCAGTGCCATAGTTTGTAGAGGCTATAACTTTTGTGCAAACCAATAAATATACCGCTTATTTAATATTTTTTACCCAAGACACGTGGCTAAATACATTTTGGCCTAAATGTATGACAAAAATTTAGTTTATTGGATTTTTTTGGTATTTTTTCATGTATATTGCAAAAAAATAAAAATCCTAAAAGTGATCAAATACCATAAAAAGAAAGCTCTATTTGTGGGGAAAAAAGACACAACTTTAATTTGGGTACAGAATTGCATGACTGCGCAATTACCAGTTAAAGACGCGCAGTGCCAAAATGCAACAAAGTGCTCTGGTCATTAACCACTTGCCGCTCGTCATATAGCAGAATGATGGCGGCAAAGTGGTTTCAATATCCTGACTGGGCGTCATATGATGTCCTCTGGATATTAAGGCGCTGCGCACCCCCGGGGGCGTGCATCGTGGCAAACGTTCTCTCTGACGGAGACTCTTTACCACGTGATCAGCCATGTCCAATCACAGCTGATCACAATGTAAATAGAAAGAGCCGGTGATCGGCTTTTCCTCACTCACATCTGACAGACGTGAGTAGAGGAGAGTCGATCAGCTGCTCTCCTGACAGTTGGGTCTCTGCTGATTGTTTATCAGCACAGCCCCCCCTCGGATACCGCCCAGGACCACCATCATGCCGCCCAGGATCACCAGGATGGCCATCCACACTGGACCACCAGGTATGCCCCCCCTAGACCCCTAGGGGTATACTAATTTGTGCCCAGGCAGCTGCCAATCAGTGCCCACTCACAATGACTACCACTGCCAGTGCTACCAGGGATGCCTATCAGTGCCTCATATCAGTGCCTTGTATCAGTGCCCATCAGTGCCATGTATCAATGCCCATCAGTGCCGCCTATCAGTGCCCATCAGTGCCGCCCAGCAGTGCCGCCTATCAGTGCCACCCATAAGAGCCCATCTTTGCAGCCTTTCAGTGCCCATCAGTGTCGCCTATCAGTGCCCATCAGTACCCACCAGTGCCACCCATGAGTGCCCATCAGTGCCGCCTATCAATGCCCATCAGTGCTGCATATCAGTGCCACCTACCAGTGCCCATCAGTGCCACATATCAGTGCCCATCATCAGTGCCCGTCAGTGCCTGCTCATTGGTGCCACCTCATCAGTGCCTTATCAGTGCCTATCAGTGAAAGAGAAAACTTATTTATTTACAAAATTTTGTAACAGAAACATAAAGCAAAACTTTTATTTTTTTCAAAATTTTCGGTCTTTTTTTATTTGTTTAGCAAAAAATAAAAACCGCAGAGGTGATCAAATACTACCCAAAGAAGGCTCTATTGTGGGAAAAAAATGATAAAAATTTAGTTTGGGTACAGTGATGGATGACGCGCAATTATCATTCAAACTGCGACAGCACTGAAAGCTGAAAATTGGTCTGGGCAGGAAGGTGTATAAGTGCCCTGTATTGAAGTGGTTAAGGGGGTAAAACCTTCCGGTCCTTAAGTTGTTAAAGAATACAACTTGGCAATATGCAAAACTAATAAGTTGACTGCTAATGTTACTAACCAGGAAATATTATAAATGTGATAAATTTAAGGGGGTAAAACCTTCCGGTCCTTAAGTTGTTAAAGAATACAACTTGGCAATATGCAAAACTAATAAGTTGACTGCTAATGTTACTAACCAGGAAATATTATAAATGTGATAAATTATAAAGCCTATTCATATCACAGAAATATTTAATAGGCAATGTACTGTAGTCTTGCAAGTACTTTAGCATCTTATTACCTAACTTTCTGTTGTGTAGTCTCCCTCTCTGAGGCTTATCTGAAAGAAGTTCTTGGAAAGAGATTAAGGGCCATTCAGAAAATAAAATCAATAGGGATTTAGCTTGCAGAAATAAGGAAACGAGGGATTTAGAAATCAGGGCAGTCAGCTAAGCAATTCAAGAATTCAAGAATGAAATTTGATTGGTAGCATCTCTCAAGAGTGTACCTTGAAATGAAACATGTCAGGAAAGAAGTATGTAAATCTTACTTTTCGAGCTGCACATTTGATATTCTGTTTGCAATATCTACAGACTAAGACCAGGTATGCAAAAGAGTTCCTACATTTTTTGGCTTTTCCTACTTTCAGCTTATTTCAGCTCAGTTACTTAACCACTTGAAGATTTGCCCCTTAAAGACCAGACCATTTTTTGCGATACGGCACTGCCACGCTTTAACTGACAATTGCGTGGTCATGCAACGTTGTACCCAAACAAAATGTATGTCCATTTTTCCCACAAATAGAGCTTTCTTTTGGGGGTATTTGATCACCGCTGTGGTTTTTATTTTTTGCGCTATAAACGAAAAAAGAGCGACAATTTTTAAACAGAAACAGTATTTTTTACTTTTTGCTATAATAAATATCCCAATTTTTTTTCTTCATCTTCTTCATTTCTTCATCAGTTGAGACCAATATGTATTCTTCTACATAGTTTTGGTAAAATAAATTGCAATAAGCGTATATATTGATTGGCTTCCACAAAAGTTATAGCGTCTACAAAATAGGGGATATATTTATGGCATTTTTATTATAAATTTTTCTTTTACTAGTGTTGGCGGTGATCAGCAATTTTTACTGTTAGCACTTTTTTGGGACCATTGACATTTATACAGCGATCAGAGCTAAAAATAGTCACAGATTACTGTATTAATGTCACTGGCAGGGAAGGGGTTAACACTAAGGGGTGATCAAGGGGTTAAGGGTGTCCCCCGGGAGGTGTTGCTAACTGTATGGGGGCTGGGTTGACTGGAGGAGGAGAAAGATCACTGTTCCTAATCACTAGGAACAGACGATCTCTCTCTCCTCCCCTGACAGAACGGGGATCTCTTTGTTTACACTGACAGATCCCCGTTCTGCCTGTTTCTGGAGTAATCGTAGGTGGCTGGCAGACATCGAGTCCACCGGACCCACTGGTTGGCTTCCCTGCTCGCAAATGGGCACACACGTGCACGCCTCAGGTGGCGCGCGGGCATGCCTCCGGCCGCGTGCGCCCAAAAAATGCTGTGTACGTGCCCGACGTACAATGACGGTGATTTATGCAGGGGAGCCAACCTGCCGCAGTACAACTGCGACAGGTGGTCCATAACTAGTTAAAGTAGAGGTATAGGCAAAACATTTTTCATTTTGGAAAGAGTAAGGGAGGGTTATAACTCCTATCATTTTTTTTTCGCCACCTGTGTCCCATTGGGGAGATTTACCTTTATTGCCTATCCCATAGTCAAGACAGGAAGCAAGAAGAAATCCTTGCAAATTAACCACAGCCCTGGAAGGATTTACCCACTTGACCAGGTCATTTTTTTGCAATACAGCACTACATTATTTTAACTGACAATTGCCCAGTCATGGGAGGCTGTACCCAAACAAAATTGATGCCCTTTTTTCCAACAAATAGAGCTTTCTTCTGTGATTTTTATTTTTTACGTTATAAACAAAAAAAGGCTGACAATTTTGAAAAAAAAAACAATATTTTTTACTTTCTGCTATTATAAATATCCCAAAAATTATAAAAAACAAATTTAATTATGAGTTTAGTCAATTATGTATTCTGCTACATATTTTTGGTAAAAAAAAAAAAAAATCGCAATAAGCGTATATTGATTGGTTTGCGCAAAAGTTATAGCGTCCACAAAATAGGGGAAAGATTTAGGGACTTTTTTTTATTATTGTTTTTACTAGTGTAGCGGGCACCTACTTTTGAGTATGTGACCTTTTTGCTAGTTTAGAGTTTCAGGTAAATTTAGGCAGGCTTGTACCATTATAGCAGGCCTGTTTGTTTATTTCGGATTTGAGTGACAGGTAGTTTGTATGCGAGTTCTGGCCAATCATTAATCTGTTTAACAGGAGGCGGGACTCTCATATAAAAACCCGGGTCACATGGTGAGTCAGGAGTTGGAGTTTGGAGAGAAGCCCAGCCTGGTTCCTGGAGGGGAGAGGTTCCCCCGCCGAGGAGCCAACAGAGCCCCCCTGCAAGGAGGGTGGGGAACCGGCATCCGTCGAGGAGTAGATGACACCGTACAGCATGTAGTCGCTGGTGTCGTTGGCGGCCCCTGTGGGGAAGGGAGCGTGCCAGTAAAGCGGAAAGTGAACAAAGAATCATTGCAGAAGAAGTAGCAACTAAGCGGAAGGAAACTGGCCGATTGATCGTTTATGAGTGGCACATGGACTATTGATCACGTGAGTGAAAGCCCAAGGGAAGGGTACTGCCAGAGGCTGAGGGATGTTGGTACGCAAGTCAGTGAGACAGGCGGTGATGACCTGTGACTTTGGGTTCAACAATGCCCCGGGATTCAAATCAGTCAAGGGGGAGGAGTTATTCAGAGTCACTTTTCTTTAGCTCAACTTGGAAGTACCATGCAGATGGGAAGTAGTGGTAAAAAGGTGGCGGTAAAGCTGCAAGTACACATATAGAGATACAGACTGTTCTTGAAACATTCTGCAGATGAAGAAGTTATTCAGAGTGACTCTTTATCAATTATACTCTATCAAATCTACTTCCATCTTCCCCGATGAAGAAATCACAGAGTGATTTCCTATTATCCGCAGTGATGCTAGGTCTTTGGATGAGAGGCAAAGAAAAGATTACAAAGCAACAAAAGAGCATCTCAAAAGAAACCCTTCTCCTATCCCAGTTCATGTTACCTAATAAAGCAAGAGACTAATGCAATATGGACTGTTTCTGATTTTATGGGCTGCGATGGGTTAGGTGGTTAACGTGAATTATGGATATAATAATTAATCAGACGCTCCTTCGGGGGTAAGCGCTACACTAGTATTGGCGGCGATCTGCAATTTTTAGCGGGACTGCAACATTATGGCAGACAAATCTGACACTAAGTGACACTTCTTGGTGACCAGTGACACCAATACAGTGATCAGTGCTATAAAAATGCACTGATCACTATATAAATGGCACTGGCAGGGAAGGGGTTAACACTAATGGTGATTAAAGGGTTAAGTGTTCCCTAGGGAGGTGCTTTCTAACTGTCAGGAGGATGGTCTCTCTGGGAGTAGAGAGAGACCGCAGTTTCTGATCACTAGGAACAGCTGATCTCTCTCTGCTCCCCCGTCAGGATGGGGATCTTATTTACAAAGGCAGATCCCCATTCTGCCTCTCTGTCCCAAGACCAGCGGCGCGCGCGCAAAAGGCAGTGCATGAACCATCGTACCAGTATGTTGTTTTGTGCAGCCGAGCCACCTTGCCGCAGTATAACTGTGACGGATGGTCGGCGACCGGTTAAGAGAATCCTCATTCACACCTTTATAAATAAGTTCACTTGAAAATGGTACCCATATGCAATGGGTGACCAATATCAAATACAACCATTTTTTTTACCTGTTTGGTTGATTACTGAGCTATTTGTACAAAAAAACAGTAATGATAACCCCAGTACACCAGCACAGGTCCAAGTTCCTCAATTGGGTTGAAATAGCCCCAATACAATTCATAGCTATATATTACAGTTATGTGAAAAGTTCACTTGTGTATGTGTATATGTGCATGTTGGTGGGAGATAAAATCTTTCTGGTGTGCAAACTCTTTCTAATTAATTGTCTGTATTTGGGTACCAATGCCATTGTAGTGCTTTGTACTTGTATGAGGTTACTAGAAAGGTAATCATCTCTGAACAATAAAATAACCATTTTGTATAGAAAGATAGATAGTGTAAGGGTCTTGGTTTGGATCTGAGCAGGGAAGAACACATGGCTGAAAATATTCAGAGCCACCAGCAGGATAGAGAAATAGGTTCACTCCAATGTTCCAACACTAGGACTGCCTGGTTTTCACAGGAGCCCATCATTGTGGAGTTTTTGTGCATCATTTTTAAGGCGCTTTAGCGCTAGAAATAGTGCCTGTAAAGCACCTGAAAAAAGCCTCATCTGCAAGCCCAGTGTGAAAGCCCGAGTGCTTTCACACTGGGGCGCTGCGCTGGCAGGACATCAAAATAAGTCCTGCAAGCAGCTTCATTGAGGCGCTTAGTTAGTTAGAGAATGAGGATTCTCTTAACCGGTTGCCGACCATCCGTCACAGTTATACTGTGGCAAGGTGACTTGGCTGCGCAAAACAACATACTGATACGATGGTTCATACACTGTCTTTTGGGCGCGCGCCGCTGGTCTTGGGACAGAGAGGCAGAATGGTGATCTGCCTTTGTAAATAAGATCCCCATCCTGACGAGGGAGCAGAGAGAGATCAGCTGTTCCTAGTGATCAGAAACTGCGGTCTCTCTCTACTCCCAGAGAGACCATCCTCCTGACAGTTAGAAAGCACCTCCCTAGGGAACACTTAACCCTTTGATCACCATTAGTGTTAACCCCTTCCCTGCCAGTGTATACACCACTCCTAAAGTTCCCCTGCGTTTAGAACAAACAAACAAGGTCAATCCAAAACACAATAATTATTGTAAGCCAACAAATTGTATGATGGGAAACTTGTGCTTGTCATAAATTGCCCTTAAAAAGAGAACTGGACTACCAAGAATGCACACATGATTCTGAGCAGATGGCTCAGAAAAGAAAGTATCTATAGAATAAAGCAGACAGGACTGAGCACGACACGGGTATATTCCTGACCAATAGGTTGTGTATGCCTATTAATGTGTATGTTTACAAGTCTAGTAAATTAGGGAATAAAAGACTGCACTGCCAGTGATTTTTTACTTCTTCAACTGTTTGAAATAATTTTCAAACTTATACAGAACAGCAGAAGAAAAATAAATTATTCCCTTATCTAAAAGGGACTTGCCAATTCTTGGATAAAAAAACCACAGTCATTGCCAATGGCAGTTTTAAACTTGTATCCCTTATCCACAGTCCCAAGTAGTAGTAAACATGTACAAAATAAGAAACATTAAATATTACATAATCATTCAGTGCCTGGAGGAATTTGCTGCGAAATAAATAAGACATGAAATAGAAAGACAAGAGGTCTGTTAATTGCTCTATGAAAAATTTAGTCACATAAAATAGTAAGTAATAAGTGCATGGGTCTTTGGACACGATAAGCAGACAGAGTTATTTTATTACAGTTGGCAGAGTTAGCTAATGCCACGCACAGGTAATTACTGAATGTGAGGATTTCTGCTAGTTAAAGCTTATCTTTTCTTAATACAATTACACAGTGTTAACAAACAGGATTTCATTCCCATAATTTAACTTTTAAGACATAATACACTTTGTGCAGCAGGAATGTTGGCTTTGCAGATCAACATATGCACAGAATATATTTAAATGTTAAGATTTAGCCCGGGTTCACACCATAATACGCTGCGCACCGCACAGGAGCGCTGTGCGTCCCTGTTCACCGTTTCAGGGACGAATCAGGGCCGATTCTATGCCTGAATTCGGCCCTGAAACGCAGCCAAAGACGTACAGCGTTTTTGTGCAGTGCGCACCGCAGCCGCCTCGGAGATATGTGAACCGGCTCCATAGGGAGCCAGTCACATTCTCCTGCTATGCGAATTAGAGGTGTGGAAACGCACCTCTAATTCGCATAGGTGTGAACCCGGGCTTAAATATGAGAGTGCATACTCATTTATAAATGTAGTGTGAGATGTAGTGAATGCTGGGAAGCTCCAAAACAGGGTGTGCTCATAATATACACTGGGACCTGCTGGCTAAGGTTTGGGCTCTTGAAGCTGAAGTTCTAATTTAAAGCGAAGGATGAAAAATACACTTTTTTCCTGTCATGGGTTGAAGAGATGGGGCCAGGATGCTTATAACATATCATTCATGAGACGTTACAAAAGATACGATTAACAAGTTCTCATAGTGCTTATTGTTGTTTAAAGATGAGTTAGCCTCATATATTCCTTCATAAAAAAGGTCTTCCAGCATGTGTATATTGCGAATAATAAGCTGAAAAGACTTGTTCAAAGACTTACTTATTTCTTAGAGAAAAATTAGAAGCCATTGTGTAGGAAGGAAAATAAAAGAAAGGTACACCCCCCATGTCTGCATAGTACAAAGAATGATCAGAAGTAATGCAACAACTATCTGAAAGTCTTCTGTTTTCAGAGCCAGGACAGTGAAGGAGGCGAACTTCAATGATGTTTGGACTAGGATTAAACTGCCTGGCTGTAATTGCGGGATCTTCGCACTGGGAAGAGTTACATGTCAGGGATGTCTTCCCCCATTGCTCTATGCTCTTGCTATGGAGCCTCTAGCCACAGCCCACAGCCATTGCACTACACCCTGATATCTCAGGCTATTCCCAGGGACACAATACCTTAAAACCTTGTATGCATGCAGATGACATCATGTTGTTTTTTTCTGAACCTAATACCTAACTTCCTCCCAGTTTTACGAAAAGTTGCAGCTGTTTCAGGTCTTACAGTTAATTTTTCCAACTTAGTGGCCATGCCTATGAATCTCTTGGGTCCCTTTTTCTTTTTATGCAGTCTAATGATGTTCTTCCCAGTTGAATCTGACACCAGATGTACATTTGCTATTGCACTGCAATTACCTCCCCATTTTAGCTAAAATTCGTAATATGCTTAAGCTTTGGTCATCTTATAAAAATTTCTTTTTTGGGAAAGTTCAACACAATTAACATTCCTCCTAAACTTCTATATTCATTTAGAGCACTTCCAATTTCATAAGACCCAGTCTGAAATCAAAAACTTTGTTTGGTCAAATGAGAGAGCCAAGTTCTCTAAAAAGATCTAATATTATTCCCATTCTTTCCACATCTCTGACATTATTATTTGACTGCTAAATTCCTCCAACTAACTCAATGGAAAATTCTGGATTCTAAAGTGGCCCGACTTCTATTTCATATAGAACTATTGCCCTTTATATTACTTTAGTAGCCCAATTGATCAGATTATAGTCAATATAATATATATAAATATCAACTGGTGTCAGCAACCCCCCCACCCCTGTCTACCTTTTTCTTGGGAGGTCCATCTCTTATAACTGCTTTTCCCTCTTCTGACTACTTTAGTTGGTGGAAAAATATTGCCTTAATTACTTTCTCAGCATTACATGATGCATCTTCCCACTAAAACGCACCTGTTTGGATGTGCGCGTTTCTGCACAGTCCCTACAGTTTTGACAGCCCATTCATTTGAATGGGCTGCCAAACACACTGTCTGCAAACACTACTTCTGCATAACGTGCCACACCAAACCGCATGGTACTGCGGTACCATGCGGTTTGGTGGGCGCAAATGCGCTGCGTTTGCAAGATGTGTTTGGGGTACCAATAACAATGACACCCACACGCATCTCGCAAGGGCATCGCTTTTATGAGCAGTGCAGGAAACACATATGGAATGTGCTTTTCAGGTACCGTATTTTGGTGTGAAGGGGCCCTTGTTCCTTTTACCTGTCTTCAACAACTTAAGAATATCCCCCTTAGTAATATATGTGTTATCTTTAAATAAAACATTTTTTATACTACATGTTATTCCCACACTTCACGCTCTTCTCCTACTATTTACAAACTTATCTGCAAGAATGCACCTACAGTTGGGGTAAGGGATGAATTTCTACTTTGTACAACCTTATTACCTGTAACTCTTCTCCTGATAAATTACCTCAAATGCGTAAATAGAAAGTGAATTGGGAGTCTTAATTTTCACCTTAAAAGTTGAATACTGTGCATTATAATTTACGTAAATGTACCATGTCCCGAATTAGTAAAGGAAACAACGATTAATCGATTACCCGGTTACTTTTTACCCAGTAGTACTATACCCCTTTAAGCTACACTATATTTACCCTGAAGTTCCTAATACCTGTTTTTGTTGATGCCACTATCAGGCTCTCCAGTTCATATTTTCTGGAGCTGTAAAAAAATTCACCAATCTAGGAAAGGGTTAAGGCCCTCTCTATTGCCTGTCCTCCAATGATCAAACTTGTGCTGAACCCCCCCCCCCCCCCCCCTGCTCAGCCATTCATTGGGATAATCAATGTACTGCTGTTTCTTCACATACACTTCAACTTCTCCAAGCTCCCTATAACTCTGAGAACAGAGATTAACAGAGATTATACAGAAAGAAAAAAAACCTGCATATTTACGGGGGGTTTTCAAAAAGTTTGTGCACTTTTATATTTTCATAGAAAATGCAGAGGGTAGAAGGAGTACTAATTGGTTGTGTCATGTTAATAGTCTGTCTAGCAAGCTGGCTGGCCTTGTAGGTTAGTATAAGAGTTGTCACGCTGTGGTGAAGATGGTTGCGAAACATAACAGTGTATATGTATATACATATATATATGCAGTGTAGATAGATAGATTAGATAGATAGATAGATAGATAGATAGATAGATAGATAGATAGATAGATAGATAGATAGATAGATAGATAGATAGATAGATAGATAGATAGAATAGATAGATAGATAGATAGATAGATAGATAGATAGATAGATAGATAGATAGATAGATAGATAGATAGATAGATAGATAGATAGATAGATAGATAGATAGATAGATAGATAGATAGATAGATAGATAGATATAGATATATACCAATGTTTTTCTTTCATTTCTATTTTAACCACTTCAGCCCCGGAAGGATTTACCCCCTTCCTGACCAGAGCACTTTTTACAATTTGGCACTGCGTCGCTTTAACTGCTAATTGCGCAGTCATGCAATGCTGTACCCAAACGAAATTTGCGTCCTTTTCTTCCCACAAATAGAGCTATCTTTTGATGGTATTTGATCACCTCTGCCGTTTTTATTTTTTGCGCTATAAACGGAAAAAGACTGAAAATTTTGAAAAAAAATGATATTTTCTACTTTTTGTTATAAAAAAATCCAATAAACTCAATTTTAGTCATACATTTAGGCCAAAATGTATTCGGCCACATGTCTTTGGTAAAAAAAATGTCAATAAGTGTATATTTATTGGTTTGCTCCCACTGCTTGTAAAAAGTTATAGCGCCTACAAACTAGGGTACATTTTCTGGAATTTACACAGCCTTTAATTTATGACTGCCTAATGCATTTCTTGAGGTGCTAAAATGGCAGGGCAGTACAAAACCCCCACAAATGACCCCATTTTGGAAAGTTGACACCCCAAGGAAATTGCTGAGAGGCATGTTGAGCCCATTGAATATTAATTTTTTTTTTGTCCCAAGTGATTGAATAATGACAAAAAAAAAAAAAATACAAAAAGTTGTCACTAAATGATATATTGCTCACACAGGCCATGGGCATATGTGGAATTGCACCCCAAAATATATTCAGCTGCTTCTCCTGAGTACGGGGATACCACATGTGTGGGACTTTTTGGGAGCCTAGCCGCGTACGGGGCCCCGAAAACCAATCACTGCCTTCAGGATTTCTAAGGGCGTAAATTTTTGATTTTACTCTTCACTACCTATCACAGTTTTGAAGGCCATAAAATGCCCAGATGGCATAAAACCCCCCCAAATGACCCCATTTTGGAAAGTAGACACCCCAAGCTATTTGCTTTTAGGTATGTGGAGTCCATGGAATATTTTATATTTTGACACAAGTTGCGGGAAAGTGACAATTTTTTTTTTTTTTTTTGCACAAAGTTGTCACTAAATGATATATTGCTCACACAGGCCATGGGCATATGTGGAATCGCACCCCAAAATACATTTAGCTGCTTCTCCTGAGTATGGGGATACCACATGTGTGGGACTTTTTAGAATCCTAGCCGCGTACGGGGCCCCCGAATCCCAATCACCGCCTTCAGGATTTCTAAGGGTGTAAATTTTTGATTTCACTCTTCACTGCCTATCACAGTTTCGGAGGCCATGGAATGCCCAGGTGGCACAAACCCCCCCAAATGACCCCATTTTGGAAAGTAGACACCCCAAGCTATTTGCTGAGAGGCATGGTGAGCATTTTGCGGCTCTCATTTGTTTTTGAAAATGAAGAAAGGCAAGAAAAAAAATTTTTTTTTTCTTTTTTCAATTTTTAAAACTTTGTGACAAAAAGTGAGGTCTGCAAAATACTCACTATACCTCTCAGCAAATAGCTTGGGGTGTCTACTTTCCAAAATGGGGTCATTTGGGGGGGTTTTGATCCACCTGGGCATTCCATGGCCTCCAAAACTGTGATAGGCAGTGAAGAGTGAAATCAAAAATTTACGCCCTTAGAAAGCCTGAAGGCGGTGCTTGGTTTTCGTGGTCCCGTACGAGGCTAGGCTCCCAAAAAGTCTCACACATGTGGTATCCCCATACTCAGGAGAAGCAACAGAATGTATTTTGGGGTGTAATTTCACATATTCCCATGGCATGTTTGAGCAATATATCATTTAGTGAAAACTTTGTGTAAAAAAAAAAAAAATTTGTCTCTTTCCCGCAACTTGTGTCACAATATAAAATATTCCATGAACTCGACATGCCTCTCAGCAAATAGCTCGGGGTGTCTACTTTCCAAAATGGGGTCATTTGGGGGGGTTTTGAACTGTCCTGGCATTTTATGCACAACATTTAGAAGCTTATGTCACACACCACCCACTCTTCTAACCACTTGAAGACAAAGCCCTTTCTGACACTTTTTGTTTGCATGAAAAATTTTTTTTTTTTTTGCAAGAAAATTACTTTGAACCCCCAAACATTATATATTTTTTTAAAGCAAAGGCCCTACAGATTAAAATGGTGGGTGTTTCATTTTTTTTTTTTCACACAGTATTTGCGCAGCGATTTTTCAAACACATTTTTTGGGGAAAAAACACACTTTTTAAAATTTTAATGCACTAAAACACACTATATTGCCCAAATGTTTGATGAAATAAAAAAGATGATCTTAGGCCGAGTACATGGATACCAAACATGACATGCTTTAAAATTGCGTACAAACGTGCAGTTGCAGCAAAATAAATACATTTTTAAAAGCCTTTAAAATCCTTTACAGGTTACCACTTTAGATTTACAGAGGAGGTCTACTGCTAAAATTACTGCCCTCGATCTGACCTTTGCGGTGATACCTCACATGCATGGTGTAATTGCTGTTTACATTTGACGCCAGACCGACGCTTGCATTTGCCTTAGCGTGAGAGCAGGGGGGGACAGGGGTCCTTTTTTTTTTTTTTTTTTTTTTTTTTCTTTATTTTTTTTTGCTTTTTTATCTTATTTTTAAACTGTTCCTTTCATTTTTTTTTTTTTTTTAATCATTTTTATTGTTATCTCAGGGAATGTAAATATCCCCTATGATAGCAATAGGTAGTGACAGGTGCTCTTTTTTGAAAAAATTGGGGACTTATAGAACCTAGATCTCTCATCTGCCCTCAAAGCATCTGACCACACCAAGATCGGTGTGATAAAATGCTTTCCCAATGGCGCTGTTTTACATCCGGCGAAATCTAAGTCATAAAATGCTCGTAGCTTCCGGTTTCTTAGGCCATAGAGATGTTGAGCCTCTAATCACCTCTATGGTAAGCTGGCTGAATCACCGGCTGCATTCTCAGGTTCCCTGTTGAGACAGGAGAGCCAGAGAAAAGCATGGAAGACGGTGGGGGGGCATTCCCTCCCACTGCTTGTAAAAGCAGTCTAGAGGCTAATTAGCCACTAAGATTTCTTTTACATGAAAGCCGACTGCTGGCTGAAAAGAATGATACCAAGATGATACCTAAACCTGCAGGCATCATTCTGGTATAACCACTCAAAGTCGTGAATGGCGTACCTGAAGACAAAAAAATGGTTAACAATTAAGCACAGTAAACGGTAAAGTATAAAAAATTGCAAACATGATAAAACATAATAACAATAAAACATTGCAGAATAGAATACCGTAAAAAAGAGCAGAACAATAGAGAGAGAATAGAGAGAGAGAGAACAATGAAACGACAACTATTTTTTTTTATTTTATATTTTTTTTAGGTTTTTTTTTTTTTTTTTTTACACTTTTTTTTGTAACTGTAACTTTTATAACTGTAAGCAGTTCCAGGTTCGGGTCTCTCAAAATGCAATAGCATCTTGGGAGACCCTGTGAAAGTGTGCCTAGTCTGTGCAATGCTGTACCCTACGCTAATACTCATCTAGTGTATGGTAGCGTTCAAAACATTCACCAATGCAAAGACCAGGATTGTCAGGACAGGAGGGAAATTAATAGCGGGTGTCACGCCTAGATCAGCGCTTGCTGCAGACACGACATCTTTTTTGGGGGGGTTCGTTGGGTAGGGGTACTCGGGAGGACATAAAGAAAATGCCTCTCATGCAGCCGACTGCATTTGGTTGGGGATGTGAATGGGGGAAGTACGGGTGCTGCAGAAGTGGTGGGTTCCCAATTAGGATTGGCGAATGCAGCAGGAGGGGCACTATGGGCACGACGGGCCTGTTTGTCTTCTTCTTGGTGGCAGCGGGACACTACTTGTGCTTGCCACCTCACCAGCTTGAACTGCACTTATGGGACTCGCCATGTCACCAAGTGTTACTGCAGTGCTGGTTTGACTACGACTGGGGTGTACTAGGCCGCTGGCTCTTGCCAGTTCACCAAAACGCTACCAAAAAAACTGTTAGCGATCACAGGGATCAGGTCTGACTCTGCGAATGCTGCAGTTATGCGTTTAGTGTTTTGTAAGTGTCAGTGATCGATTGATACTGCACTTGGGTGGGCTGGGCCGGGCGGAGGGGCAAAACGCAGGTGCTAGCAGGTATCTGGGCTGATCCCGCTAACACTGCATTTTTGGGAACCCTAAACTGTTAGGGACGCTAGTATAGATCTGATTAGATCAGATATTGATCCGTTCAGATACTATACCACTAAGGGAGGTGTACGGTGCGTGCGTGGGTGTTAGCGGTACTGGCACTAATCTGACGCTGCCTGGGGCGACGCATATCACCGTCGGACGATCAGGGGGCTAAACCTTTATTAGGTAATAAACGGCAGGTGCCCTGACACTATAAAAAATAAACGAACTAACCAGCGTCACCCGTAACGGTTATACGGTGATCAGTGGTGAAAGGGTTAACTAGGGGGCCATCAAGGGGTTAAAACATTTATTAGATAGTATATGGGGGTCCCTGTCGCTATAAAACGCTGACGGCGAACCTAAATATTTACCTCCCTAACTAGCGTCACCAGCGACACTAATACAGCGATCAGAAAAATGATCGCTTAGTGACACTGGTGACGGGGGGTGATCAAGGGGTTAAAACTTTATTAGGGGGGGTAGGGGGGTACCTTAGACCTAAAGGGGGCTAACACTTACTGCCCTACCACACTAACTGTCACAAACTGACACCATGCACTAATCAGAAAAAAAAAACTGCTTGGTGTCAGTGTGACAGGGAGGGGGAGAGGGGTGATTAGGGGGTGATCGGGGGGGTATCGGGGGGTAAAGGGGGGTGTAAAGTGTGCCTGTCATGTTCTACTGTGTGTGTTGTGTTGTGCAACCCACTCAGATGTCTTCTCTCCTCGGCGCCGGAACGGAAACTGCCGAGCCAAGGAGAGATGACATCACATCCCCTGCCTCTGTGTACTACACAGAGGCAGGGGAAGATTCTCATTGGCTGGGAGCGATCGCAAGGGGGGGCCACGAATGGATGGCCTCCCCCTCATCTCTGAACGCTCCCAGACCAAATCCGACCGCCTCGGGCACCGGGCGAGGTCCGATCGGACCCCCCGCCCGCTGGAAGGCAATCACGTACCAGGTACGTGATTTTGCCTGCCCGTGCCATTCCGCCGATGTATATTGTCGTTAGGCGGTCGGCAAGTGGTTAAACTAAATTGGTTGTTTTACAAGTTAAGGGCTCACATATACTTTAAATTGGAAATCTCTGAATATTTATTTTTCACAAATTGGTAACAGATTAGACTCTATAATGTTAATGGAACATATATTTCATACTATCAATGATTCTATGATTAATTTCTCAGCTAAATGAGGTCCTTGGTCTTCTAACCGTAATCTATATTTGGATTACCCATTACCTCCTCTTGCTCATGATGTTACTTTATTGGTTATCTGACTGGATTTTATTTCTGATGAATATTATATCCCTATTTTATCATGTCTGTATTGTATGTTTAATCGGCACATCTTGTACCCAATTGACCGTCACCAAATAATGCTTCATCTTTTTTTGCTTTTGTTTTACTGTTACCAAATTACAGAAAATGCAGGCGTGCATTAGTTCCCAGCAGTAGTGCGCATGGGGGGGGGGGACATCTACTGCGGCATTAGTAGCCATATTGCAGGAAATGCACAGGGCCAGTAGAAACTGGCAGAATCAACTATTACTTTCTAAAACTTTATGAACACCAAAAAAGGCACAAAGGGGTTGATTTGCTAAAGGGAAAAAGGCTGTGCACTTTGCAAAGTGCAGTTTCGTTCTGCAAGTGCAGTTGCTCCAGAGCTTAGTAAATGAGCAGAAACTCTGCTGACTTCCATCATCTAATCATGAGCAAGCAAAAATGCAGTTTTTTTACATTTTCTTTGCACGTGATTGGGTACTCTTTGCAAAGTGAAGCCTTAGCTCATTTACTAAGCTCTGGAACAAGCGCACTTGCAGAGTGCAACTGCAAAGTGCACAGTTGACTTGCCTTTAGTAAATCAACCCCAAAATGAGCGATTTTTAAAAATGGAGCTTTTGGGTTTACATATAAAGTACCACATATTTCCAGTTTATTCATTACTGCCTTTATGTTGGTGACAAGTAAGAAAAATAAAAAAATATATATTATTGTGGGAAAGAGCTTACTGTACTTTGTCATTGGACTGACACACTACATATCTCTAAAAAGAGATACGAGATTTCTTGCATAATTATGTGGTCACAGTAGCTGCAAGGTGTTTTATCCCCTCTTGAAGTACAGAGTTTAATGTAATCTGTGCATTACTCAAATCATATGTCCCAGGCTCTGAAGTGATTCATATTCAGCTCTGAAACAATGCTCTTTTATAAAGGGTCAGCAATACCCAAAGGCGATATGTAGCAAAACTAACAGCAGGATTTTTTTGCATGGATTGTCACAGACTAATGTCATTTTTCAAAGCTCTATGTCAAATATGCCTTGCTCATTTTAGTTTTCTAACATAAAAAGTGTATTATAAATTTACCTTGCAAAGACAAAAAGTACAAAAACAAGCTACAGAAACGATAAAAGATACTTGGAGGTAGGAATTCTGCGTGCTGTCAAATCTTCTACTGGCACATGTTAACCAAATATGTATTTAATATGTAAAATGTATTTTTACTTCTGAAAATGTATTCCAAATTATACAGTTCTAATATTACTTATTTTATTTTTCAATTTTTTTTGTACTTGCACAATTTCTTTATTCATTGTAATTGTGCATTGGCTATTGTTAAAAGGGAACTCCAGTAATGATAACTAAAGTTGTTAGCGTTCAAGGTAAGTGTAATTTTACTTTAAGAAAACCCTCACCCATTCGGTAAAAAAGACATACTATTTTTTATCTACAACCAAGAACATTTTAGTCAAATTTTTACCTGGTGATGCTGCTGGTAATACAATTTTTGTTTTAAGGTGACAACACTCACTGTACTGCATTAATGGAGGAGCGTATTACCTCTAGGGCAGAAACTTTGTTAGGACTGAAGAACACCTCCTACTCTCCTCAGTGGTGTATTAAACAGACCAAATGAGAGCAAATAGGAAAGGTTCATTCTTATGCCCCGAACGCACGGTCGGACATTGATCGGACATTCCGACAACAAAATCCTAGGATTTTTTCAGACGGATGTTGGCTCAAACTTGTCTTGCATACACACGGTCACACAAAGTTGTCGGAAAATCTGATCGTTCTGAACGCGGTGACGTAAAACACGTATGTCGGGACTCTAAACGGGGCAGTAGCCAATAGCTTTCATCTCTTTATTTATTCTGAGCATGCGTGGCACTTTGTGCGTCGGATTTGTGTACACATGATCGGAAATTCTGACAACAGATTTTGTTGTCAGAAAATTTTATAGCAAGCTCTCAAACTTTGTATGTCAGAGATGGAAAATGTGTGATAGAGCCCACACACGGTCGGAATTTCCGACAACAAGGTCCTATCACACATTTTCCGTCGGAAAATCCGACCGTGTGTACGGGGCATAAGGGTTTACATACACTTTAAAGTGGTTGTAAACCTCTAAAAGAGAAACAAATAAACAGAGCATATTCCTAGTGTGTACTAGCCTTAAAACGTTTGTTAACCCAAAAAAATTAAAATAAATGGATCCTGCTCCTTTAAAGCATGTTATATGACACAGTGCTTGTGCTGTGTCATTTGGCCCCCTGTAACACCTAAAAAACCTGGCTGATCCTGCCAGTTTCTGCCCTACCCTCTGTAAACTGACCACGGTGTATCATGGCTACCAGACACTGTGGTCAGTTTACGTGCCTTCATCATCAGCAGCCTGCTATCTGTCTCCTCTCTGCCCCTGTGTCCTCCTCCCCCCTCCCCTCTCTGTCTGTGTGTGAGCTGCCCCTCCCCCTCCTGCTGCTCTCATAACACTAACCTGTATACACCATCAGCACTGCCTCCTATTGCAGTGCCCCCCACTGTGTGTGATTTATAAATATAACTGCTGTAAATACCTAATTTAAGAGCCGAGATTGCGATCACATGACTAGTCAGCTCTCTCCTCCTCCCCTCCCCTCCAGACTGACATTAGCAGCGGAATCTCAGCCCCTCCCGCTGCCTCTCTCAGAGGAGAAAAGGAGAAAGCTGGCTGGTCATGTGATCACAATTTCGGCTGTGAAATTAGGTATTTGCCGCATGTATTTTCATAAATCACACACAGAGGGGGATACTACAATAGGAGGCAGTGCTGATGGTGTGTACAGGTTAGAGTGGCTTAACAAACACTTTAATCCAAAGCACTGAGTGTGATGTCTTTTCTCTGTTGCCTCTATCTGCATTAGTCACTCCTGTTTACTTATTTCATCTGCACATGATTGGATAATGAACGTGAATATTCACACAATTTGTGTGCACATTGGTGAATTCTTTAATAAATCAGCCGCATAGGGGTTGATTTACTAAAGACAAATCCACTTTGCACTACAAGTGCACTGCAAGTGCACTTGAAAGTGCAGTTGCTGTAGATCTGAGGGGGACATGCAAGAAAAATAAAAAACAGCATTTTTGCTTGTACACGATTGTAGATCTCCCCCTCAGATCTAAAGCAACTGGACTTCCAAGTGCACTTGTAGTGCAAAGTGGATTTGCCTTTAGTAAATCAACCCCATAGTGTTTGCACTATCCAAATGTCATTACTGATATCTCCATAAGTGCTAATCTAGCACATGACACAAAGCATAGGTTTTGTTTTCAGGCTTAGCAATTCTATGGGCAATCACTTCTATAGTACAATTGTTCACATGTTATAGCTGCAGTTATTGGAGAATATATCATTGTAAGAGGTATAAAGCTAAGTCAGAATAATGGCATCTCTTGGTTACCGCAGACAGACAGGTTCCTACTTTGTTCATCATTTTGACCTTCTTGCCTGAGTTGTGTGGTCACATAGACAGGGAATCATTAAAGCGGAATGTAATTGTATCTGAGCACCACAAATTTCTAGCCAAACCCATCGTAAGGGCAGATGATTCATGTAGCATTTATTCATGAAATCCATTTGCCCTTAGCTTAGGCAAACAGGCAGAAGGTTGTGCTTATCTTCTACCAGATGAAAGAAAACAAAATTTTCATAAAGACATATGGGATGTATGACATCATTTTGGCCTAGGTCAAAAACCAGGAAGCAACTGAAGAAATGTAAAAGAAAAGGTTAAAACTAGTAAATGTAATATACCTTCCTATCTATTTACTAAGGGTAGTAGCATAAGAATTAAAAATAGTTACTCTTGATTGAGAGATTTCAGTTCCGCTTTATCTCTTTCCTTACATAGTAAAATTATGATAGGGCCCTCTAGGGACCTCCCTTATGTCATTGATCCTTATATATAGTGTGTCTAAATAAAGCACAGGTAGCAGGAGAGCTGTAAGTATAGTCAGTACATTAACAGGGATTGGTGCTGAGGATAGAAGTTTTTAGGGAAGTGCTAAAAGAAGTGGACTAGTTGTAAGTTAATCACTTGTCACCCGGGCCAAGTCTGGCACTCCATTCCTACATGTAAAAATCATCATTTTTTTGCTAGAAAATTACCCAGAACCCCCAAAATGAAATGGCGGTTGTTGCAACTATGTCCCATGGTATTTGCGCAGCAATTTTTCAAACGCCTTTTTTTTGGAAAAAAAAACAGTTTCATGAATAAACAAAATAAAAAAAAACACTAAAGTTAGCCCAATTTTTAGTATAATGTGAAAGATGATGTTACACCGAGTAAATAGATACCTAAAATGTCATGCTTTAAAATTTGCGCACACTCGTGAAATGGCGCCAAACTTCGGTACTTAAAAATCTCCATAGGCAACGCTTTAAAATTTTACAGGTTACCTGTTTAGAGTTACAGAAGAGGTCTTTGAGCAGAATTGTTGCTATCTCTCTAACATTTGCTGCGATACCTCACATGTATGGATTGAATGCCGTTTACATATGTGGGCGCGATGTACGTATGCGTTCGCTTCTGCATGCGAGCATGCGGGGACTTTCATTTTTAATTTTTTTTTATTGTTTATTTTATTTTCATTTTTTTATTTTTACACTTACCCTTTAAAAATTATTATTTTTTTGATCACTTTTATTCCTATTACAAGGAATTTAAACCTCCCTTGTAATAGCAATAGCGCTTGACAGGTCCTCTTTATGGAGAGATGTGGGGTCAACAAGGCCTCACATCTTTCCTCCGGGCTGGAAAGCCTGAGATAAAAAAACAAAATAAAACGATCTTGGCTTTCCAGATGAGTACACAGCAGTATTTACAACTGCCAGGCTGGATGTGACGTCATAACATCACACCTGGGCCTCTGAGAGTCATAGAGACTGCCGGGGACCATCTGGTCATCGGTATTCTCTATGGCCAACTTCCGCCAGCGGTGGATTCCTTCTCCGGCTCGCCGATCGCATGGGAGATGCCCCCTCCTGCCGCCTATAAGAAAAAGCAAGCAGCTGAACAGCCGCTATGATTGTTCTTACGGTGCAGGGAATCGCCGGCTGAAAAGATCAATACCGGGATGATGTCTGTAGATGCAGGCTCACCTGCTCTGGAGGGAGGATGTGCTGCAGCGGGTGGAGGTCTCAGTCTGGTCCCGGATGGTCCCGGCCGTACCGGTGGTTCCCATCACTTCCTAGTCCGTGGGTACATGCAAAGCTGCACCGCCAATGTCACTTCCGGGTTTAAGATGAATGTTAGATGGAGCGGTGGTGGTGCGTGCATTTGAAACATGCGTGCTTCTGCCTCAGGCATAAGGTTCAGCCATCTCAGTGATTGTATAAGTGTGCTTCCGAGATTGGTGGGCAGAGAGCAACTAGACCCACCAGTCTAAAATAATCAGCTGACAGGGCACTTAAATAAATGGTTTGAACTTTTTTTTACAAAATAGTGAATAAACAATAACCTACATAAATCAATATAAATATAAATTACTATAAATACAATTTGGATATGAAGCATGAAAGGGAGGGGGAAAAAAAGTGGTGGACAGAGAACACAGTATAGGAAGGGATGGGGTGGGAAGAAAAGGAGAAAAGAGAAAGGGGAGAAAAATGTAGTGGAAGTGGGAATAAAAATAAAAATAAAAGGAAAATGAAAATAAAAATAATAATAATAAACATAAAAATACAAACAGAAATAAAAATAAACATAAAAATAAAGAGAAAAATAAAATTAAAAACAAAAGAAAAAAATATCTAAGGAAAAAAATATTAATGAAGTAAAAGAAAAAAATAATAATGATATTAAAAAAATATAATAATAGAAGGAAAGACGTAAATGATGAAGGGGAAAACAAATATAATAATAATAATAATAATAATAAATATATACAGAAAATATATAATATAAAAATAAAGATGAAAAAATGAAATGAAAATAAGAGTGAGAATGAAATGAAAAATGTTATGGTACTGGGTAGATGATAAAAAAAGTACATAAAAAGTACATGAATGACAATGCATGGATAAAGACAGGTGGACGTGGTTCTCTTACTATTATGGAGGTTCAAGGGTAAAAATAAAGACCATAAGGGTCCATAATCTGGAATAATAGATGGAAAATATCTAATCGGGAAAACTCAATACCTGAGAGGCTATAACACCTATACATATATACACATACATATAAATATATATATGTAGAGGGTATTGCAGCCCAAGACTTACATTATCACAGATGGATCGCATGTACACAGGCTTTCCAGCCAGAAAGAGGGGAGAGAGCTGGCTGTTATGTCTTCATGGGCTTTTTTTTTTTACCCCCCCCCCCCCCTTCCTGTTTTCACTGACTGAGATTACTGTAATGTGAGCTGACACACACAGAGCTGTAATTCAGTAGCCTCAATTGTACCCCTATTGGCAGGAAGAAGAAAGCCAATTAAAGGCATGGTTACAGCAGCCAAAGGGAGAGACTTTCCTGAACTGCAGGAAGAGCTGCAATGGATTCTGGGACATGCAGTTCCCTCACAAAATGGCCCCATAGACTGGTATACAGGGAGAAACTACAAATCCCAGAGGGGTTTGCAAAACAGGGGGCTGGCTAAAGACTCCATTTTGTGTTCTGAGGAGATTCTCAGTCGATGAGGAAGTGAGACACAGATGTGATCTGAGGGGCTGCTGTTACCCCTGAGGGGATCCATCCAGCCACAGTTCCAGAGGTCACTGTGTTGATCCTGCCACAGCTCCAGAGGTCGATATGCTGATCTTGCCACGGTTCCAGGAGTCAGACGGTGACGGACATCCCACCTGAGAGGGATCCCAGACATATTTCCAGGTGTTCCTGAGGGCGTGGGCTGATCCGGGTACAAGATGGCCAGTCGGGCCTTTCAGGGAACTTGTCGCTTGATCCTTTGGTCGCAGGACGGGTGAGTGGGCGTTTGCCCATCTTTAAAGACTCGGTAGTCAGGCAACATTGCCTCACCAGTGCCCACATTTGTAGGAACACTTGCACCCTGCTGAACAGTCACTACATTCCATGTTGCCTATAAAGATACTGCTAGCATCCTACATCTCATTTTTGCCTACCAGGATACTTTCAAGTACCCCTTTGTTTATCCTGCTCAACAGGACATCAAGTGCACCAACCCCAGGCTAGTCGAAGATCCTGGATATCTCCATTGTGAGGACCCTTTCTGTTACTCCTTCAGGATCTGTAATTTAATGATTCCAGTGACTACCTTTAAAGGGGAACTCTCACGTTAATTATTAAAGTGATACAGTAAATTTAATTTGTGGCCTATTGCCTCACATTTAACTGCCTGGGTCTGTGATTTCAGGATTTGAGGGAAACAGACTGACTGTTGTTAAGTCAGATCAGTTCCCCTTTATGCCTGACTGCATAGGCCACTCTAGTCCTATTTAAGTTGTTTGACTGTGTTATTCTAAAGTCTGCTTTTTGGGTTTGATTAACACTATTAAAGACCAGAGTTTGCCATTTTTGACTATTGAGTTACCAGGTCACTGTTTGTTTGATTGTGGAAAGTCTCCCAGTAAACAAACTTCCTGTTCACTACATTTGTGTCTGTTTTACTGTGTTTGCAAGTACACTGTTTTCTAGGTGTACCAGAGAGGCTGAGACAGTTCTTTGGGGTTGAGAGGCAGAGTAACGGACTGAACCAACTTAAGCAGCTCCTTTGGGGGTATCACTACACATGGGGGGCTTGTCCAGGATATTCGCTACTCTGCAATCAACTCCCCTAGACAGCATCCCTACAAGCACCAGCATGGACCCTGTCACTACGATCCAGTGGTGTGGGGAAGAAGACGCCTGCTCAGAGTCGACCGTGGTGATCAAACTCCCTGGGGAGGACTGGGCTGAGGAACAAATCAGCAAGGCAGTGAAGACATTGGCCCCAGACAAGAAAGTGTGGGTGATTGATGTTAGACCAGACCGTGGGATTTCTCATACCTACACACTGTTAGAGTGGAAGAAGGAAGTCCCTGAAAGTTTTTGAGGAGTCAGCATGCAATATGCCAATAAGACAGAGCTCTACATAATTCACCAGAAGGCCCCAAAAGAGGGTTCTATTAGTTCCAGTCAAGCTGAAATCACTGAAGAAGAAGTTCCCTCCCTGACCCCTCTGGTGACCATTGAGCCAGAGTTTTTCACCGTCATGGGAGAATTCATATCGAAGTGTCAGAAGGGCAATCCTGTGTGTTTGGGGGCTGGGTATTGGAAACTGAGTACCTTCTCAGGGAAACTGCCAGTACCCACTGGAGAAGAGGAGTGTGAAGTATGGATGGAGCAGGCCATGCAGGCCCTGGAAGAGTGCGACCTGCCAGAGGTCCAAAATAAGCAGCGCATCAGTGAGAGTTTGTGAGGAGCTGCTGCCGAGGCTATCAGGAACTTGAGATTCAGCAACACGACCTGTACAGCGTATGATTATCTGGCCTTGTTACAGGAGGAGTTTGGGCAGACAGAGAAAGCAGCTGATCTGATCTATCAATTTGAACATGTCCTTCAGCACCAAGGCGAGCGCCTGTCTGAATACAACAAATCTTAAATGGGGCCCTACGCTCTGACCCAGTCTGGCTTCAGCTGAAGACCTCTGCGGGTGTTATGTCCCTAAAATACCTAGAACTCATCAAAGTGGTGAGAGAAGAGGAGGCCATGTTCGATGACAAGCAAGTAGCTGTTCGTCCAGCCTCTGCGTCTCAGGCTGAAGTCGGGTCTGTGGGGGCAGTGGAGCAAAACTCTGAAATAGGCACCCTGAAGTCTCAAATGGCACAGATAATGGATATGATGACCTTGTTGGCAGCAAAAATCACCAAGACAACTGATGAGTGTGTCACAGAGACAAGAGTGCCTCCGACTCCATCTACTGCCTCTGGCCAGAGGCTGATGAATAATGAAGTCTGCTTCAACTACGGAGGAGTTGGACATTATCGAGGAGTATGCCCAAGCCCAGTGAAGCCTGAAGCACAGCGCCAAAAGCTGGAGGGAAACTCCAGAGGATGCCCTGATGAAGGAGTCGTCTACATTAACTAGCTCCAGAAAAATCATTGACGCAAAGAGACCACAGCAGAAGCCCAAACCCTTGCAGAGGGCTCCTGTTGTTGCCTCCAAACGACCTAGTGTCCCACTCTCTTTGACCCATGCTACCCGGCATAGGAGAGTCAATGCACACCAGACTCGCAGAGCTCAACGGAGACTCAAGCCAGATCAGAAATTCTGCAAGGCCCTGGAAGAGTGATACAAGCCACCGAACAGGCCAAGGTTATCACTTCCCACAAATTACCTGCCAAGCTAGTGGGACCTTCTCCCATTGTCTCCATTCAAGTAGAGGGAATCTACACCAAGGCTTTCCTGGATACCGGAGCTCAAGTGACCCTCCTTTACAGAGATTTCTATGACAGGCACCTCATCAACACCTGCCATTGCAGAAGTTGGAAGAGCTAGAGATATGGGGCATTGGGACTCAGAACTTTCCCTATGATGGCTATCTACCAGTCAAGCTGACCTTCGATCCCTCCATAGCTGGGAAAGCTGAGACCTTTGACACTTTAGCAGTGGTCTGTCCTCGCCCACCAGGGCCAGTAAGAGTTCTCTCATCATCGGTACTAATACCGATCTTGTCAGAAGACTGTTGACACCTCTTGTCCAAGAGCTGGACACTTCAACTACAAGTGTGCACCCCATGTTGAGACAAGCCTATCAGCGTATGGTACAAGAACAGCAGGCCCCAGCTGAAGGAGTGGGAAAGATCTGGCGCTTGGACAGGAGTGAGAAGGTGTTACAGCCTGGTGAAGTGGCCTGTTTACGGGCATCTGTAAAATTAAATTGGAAACAACCAGGCCCTTTCATTGTCCTTGAAGCAGACAGACAAAGAGAAGACATGGGAGTGGAGATGATTCCCAAAGTGGTTTTTAACTGGAGCTTTGCAAAGAAGTCACGGGAGGATTTCGGTCAGTGTCCGCAACATAACAGCCTCGCCAGTGTAGATGCCAGCTTGGATGTTGCTGGGACAAGTGACCCCGGCTACCCCAGTCTCACCATCTGATTTGGTGGGGGGAGAAAAGGATGGGATCCCTGTCGTGGAGTTATATTCAAAGAACACTCCTCTCTCACCCAAATGGAAAGAAAGAGCCAAAACTCAGCTCCTGAGGTGGCAGGCTGCATTCTCGAAGAGTGAATTTGATGTGGGATGTGCAAAGAGTGCCAACCACCGAATCCGTCTTCAGGAAGATAAGCCATTCAGAGAAAGAGTCCAGCGGTTTCCTTTAGGAGACATGGAAGACCTGCATGAACAATTGGCAGAATTGACGAGAGCAGGTATTATCCGAGAATCCTGAAGTTCGTACGCTTCTCTGATAGTGGTGGTACGAAAGAAGAATGGGTCACTGAGGCTGTGTATCGAATACAGAACGCTGAACAGAAGGACCAGTACACCATCCCACGGATAGAAGATA
Source organism: Aquarana catesbeiana (assembly GCF_042186555.1). Classification (NCBI taxonomy): domain Eukaryota; kingdom Metazoa; phylum Chordata; class Amphibia; order Anura; family Ranidae; genus Aquarana; species Aquarana catesbeiana. The sequence goes on along the minus strand of NC_133328.1, from coordinate 501,380,949 downwards.
CCTTGTAGAGCCTGTCAGGGGCAAAATGGTTCAGCATGCTGGACCTGAAGAGCGGGTACTATCAAATCCCCATGCATCCTGAGGATCAGGAGAAGACCGCCTTCATGACTCCAGTGGGGTTCTTTGAATTTGACCGTTTGCCTCAGGGCTTGTTTGATGCCCCAGCCATTTTTCAAAGGCTCATGGAGAAGACGGTGGGTGACATGAACCTGATAGAAGTGTTGGTGTATCAACAGCAAAGCATGCGAACCGGCAAAAAATGTGTTCGAACACATGAACACCGTTAAAGTCCATGGGACACAAATGTGAAAAATCAAAAGTACTCATTTTAAAAGGCTTATATGCAAATTATTGCCATAAAAAGTGTTTGGCAACTTAGGTACTGCCCCAGGGGACATGTATCAATGCAAAAAAAAGTTTTAAAAACAGACGTTTTTTCTTGAGCAGTGATTTTAATAATGCTTAAAGTGAAAGAATAAAAATGAAATATTCCTTTAAATATCATGTGTCCTTAGTATGCCTGTAAAGTAGTGCATCTTTCCCATGTTTATACCAGTGCCACAGCAAAATTAAATTTCTAAAGGAAAAGATGTCTTTAAAAACTGCTTGCGGCTGTAATGTATTGTCAGATCCCTAAAATATAGATAAAAATACCAAAAAAAATTGGCGTAGATGCCCCCCAAAATCCATACCAGGCCCTTCAGGTCTAGTATGGATATTAAGGGGAACCCCACACCCAAATTTTTTTTTAAAATGGCGTGGGGGTTCCCCAGTCCCCCAGGCACTATATATTCTGAACAGCAGTATATCTACTATACGGCCTGCCCTATATACTCTGCAGAAAATTGGGCCTTAGGTGTTGGTGGTAGCAGAACACTGTAAGCCCTCACAGTTACTCTTGTTGGGTGCAGAAACAGGCCCTGCTGTGAAATATTATATCAAGAATTGTAATTACATGCCCCTTTTAAATAGGGGCTGAAAAATTGGGCCTTGGGTGGTGGTGGTGGTAGTGCCACAACACTGTAACCCCTCACAGATACTCGTGTTGGGCGCTAGAATGGGCCCTGCTATGAAATATTATATCAAAAGTTGTAATTACATGCCCCTGTTAAACAGGGGCAGGAAAATTGGGCCTTGGGTGGTGGTGGTGCCACAACACTGTAACCCCTCACAGATACTCTTGTTGGGCACAGGAACGGGCCCTGCTGTGAAACATGACTGCCAGTTTCTTGTCCTTCTGTGGCATCCCCTCTCTCTAGGCTCATGTTACTCCCTAGCTCAACCTGGGGACCAACATTGGAGCCTTCAAATCACTGCGCATCCTCCAGAAGCATATAACTGACACTGTGGTCAAATAATTCTGGGGACTTCTCTGCGCATGATGGTGGGGCTACGAAAGGAGTGACTATGGACAAGGATCCGGTGGAATAGGTCACTTCGGCAGCTGCATTGGAAGGCAAACTACTCTGAGCCTGGGTGACAGAGGATGAGGAGGATGAGGACAGCTTCGTTATCCACTCCACCAACTCTTCTGCATGTTGTGGCTCAATAACACGGCCAGCAGCAGCAAAAAAGGACAAGCATGCCCCACGGCCACCTGCAGAGGATGCACCATGTCCACGACTGTCACTGTTGACTGTAGACACAGAGGCTGCTTGCCCTCTTTTATTGGCCTGTGAGCGTCTGCCTCTCCTTGGTGGCCTTCCGGACATGATGTATTTTTTGTTTTTCAATATCACACTACACTGTATTAGATACTGTGTACACCGCCTGAAGTTTATTAGAAAGTGTACAAGGGCTGCACTGTATTGTATACTGTGTAGACCACCAGAAGAGTAATAGAAACTGTACACACTGTATTAGATACTGTGTACACCGTCTGCATTGTATTAGCAACTGTAAAACAGCTGCACTGTATTGTATACTGTGTAAACCACCAGAAGTATTGGTAGAAACTGTACATACTGTATTAGATACTGTGTACACCGCCTGCATTGTATTAGCAACTGTACAACGGCTGCACTGTATTGTATACTGTGTAAACCACCAGAAGTGTAGTAGAAACTGTACACACTGTATTAGATACTGTGTACACCTCTGGCATTGTATTAGCAACTGTACATCGGCTGCACTGTATTGTATACTGTGTTCACCACCAGAAGTGTAGTAGAAACTGTACACACTGTATTAGATACTGTGTACACTGCCTGAAGTAGTATATTAGAAATAGTACACCACAGAATGCACTGTAGATATAGGCTATATATATATATATATATATATATATATATATATATATATATATATATACACTAGACCAGGGGTAAGCAAGCTTTTGAGCACAGTGTGCCGAAAAATGTTTTCAAAGAAATTGAGCGTGCCGATCTTCACACACTCAATCACGAAAAGGATTTTTTATAAAGTAAATGCTGTAAACTACTTGAGTAGTAGTGAGAAACTAACATCCTGCACTCTCATGCCTCAGATCAGCCCCAATTCATGCACCTTCACACCTCAGATCACTGTCCCCCCTGCAAATCTGTTTCACCACTGTACCCCCTGCACATCTGCCCCACCACTGTAACCCCCTGTACATCTGCCCCACCGCGGTACTACCTTGCACATCTGCCCCACCTCTGTACCCCCCTGCTCATCTGTCCCACCACTGTAACCCCATGCACATCTGCCTCACCACTGTACTACCCTGCACATCTGCCCAACCTTTGAACCCCCCTGTACATCTATCCCACCACTGTAACCCCCTGTACATCTGCCCCACCACTGTACCACCCTGTTCTTCTGTCCCACCACTGTAACCCCCTGCTCATCTGCCCCACAAATGTTCCGCCTTTCTCATCTACCCCACCACTGTACCTCCCTGCACATCTGATCCACCGCCGTACCTCCATGCTCTTCTGTCTCACTGCTGAACCATCCTCTCATCTGTCCTAACACCCTCATCCAGGTCTGATAAGGGTGGTGGTATCGTAGTCCAAAATCGATCAGATTATATCAAAGAGTCGCTCTGCTTACTTTCAGACTCCAACACCTATACCATTCTGCCCCAAGATCCACTTCCAACATTCATCCTTGAGGCACATGAAATTATAGATAGAGCTTCTACTGAGGGTCTCCTTGAAAAATCTGAAACCAAGTTTCTTAAACACAACTTCTATCATAGGCCGTATTTTTATTACCACCCAAAAATCCATAAAGATCCTATACATCCACCGGGGAGACCGATAGTCATGGCTATGGAAAGTTCTACCAGCTATTTTTCCATTTATGTTGAATATTTTTTACAACCCTTGGCCCAAAAACCTTCCATCTTACATTAACAATTTTTTTTCCTCAGTTTAGGCCGATATGTATTCTTCTACATATTTTTGGTAAAATTATTTGCAATAAGCGTATATTGATTGGTTTGCGCAAAATTTATAGCGTCTACAAAATAGGGAATAGTTTTATGGCATTTTTATTTTAATTTTTTTTATTAGTAATGTCAGCGATCTGACATTATGGCGGACACATCGGATATTTTTGACACACCTTTGGGACCACTGTCATTTATATAACGATCAGTGCGATTAAAAATGCATCGATTACTGTGTAAATGACACTGACAGAGAAGAGGTTAACCACTAGGGGGAAGTGAAGGGGTTAAGTGTGTCCTAGGGAGTGATTCTAACTGTGAGGGGGGTGGGCTTGAACACAAAGGACAGTGATCACTGCTCTCGATCACAGAGAGCAGTAGCTCACTGTCCTGTCACTAGGCAGAACGGGGAATGCTTTTTTTACATAAGCATCTCCCCGTTCTTCCTCTCCGTGACATGATCGCGGGCACCCAGCGGACATCGAGTCCATGGGACCCGAGGTCACGGAGACCACGGCGGATGGAGCGCAGGCGCTCGCAACATTGCTTTTTACGGGGTATGTACCTGTACGCCCTTTTGCCTGCCAGTGCCATTCTGCCAACGTACATCGGCGTGCGCTGGTCGGCAAGCGGTTAAAGAGAGTATACATCTGTTACAGATGCTCCGTGACTATTCTTGGGAGCCATCATATGTGCGGCTCTCCCTATACATAGCCTCTTTATACAACTCTATACCACATGATGTTGGCCTTTGTGTTGTCCAATATTTCCTCAACGAGAATTAATCCATTAATCCTCGTCATGCTTCCTTTATCTTGGATATTACCAAGTATTGTTTAACCCACAATAACTTTGAATTCGATGGGCGCTTTTATCTACAGTCCCATGGTACAGCTATGGGGCAAATTTTGCCCCCAGTTATGCCAACCTGACCATGGGTCTGTGGGAAAACCCGCTACATATGGCACAATAACCCTTTCACCTCCAACTTGATATTTTACAGGCGATATATAGACGATATTGTCATTATCTGGGATGGCCCCATCTCTCGTGTTAATTAATTTCTGACACATTGTAATGATAATGACATAGGCCTTTCATTCACCTCTGTTTGTGACAGTGACACTTTGGCATTCCTTGACCTCCAGCTTAGTCATGACCAAAGCTCCATCCATGCTCAAAATTACAATAAGCCTACAGTAGGCAACTCGTATCTCCACTATAATAGCTGCCCCCATCACCGATGGGTCAACAATATGCCAAAGAGCCAATATTGCTGTCTTAAGCACAACTGCACCAAGTATGCAGAGAATGAGACTCATGGGTCATTGTTAAAGCAAAAGTTATTGGAGAAAGGTTACCCTTTGGCAATTGTAGAAGAGGCCTTTGCGTTCTATAAATACAATGAGGCCTCGGTTGATAGAAAGGCCAGAACAGGTCCAAGAGCACAACCCATTAAATTCACTACCAACTTCCACTCCCAATTCAGAAACATGGAACACATATTCCTTAAACACTGGTCCATCCTGCAAGAGGACCCTGATCTTACATCCACAATTCCAGATTGACCGCTAATCTTATACAGATGGGCCAGAAATATAAAAACTCAAATTGTGCCCAGTAAAATTAAATCATTTTCGATCAAATGCAGTGCTCCATTGAAGTTTTTTAACATTAGAGGCATGTACAAATGCAGAAAGGCATTATGCCTCACATGCCAGCATGTTTGCCATAAACAAAAAGAGTTTTCTTCCAAAGGTAAAACGTATGCAATTTCTGATTTTTATACTTGTTCTTCAGAATTCTTGGTCTATTGTATGTCCTGTGGCCTCCTTTATGTGGTTCCCACCATCCGGACTCTACGTAAAAGATTTGGCGAACACAGGTGGCTAGTAGATGCAGGTTGTGATACACACAGTGTACCCAAACATTTTCTTACACACCATCAGCAATCTTCCCAAGAATTGAAAGTTTGGGTGATCAAAGTTATGCCCAAGAATCTCCCTGTAGCAGAACGTTTTAAGCAACTATATGCCCGTGAATCATACTGGATATATTGGTTAGATACTTTGGCTCTAGGTGAATTGAATGAGGAGTTGGAGCTCAATCCCCTTTTATCATTTAAATCACTGCCCCTCCACAGTTTGTACTTTGCAGACATATGGGTTTTAGATATGATCCTCAGTGTCCACTGAGCTATCAGTGCCTGTAAGCGCTCTCATTCTTCTCATACAGATGTATTGTCTCTCCCTCTGTGTATGTATGCATGTATGTATCATATATATATATATATATATATATATATATATATATATATATATATACAGTGCCTTGAAAAAGTATTCACCCCTTGGCTTTTTACCTATTTTGTTACATTGCAGCCTTTAGTTCAATGTTTTTTTTAATCTGAATTATATGTGATGGATCAGAACACAATAGTCTAAGTTGGTGAAGTAAAATTAGAAAAATTAATAAAAAACTATTTTTCAGAAATAAAAAAAATTATAATTGTCATGTGCATATGTATTCACTCCCTTTGTTATAAAGCCCATAAAAAGCTCTGGTGCAACCAATTACGTTCAGTAGTCACATCATTTGTGAAATGATGTCTACCTGTGTGCAATCTAAGTGTCACATGATCTGTCATTACATATACACACCTTTTGGAAAGGCCCCGGAGGCTGCCTAAGCAAGAGGCACCACTAACCAAACACTGCTATGAAGACCAAGGAACTCTCCAAACAAGTAAGGGACAATGTTGTTGAGAAGTACAAGTCAGGGTTAGGTTATAAAAAAATATCCAAATCTTTAATGATCCCTAGGAGCACCATCAAATCTATCATAACCAAACGGAAAGAACATGGAACAACAGCAAACCTGCCAAGAGATGGCCGCACAACAAAACTCACGGACCGGGCAAGGAGGGCATTAATCAGAGAGGCAGCACTGAGACCTAAGGTAACCCTGGAGGAGCTGCAGAGTTCAACAGCAGAGATTGGAGTATCTGTACATAGGACGACAATAAGCCGCATACTCCATAGAGTTGGGCTTTATGGCAGAGTGGCCAGAAGAAAGCCATTACTTTCAGCAAAAATCAAAATGGTACGTTTTGAATTTACTAAAAGGCATGTAGGAGACTCCCAAAATGTATGAAGGAAGGTGCTCTGGTCTGAAGAGACTAAAATTGAACTTTTTGTCCATCAAAGAAAACGCTATGTCTGGCGCAAACCCAACACATCACATCACTCAAAGAACACCACAGTGAAACATGGTGGTGGCAGCATCATGCTGTGGGGATGTTCTTCAGAAATCGGGACTGGGAAACTGGTCGGAGTTGAGGGAAAGATGGATGGTGCTAAATACAGGGATATTCTTGAGCAAAACCTGTACCACTCTGTGTGTGATTTGAGGCTAGGACGGAGGTTCACCTTTCAGCAGGACAATGACCCCAAACACACTGCTAAAGCAACACTTGAGTGGTTTAAGGGGCCTAGTCAAAGCCCAGCCCTCAATCCAATAGAAAATCTGTGGTCAGACTTAAAGATTATTGTTCACAAGCACAAACCATCCAACTTGAAGGGGCTGGAGCAGTTTTGCAAGGAGGAATGGGCAAAAATCCCAATGGTAAGATGTGGCAAGCTCATAGAGACTTATCCAAAGCGACTTGGAGCTGTGATAGCCGCAAAAGGTGGCTCTACAAAGTATTGACTTTAGGGGGGTGAATAATTATGCACATTGACTTTTTCTGTTATTTTGTCCTATTTGTTGTTTGCTTCACAATAAAAAAATAACATCCTCAAAGTTGTGGGCATGTTCTGTAAATTAAATGATGCAAATCCTCAAACAATCCATGTTAATTCTAGGCTGTGAGGCAACAAAACACAAAAAATGCCAAGGGGGGTTAATACTTTTGCAAGGCACTGTATATGCATATGTATGTGTATATATGTATAGGTGTTATACCCTCTCAGGTATTGAGTTTTCCCAACTAAATATTTTCCATCTATTATTTCCAGGTTATGGACCCTTATGGTCTTTATATTTACCCTTGACCCTCCATAATAGTAAGAGCACCACGTCCGCCTGTCTTTATCCATGCATTGTCATTCATGTACTTTTTATGTACTTTTTTTTATCATCCACCCAGTACCATAACATTTTTCATTTCATTCTCACTCTTATTTTCATTTCATTTTTTCCTTTTTATTATATTATATTTATATTTTCTCTATATCTTTTCTATTATTATTATTATTATTATTATATTTGTTTTCCCCTTCATCATCTATGTCTTTCCTTCTATTATTAATATTTTTTAATATCATTATTATTTTTTCTTTTACTTCATTATTGTTTTTTCCTATATATATATATATATATATATATATATATATATATATATATATATATATATATATATTTACATTTTTTTATGTTTATTTTTATGTTTATTATTAGAGGTATTATTATTTTCATTTTCCTTTTTTTTTATTCCCACTTCCCACTTCCACTTACATTTTTCTCCCCTTTCCATTTTCTCCTTTTCTTCCACCACCCCCCCTCCCACCCTATCTTTTCCTATACTGTGTTCTCTGTCCACCCCTCCTTTTCTCCCTCCCTTTCATGCTTCATATCCAAATGGTATTTAAAGTAATTTATATTTATATTGATTTATGTAGGTTATTGTTTATTCACTATTTTTTTTAAAAAGTTCAAACCAGTTACTTAAGTGCCCTGTCAGCTGATTATTATAGACTGGTTGTTTTAGTTGCCACCAGTCTCTGAAGCACACTTATACCATCACTAATATGGCTGAACCTAATGCCTAAGGAAGGAGCATGCATGCTTCAAACGCGTGCACCACCGCTCCATCTGACATCGACCTTAAACCCGGAAGTGATGTCGGCGGCGCAGCTCTATTTGTACCCAAGGACTAGGAAGTGCTGGGAACCACCAGTAAGACCATGTCCAGACCCGTGGGGTTTTTTTTTTCTGAATTACAAACACTTGCCATGTATGTTTTCAGCTAAGAAGTCAGCCTGAATAAGACTGCTTTAGGCTGGCCATACATTATACAATTTTCTTATTTAATTTCCTTTAGATTTACCTTTAACTATGCAGCGCAAGGGCCTGTCTGATTGCATACAATTTGAAAGTGTTTATGTCTGACCTCATATTATATGGTTTTGGTAAATCGAAAGGAAAATTGTACAAGAAAATTGTATAATGCATGGCCAGCCTTGAGCATACAGAGTTCATTTCAGTGCTGGTTGATGACCAGAAGCTCTGAGGGCAATAAATCTACACTACTAAGACAGCTAAACAAACTTGTCTTACTGCACAACTTTCAAAGACAGGGCCGATCCTAGGGTCACAGACGCCTGGGTGCAGAAATATTTCTGGCGCCCCCACGTGGGCGTGGTCATCTTACCATCTCCTCCCCTTTACAAATGTTTCTATGGCAATGACTCAAACACAGAGATGCTCCCCTAAGAAGTCTTCATTACCCTAGGATCCTCCCATTATCTCTTAACAATAAAGCAAATACAGGAAGAACGTACACTAATGAGACCTGGAGGGGAGTCTCGCTGATGCACACAGAGAGGGCTTCTGTTAGAGAGTCTGTTAGAAAGAGCCCACAGACATAGTACAGGAGATGATCAGAGACTGCAGACATGATACAGGAGATGGTCAGAGACTACAGACATGGTACAGGAGATGGTCAGAGACTGCAGACATGGTACAGGAGATGGTCAGAGACTGTAGACATGATACAAGAGATGGTCAGAGACTGTAGACATGATACAAGAGATGGTCAGAGACTGCAAACATGTTACAAGAGATGGTCAGAGACTGCAGACATAGTAAAGGAGATGGTCAGAGAATGAGGACATATTACAGGAGATGGTCAGAGACTGGAGACATGATACAAGAGATGGTCAGAGACTGTAGACTTGATACAAGATATGGTCAGAGACTGCAGACATGTTATAAGAGATGGTCAGAGACTGCAGACATAGTACAGGAGATGGTCAGAGACTGCAGACATACAACAGGAGACGGTCAGAGACTGGAGACATGTTACAAGAGATGATCAGAGACTGCAGACATGTTACAAGAGATGGTCAGAGACTGCAGACATAGTACAGGAGATGGTCAGAGAATGCGGACATATTACAGGAGATGGTCAGAGACTGCAGACATACTACAGGAGATGGTCAGAGACTGGAGATATAATACAGGAAATGGTCAGAGACTGCAAACATTATACAAGAGATGATCAGAGACTGCAGACATGACACAAGAGATGGTCAGAGACAGCAGACATTACAAGAGATGGTCAGAGACTGCAGACATAATACAGGAGATGGTCAGAGACTGCAGATATGTTGCAAGAGATGGTCAGAGACTGCAGACATGTTACAAGAGATGGTCAGAGACTGCAGACATACTACAGGAGATGGTCAGAGAATACGGACATATTACAGGAGATGGTCAGAGACTCAGAAACTGCAGACATATTACAGGAGATGGTCAGAGACTGCAGTTTCTATGGACGTTAGTAAATAATGGCCGATTGGCCCTCTCGTCTGACCCAGCTATACAGCAACAACGTTTCCTCTGATCAGGAGTCAGCTCACTCTGAATTGCCCGTGGCGACTCTGTTGGGTAGAGCCTAGATCTGTATTCTGGCAATGACTCCATTCCTTTCTCTGCCAGGGATGGCGCTAGGCTGTGTGGCTTTCCCTCTGGTGGCGCAGGGCAGCGGGGTTCTCTCTCTGATGATGTTCACTCAGCACTGCCCTCTCCCTCTGGATTTCTTGGTGTACTTCCCTGAAAGCTTTCCCGGGCTCCTGTCTCTCTCTCTCTCTCTCTCTCTCTCGCTCTCTCTCTCTCTCCCATTCAGCTGGGCATGCTGTGTGGGCTGCAGTTTCCGTTTACAGAGGGGCTGCCAGTCCTCGGGACTACATGTCCCACAATCCTCTTCTTTGCTCTTTGCTTTTTTTTTTTCTTCCCTGGCCAATATGAAGGCGGCGGAAGAAACATAGTGCGCCGCTCACTAGTACAGCAGCACGTGCAAGGAGGAGAGGGAGAGGGGAAATAAGAGCCCGCGGCTGCAGTGACGTCACTAGGCTTGGTGTCGCCCAGTGTGGTAAAACATGGTGTCACCCCCCCTCCACCAACTATAGTCGCCCCTCAATACAGACCCCCTCCACTAAGTATAGACCCCCCTTCGTCAGTGCAGACCCCCCACTAAGTATAAACCCCTCTCTCAGTACAGACCCCCCATCAGTATAGACCCCCAGGACAAAACACCCCTCTATCAGTATAGACCCCCCTCAGGACAAACCACCCCCCTCCATTAGTAAAGACCCCCCTCTATTAGTACAGACCCCCCAGAACAAACCACCCCCCTCTATTAGTACAGACCCCCCGACAAACCACCTCCCTGCATTAGTACAGACCCCCGGCCAAACTACCTCTCCTACATTAGTACAGACCCCCCCAGGACAAACCACCGACCCCTCCATTAGTACAGACCCCCCAGGACAAACCACCCCCCCTCCATTAGCACAGACCCCCCAGGACAAGCCCCCCCTACATTAGTACAGACCCCCCAGAACAAACAACCCCCCCTACATTAGTATAGACCCCCAGGACGAAACCACCCCCCTACATTAGTATAGACCCCCCAGGACAAACCACCCCCCCTACATTAGTATAGACCCCAGGACAAACCACCACCCCTACATTAGTATAGACCCCCCAGGACAAACCACCCCCCTACATTATTATAGACCCCCCCAGGACAAACCACTCCCCCTACATTAGTATAGACCCCCAGGACAAACCCCCCCCTACATTAATATAGACCCGCCCAGGACAAAACCACCCCCCCACATTAGTATAGACCCCCCCAGGACAAACCCCTCCCCCTACATTAGGCTAATTCAAAACACCTGGGCGACAGCTGTAGAGGAGAGGTGTGCAGCCGCGCCGCCCGGGTGTAGAACAGAGCGTGTCAGGTGGGAGTGAGACACAGGAAGAGGAGAACTGGAACACGTTGGGCACGGGCCGCCCCCCCTCCCAGTGACGTCACTGCGCGGCTGGTTTCTCACACAGAGACAGCCGCTCCGATCTCATTTCACTCTACTCCTCTGACAGGAGGAGGGAGGGGGGATGGGCTTCTGCACTCAGCAGGAAACACAGCGGCGGCGGCGACCAGCAGAGAGAGCCGCCTACGGACAAGAAAGAGGAGGAGGAGGGAGGGGAGCACTCTGGCGCTTCAGTGCCCCCACCTCTGTGGCGCCCGGGTGCACTTCACCCCATGCATCCCATCCAGGATTGGCCCTGTTCAAAGAAGATCTGTGACTATTGACACCAAATCTGAAGTCTCTTCTTCTGCATCTGACGTCAGCTCTTCTCAGTCAGTGTCAACAGTAACCTCTACAATCCCTAATAATACAGTTATGGATGTGTGTTACATTCACATATGCACAGATCTTCTGTTTATTTTTTCTCCAGAAGTTTTGGATAGAGCAAAAAAGGGTTAAAACTCCTGCCTTATGGCACCTTCTCTCACCTCAGGCTCTCATAGGCACAATATGGCTATTGTTACTGCACTGGGTTAAAATGAAAGTGCTGAGCAATTAAAATCTACTCAAATGTATCATTTCAGATTGATTTGAGAGTATGTGTAATGAGGTTGTAACTTTAATTAATATCCTGTCAAACAGATAAATTCAGATTCGTTCATAAGAATTGACACTGAGATTTGTTACCAACTTTCTTTCTATTTGCCTGTCACCTGATTTTTTTCATCTCTGGATTTCATTCCACGTGAGGGAACTTTTAAATATCTATATCAACCTTAGGTGGGTTGACATTCCAGGGGCTTTTGATGTTGTAATATATGCTAACCTTGGATAATACCTATCTGTTATCTCTATGCTACATGAAACCAGCTTCCATACTGAATGTTATTTTTCAATAGTCTCAGGCTTATATTTTGAAAACAGATAATTTCAAGTTTGGTAAGGGTAGTGAAGTCCCTGCTCTGTAGCTTGAAAACAAATTAGTTCAGAGAATTCACACATTGCATACAACCAGGAGCAAATTACAGGACCATAAAAAGTGATTTCTAGACATAGGATGTGGATGAAAGTTACAAGAGATGACAGAGCTCCACAAGTATCAATAAAACAGACAAATAGCCTTTTACCACAGTTAATTGCTGCTATGGCAGCAGCTCTCCACAGTTGCCCATAAGAATTAACTTATAACTTAAAAATGCTGCAAAGAAACTATATTGGTGGTGTGGATAAAACTCACCAAATATGATGATGTCTGACTGTACAATCTCCTTCAGATCTACCAACAAATACAGTATGCAGTACAATGGCCTACCTGGATTGATGAAAATTGAATGGATAATGCAGGTAGGTCGTCATATTAAAATCATACAAAAGTTGTGCTGTCTGATTGTACAATGTCAAGAGCTTAAAATAGAATAATAGGCAAAATTTATTTTTTCATTTTGGATAGCATAAGGAAAGGTTACAACCTGTGTCAGTTTAATTTTTTTGCCATCTGTGTCTCGTTGGAGAGATTTCCCTTCACTTCCTGTCCCATAGCCAAACAGGAAGTGAGAGGAAATCACTGCAAATTAAAGGAAATCCCTTGGGGACCCTTGGGTGCGGAGCGGCCCGAGGAGAAGAAGATAGAAGACGCCGCGGAGGAGATGCTGGAGGAGAACGTCGGAGGAAGAACCAGAAGAGCCAGAAGAACCAGAAGAAGATGAAGGAAGATAGAAGAAAGAAGAAAGAAGAAGCATTTAAATAAAGGAATTGTCAAAAACTGTCTCTTGTCATTTTTGACATTTTTGACAGTTTTTTAGTGAAATGGTTGGGGTACTTTTGTACCCCCTTACCATTTCACACGGCAGGGGCCGGGATCTGGGGGTCCCCTTGTTAAAGGGGGCTTCCAGATTCTGATAAGCCCCCCGCCCGCAGACCCCCACAACCACTGGCCAGGGTTTTGGGGATGAGGCCCTTGTCCTCATCAACATGGGGACAAGGTGTTTTGGGGGGCTACCCCAAAGCACCCTCCCAATGTTGAGGGCATGTGGCCTGGTACGGTTCAGGAGGGGGGGGCGCTCTCTCGTTCCCCCTTCTTTTCCTGCGGCCTGCCAGGTTGTGTGCACGGATAAGGGTCTGGTATTGATTTTTGGGGGGACCTCACGCCGTTTTTTTTTTGGCGCGGGGTTCCCCTTAAAATCCGTACCAGACCTGAAGGGTCTGGTATGGAATTTAGGGGGACCCCCACGTCATTTTTTTTTTAAATTTTGGTTCGGGGTTCCCCTGTGGGGATTTCCCAGACCGTTTTAATCAATGAACTTCTATGTGTATTGTCGGACCGGCAATGCAATAGCCGCGAGTAGTTTTAAATGGCTTTTTTCCTTCGAAATGTCATTTTGCTGTCAGACTGTTCTAAACACAGGAAACATGCGCCCCTTTACAGGCATACTATAGACACCCCCCAGCTACGAAATTTAAAGGGATATTACACTTTTATTGTTTGACTTTAAGCATTATTAAAATCACTGCTCCTGAAAAAACGGCCGTTTTTAAAACTTTTTTTTGCATTGATCCATGTCCCCTGGGGCAGGACCCAGGTCCCCAAACACTTTTTATGACAATAACTTGCATATAAGCCTTTAAAATTAGCACTTTTGATTATTCATGTTTGTGTCCCATAGACTTTAACGGTGTTCGCATGTTTGAACAAACTTTTTTCCTGTTTGCATGTTCTGGTGCGAACCGAACAGGGGGGTGTTCGGCTCATCCCTAATTCTGAAGAAATCCCTGTGTGTTTCTCTGTGCCCATGTGGGAAAGTGAATCTAATGGGAGTGGTTTCATAATTATCAATCAGCAGCTGCATCTGCACGACTCTAATGAGGAAAGCTGCTGGGCCTGCATCCCTTTAGATGTGTTCCTATTGGGAGTATCTCACCAAAAATTACATTTTTGTTGCAGGGGATGCCTGAAATCTGACTTGTATCTTAGTGCAGACTCCTGTGAAAATCAGTAAGCCAATCACACAAGCAGGAAATTATGTTTCTGGGGGGCATTCTGTACACATTCTGTGTAGAGAACTCCTCCAGGTAGCCATATTGCATTGTACTTTCAGAAAATTACAGTGGCTGCAGATTGAAAGGGAAAGGTAATTTTTAATAACATTCAATTACAATATGACTTGTGTCGCAATTGTATACGCTATATTATTTTTTCTTTATTTGACATTTTTTCCCCCATGAAAGTGGAGTTACCCTTTAAGTTTCCACCACAGCAATCTACCTTACTTTAGTTTCCATTGCCAATTGGATGGAGTTTTTGACTGATTTCTTTTCAATTTTCAACGCTAGCGTATTTTCCGGCATATAGGGCGACTGGACGTATAAGATGACCCCCCTTCCGAGGCAACACCGATTTAAAAAAAACATCAGATTTGATTTAAATAATTTTAATTAAAATGGTTATAACTTACCAGTACTTAAAATCCTTTAAAATCCTCATCATGTTCATCCTCTGACATCATAAATTCATCAATGACATGTTACATTTGTAAGACAGTCATCATATGGATCTAATTCCGAAACAGATGGTGTGGCTTCAGCTTCGGCTTCCCCTTCATCTTGCCACAAGTAGTTGTCCTCCATACCATCCAATGAATTTGATATGCCACACTTCTTGAAAGTCTTGATTCCTTTTTCTCAATATTATTACAGGCTTTTATGACAAAGTTACACAAAACATCCGACTGTGGAGCACGCATATTTCCTCCTTTTATGAATTACTTTCCGCCGCTAACCCTCCACTCATTCCACTGTTCTCGAATGCGATCTTTAAATGGCTTGTTTAGGCCCACATCCAGTGGCTGTACCAATGATGTCAATCCTGCAGGATTAACTCCCGCATCTGTGTTTATTCTTGCCAGCCTTTCCATAGTGCTGGTAGTTAAATGAGCCCTGAACATATCCCACACCAGTAGGCTACGTTCTCGACGAAGTCTACCTGTTCGCCTACTCCATACATTTTCAAGCCATAGCTTTACTCCTTCTTCCTCCATCCAGCCTTTTTTATTCACAAGTACAAAAACTCCAACAGGGAACTTGATTTTCGGCATTGTTTCTCTTTTAAAAATAATCATTGGTCTTAGTTTGGCGCCAGTAGCTGTACATGTGTTTAGCAGAAATATTCCTGCGCTATCAGGTATGGAGATGGCTAGGGGTGGAACAGCTGCATGCACCTATTTGGGTAAACACCTGACCTAAATTGATAATATATGAATAGATGGTGCAGCGCTAATCCTGTATGTAAAAAAGTAGCTGTACATGCTAAAACTGGTCTCCTTATGTCCTATTGTTTTAATTAAAACTGTTTTTGGACCTTTTGAATTGACAGTTTTATTTCCAACCGTAGGAGTTTCATACATATTTCCGATATGACCTAATGCATAGCCATGTTTCTTGCTCCGTTGTATTACATATCGATGGAAATTACTTACTTTGCCATCGAGATCTGCAGGTAATATTTGTGCAATACCTCAATACTAGATCATTCCTTTCCAAGATCCTAGTACACCAGGATATAGTGGCCTTAAATCCCTTGATGTGATCTGGGTTAGATTTGGCCCACTGAAGTGCAAAAATACGTTTGTTGTTTCATGTCACTGCATAACCATTTTGATGATGCTCATGCACCATGTCTGCTACATGCTTTTCGAGTTCTGGTCAATGTGGGGTGCCTCTTCTTCATGCACACCTTACCCCTTGGCATACTCTTTAATGCATCCCTATTTGCTTTCCAGTCTCGGACCATCTTTTCTTTTACTCCATATTGTCTTGCAGTTATTATGTTCCTTGGCAAAGTTTACAACTTTCAGCTTCAAACTGGCTTCATATTTCATTCTTCTTGCTGGAGCCATGATGGGATCTTGTCTACCAACCATTTTTACACCCACTAATCCCATTAATCTGTAATCTGTCCTATTCCCACTGTTATAATCAGGACAGTGCAGCACAAAAAACAATATTATTTAAATGAAAAGAAAAATCAAAAGGGAAACTGGTGAACTACAAGTCCCAGAGATCCTACAATTGGTAGGCCGCAACAATGGCCAGTGAATCCTCTCCTCCAATGCGATACCGCCAATGAGCACCAGAAATCATAACCATAAAGAAGGGGAGATCTGGAGCTGGATGTGCTATAACACAACATTTACAGTGGCGTCAGGTACATTACAGTATAAAGTATACCGCGCTGAGCCAATCACGGCGAGCAATGTATTCTATTAACCACTTCCCGACCACCTCACGACGATATACGTCGGCAGAAGAGCACGTACAGGCAGAATCACGTACCTGTACGTTGCCCTTTAAGAGGCGGCTTGCGGGAGCTCTGTGAGCGTGATCGCGGGTCCCGCGGACTCAATGTCCGCGGGGATACCTGCCTAGTGACACTGATCACAGCTCCCTGTAATCGGGAGCGGTGATCAGTGTTGTGTCACACATAGCCCCCCCCCAAGGTTGGAATCACTCCCTAGGACACACTTAACCCCTACAGCGCCACCTAGTGGTTAACCCCTTCACTGCCGGTCACATTTACACAGTAATCAATGCATTTTTAATTGCACTGATCACTGTATAAATGTGAATGGTCCCAAAATCGCGCCAAAAGTGTCCGACCTGTCCGCCATAATGTCACAGTCACGATAAAAATCGATGATCGCTGCCATTGCTAATAAAAAAAATATTAATAAAAATGCCATAAAACTATCCCCTGTTTTGTAAACACTATAACTTTTGCGCAAACCAATCAATAAACACTTATTGCGATTTTTTTACCAAAAATATGTAGAAGAATATGTATCGGCCTAAACTGAGGGAAAAAAACATTTTATATATTTTTTGGGGATATTTATTATAACAAAAAGTAAAAAATAATGCGTTTTTTTTCAAAATTGTCGCTATTTTTTTGTTTATAGCACAAAAAATAAAAACCGCAGAGGTGATCAAATACCACCAAAAGAAAGCTCTATTTGTGGGAAAAAAAGGACGTCAATTTTGTTTGGGAGCCACGTCGCACGTCGCACGACCGTGCAATTGTCAGTTAAAGTGTCGCAGTGCCGAATCGCAAAAAGTGCTCTGGTCTTTGGCCAGCTAAATGGTCCGGGGCTTAAGTGGTTAATGGATACAAAGCCTGCTTGGATTGGCAGAGGCTGTAACATCATCAGCCTGCGCCTCTCTGAATCTCAAAGCCAATCCAAGCAGGCGGTATACTCTATGTAGCCTGCTCGGATTGGCAGAGGTTGTTATTTCAATCAGGCTTTGTATTAATTAATAGAATACAACGCTCGCTGTGATTGGCTCAGCGTGGTATACTGTATGTAACCGAAGCTACATACAGTATTACCACATACCCAGTGGGCTGACATCCAGCGGGAGGACATTTATAACGGTGTATAAGATGACCCCTGATTTTTGGGGGATATTTTCAAGTATAAAATGTCATCTTATACGCCGAAAAAAACGGGTATATTATTTTTTCTTTATTTGCCATTTTTGTCATTCCATTGCCAATTAGATGGCGTTTTTGACTGATTTCTTTTCAATTTTCAATGCTATACTATTTTTTCTTTATTTGCCATTTTTTTCCCCATGAAAATGGAGTTACCCTTTAAGTTTCCACCACAGAAATCTGCCCTACATTAGTTTCCATTGCCAATTGGATGGAGTTTTTGACTGATTTATTTTCAATTTAAACAATTTGGTTACTCAAAACCAGGAAAGGATTGAAATCCATCAGTGACAGATTGCTATTGATTTTTCATTTCTATGCTTAGGGAAAAAGCTAAAGGAAGAATTTTGTAATAGCCATAAAACTAACAGAGTATGGTCATGTATAAGGGCCATGTCATACAAATGATTATGCTGCTGGCGACACAATGACTCCAGTGAAGGAATTACTTCTGCTAATGGAACGCTATAGAATTTTACTTGCTAGTGAGGAAGCAGTGAGAAAGCATCATTCTGCTAGTCTGGCCCAATAGGTAAAGGTAAGTGATCTGTTAGCAGCAATATCATATGTTTGACAAAGGTCTGACATGGCCATAGGCCTCTGGGTTAAATAAGATGAAAATAATTGGGAGAAAAAAGCATTAGAATAGCAAAAAGGAAAAATGAATAGAAGGACATAAAATGTAACTGAGAACACAAAATTAAGTAAAGGTGAGATGGCAATGAGGAAAAACCTTGGAAAATGAACTTGACAAACTAGTCTCTACTATACTCGCCCCCTCCAGCAATGTGATATCTGCAAAATCCTTCGCTGGTGCCAACATCTTTGCCAGGTCTTCTTCCAGGTGCGAGATGTTTGGCTATATTGATTGGCAGGTCCAGGATGATGTCCAGCCCAAAGTACATTTTATAGAAGACCTCAAAAGGCAGTTAAAATGGGTTATTGCAGCAGAAACAAAGTGTGTCTCTTCTGCAATATAAAGTCTGTCAGCTCACAATTTTTTATTTTCATGTAAAATTTCAATTTTTTTTGTTAAAAGTACTAAAATGACTGTTATGGAATAACTTTTGTACATTATTTCTTACTATTTATATGATAAAAATTAAATGTATCCACTGAAACATGCTATTCTTACCAGGTGTATCTTTTATTTTTTATCTCTTTAAAATGTTCTTATACACTTTTTTTATATAAAGTTATATATAGTGTTATGCCGCGTACACACGATCAGAAATGTCGACAGCAAAACTCAGATGAGAGCTTTTGGTCGGAAAATGCGACCGTGTGTATGCTCCATCGGAATTTTGCTAGCGAAATTCCAGCCAGCAAAAGATTGAGAGCATGTTCTCTATTTTTCGGTTGGGAAAAGTTCCTATCCGAAAATGCGATTGTCTGTATGCAATTTGGACACGAAAAAAATCATGCATGCTCGGAAACAATTTGACGCATGCTCGGAAGCATTGAACTTCATTTTCTCGGCTCGTCGTAGTGTTGTACGTCACCGCGTTCTTGACGGTCCAAAGTTCAGGGAACTTTTGTGTGACCATGTATATATACAAGCCAAGCTTGAGCGGAATTCCGTTGGAAAAACCATCCAAGATTTTTCCCACGGAAATTCCGCTCGTGTGTACGGGGCATTAGTAATGTATAATAATGTATGTAAAAGGATAGCTATACTTTTAGTACCCACCATACAACTTCTTTATAGAGATTGATGGAGATTCTTCTGCCCATGCACAGAAGAGGTCAGTTGCAAGACGTTTGGAAAAGCAGTGAACTGCATTGCACAAATCTTGGAGGAGTAGGATAGGTAAGTATTAGACTTGTAGAGTTTGGTAAAAGTACAGTTATCCTTTAAAATGAAGAGAATAAGGATTCAGTCTGCAAACCAGGACCAGTGTTGATTTGCAAAACTACATTTACTTTCTCAAAGAATGAGGAGAGATGACTAATCAGTTCACAAATGCGATTGATTCACTGTCTACTGAGGTACATTTACAAACATCCTGGTATTCAAGGAGTTAAAGCAAGCTATTGCATCCATGAGTTTGGCATTTTTTTCTTTTTCAGCCGTCAATTGGCTGTCATGTAAAAGTGATCGAGGTGGTTGTAGAGCCGTTGAAACACTTTTACAGTGCCAAGAAGGTGCAAACAACCCCTATGCCGCTGGTGTCACCCGACGTGGTTTCTGGCTTCTACCATTCCTCGAGGGAGGACACCCAGTAAACACCCCAGGACACCAGTATACCATTTCCCCATCAAATAATGAACCAAGAATAATGTGCGTTTCTACACTTCCAGGTTCAGAGCTGTCACTCCCAAGCTGCAGTTGGGCAATAGATCTAGGTCTAATAGACCCCTGAAGTCTCCATGAAGAGAACCAGTTACCTCTCATGCTAAAAGTGAAGGGCTTGTTAAAAAAAAGTGCTAAAAAGATAATATGACATTAAAATAAATAATTTAAAAATGTAAATGCACACCTGCCTCTGCCCTTTCCCTGCATATACTCATGACTGCAAATACGCATGTAGGGGCTGCACATGTAAATTGAATGTCTGAGTGGGCTCAGTAATTCTACGGCCATAGTTCACATTTAAAAGCTCTAAATTGATAACCTGTATTTAAAGTGCCACCTATGAAAAATTTTAGGTGTCGTAGTTTATCACCATTTCAAGGACGTGCCCAATTTTGAGTCTTGACATTTTGATATGATGCAAAATGATCTCTAAATTTCGCCTAAATGTCGCCTGGCCCACATCCTGTGTTCACAATGCAGCAGCCAGCCACTCGGCAAGGTTTCAAAAAGCAAGTGGAGATCCCAGGAGTAGAGTAGCTGTGTCTACTACAGGGATTCCAATTTCTGTGCATGCATAGTTACATTGGTCCAAGCTGGATCAGTGCAACTATGAAAAAAATGCCATGCCTGGAATTCACTTTAATGTAGTTCTAACCTTGCATAAAAATGCCTCCTTTGGGCTGTCCTTGTTCCCTTATTTCCTGTCCCTAGAAGCACTGTTATCAAGACAGAAAGCAAATGCAAATCTCAACAATTGTTATGTTAATAGCATTATAGATGTTCCTGCTATACATAGTGGTATTTCAATATATTTCAGGGGTCATGAGGATGATTTTATTTCTAACTGAAATGTCTATAACAAGTAGTGCACAGATTAATAAGCAAAATAAATGGTTCCACTCAGTTTGCTGATTTTTTTTTCCTTTTGGCAGCTATACCTGTAAAACAGAATGTGTCACTTAATACACTTTTACTAATCATATTCCTGCCATCCGCTGGCAGGCTCAGCTATTTACTTTTAATAAATGCATGGCCCATCTTGCATTCATGGTCAAAAACCACCATTAAAAGAGATTGATTTTTGAACGATTTTACTAATGTTATTTACTCCTGCCTCACTTGAACAGTGAATTGACTTTAGTCCAGTGACCTGTTTTTGTACCTAAACTTAAATGTAATATAGTGATAGAATTTGAAAGACAACCAGCTGGATCTGTTCCTGGACCGTTGACAGCAGCTAAAGCAGTCTCAACAGGAACCCTCCAGCCGTGTATACTGAGAGCTAAATATGAGCAATCAAACAGCCACTTGGTATTATGCCTAAACCAAATGCTTTCCTTAGAAACATTTCTATGACCTACTTAAAATGCTCCCCATCTGCAGCCGTTTTTTAAAATTAACTTTGTCATATATATACTTAGATCCACGATCACCTTTTCAGTAACCTTCAAAGACGAAGGAAAAACAACTTTGTACAAGCAATGTTCTTTATGGATTAAATTAATCATTTTTAAATAATCATCTATGTTAAAATATACTGTTTTTCTTCAAAGGAAAAAAGTTTTAATGATGTCAACAGATGGAATGTGATATATTCCCATGCTTCTCTGAAAAGAACGTCTCAATTTTCAGAACTAGGGCATTGGTTTTTGTGGGTGACAGGTAATTATTCTCCATGATAACTGCTTCAGACCTCGCCAGAACAAGATCTGCCACTCATTTAATTGGCTTTTCAAGATAGACTTAACTGTAAAAAATGTATGTGTGCATGTGTGTGTGTGTGTATATATATATATATTTGTGTGTGTGTGTGAATTCATAATATTTCTGTTGCTTTGTATACACTAGTACCTTGTCGGTTTGACAGCAACATTCATTCCAATTGCACTCTAGAATTTAGAATGTTGAAACAATTAAAATTGCTGTTAAGGGCCTACACATTAGCAATATATAGCCATTAAAATGAATGCACAGATGTAAATGTCAGTAAGTCAAAGGAATTGGCTACAGCCACTTTTAGGTACATGGCTGCCTTTAAACCACATGGCTGCCTTTAGAATCCCAGCAGTCAGTTAAAAACCCACCGCTTCACTAACTCCATGTCACTGCATGTATTCTACAGATCTAGATGTTTTGAATACCTACTCCCCTGCCACTGCCTACATCTTGTATGTCACTGCAAGACATGCAACCAGCAGGAGGAACCACAGTGTATGGTGGAGGTTGCAAGTATTTGAACCACCAGAAGTGCTGTGCACTTTCAGTGGACCTCCTGGAGCAGCTAAGATATGGCTTTTTAATACTAGAAAGGTAGGTATCTTCACTCTTCTTTTACAAACTGTCCTGTGTTTCTATATGATGTCATGGTGACAAATTACCTTTAGGATGATTATAAAAATTGTCCAATTTTTTTGCCCAGTGTGAGAGTGATTGCATAGGTTCATGTCACTGGGTATTTTTTCAGGTCAGGCCTTGTTTGTCCCTTACAACTTTTTCACATTATGCCACTGGTGTTTATTTATAGGATAGTAACAAAAGGCCCAACATCAGCCAAAATATTTTTATAGTAGACCCAGTGGTCTACTATAGACAGACCCAGTACAAAATTGTAAAGTAAGAGCAGGGTCAGACAGGCTGGAGGTCAGAGAAGGCATTAGGAAAACATAGTCAGTAAACAAGTTGAGGGTTTAGGTAGGAACTACCTGGTCTAAAAGGCAGTTTGAGTCAAAGAGGAAAAACAATCCAAACATGTGAGTTTATCAGATAGGTAGTAAGAAAGCTTAGACCTCAGTAAAAAAACATCACTGATTAAGGACAGGTGTGGAGCTGCAGTGTGTGCACATTGCAAGGTTCGAAAAATAGTGGACTAGTGTAGTTTCATTTTTAGAAGCCCCCCTTCCCTTATGGCAATCTGGCCTATTGGTGCCAGGCTGCCCCCAGGTCTAAACACACAAAGCTATTTACTCAGCCTGTGGAATGCCCCAAGCAGACCAAAAGTAAGAAAAGGAAGGCATATTGTGTAGTGATGAAGGCAAACAGGATGGTAAGCACTTTGGTGGAGCTAGGATAACTTGCAGACAGCAGGCATAATCTGCAAAAATAGCAAGGGTCAGGACTGCCCCTGGACCATAAGCGTATCTGTGAACATGGTAAAGGTCAGGGCAGGTGGCAGACAGTAAGTATATTCCTGAACTTAGCAAAGGTCAGGGTAGAGGGCAGACAATAAGTATATCTGTGAACATAACAATGGTCAGGGCAGGCAAACAGCAGGCAAAATATGTGAACATGGCAAAGGTCAGTAACAGGTACAAGCCAACAGATCAGGCATACTTGGTCAACTGGAACATTATCACAATCATATAGGAACAGACTGGTGAGGTTTAAGTCAGTTCCCTCCTGCACCAGAGGCCACTCCCAGGGCTGGAAAATGCATGTGCAATGACTGATTGTCAAGCAGCTGCTAAGGAAGCTGGGAAAGTGCAAGGCAGCAGTGTGCAAATGCTGGGAGGAGCTGGGAAGCTGTGTCTCATTGTCCAGCAACTGGAGCACAAGCTGGAAGGATGAGGAACCAACAGGGATGCAGGCCAGCAAGGAGAGAAGAGATCTTGTAACTGTTCTCTGGCACACGGGGCACCATGGATGAAGGCAGTGGGGGGCTGCCAGTGGAGGCGCAAGTATATGAGCCTCCTTACAGCACAGTGCTGAAGAATGTCCATCAGATGGCAGAAGTGGACATGTTGGTCAAGCAAATGTAAACTTGTCATTGTACTAGAGGAAATTTAACTAGCCATCTATAATTTGTGAACAATGTGCAGCTGTTGCAGAGAGCTTCCATAAGTGGTTATTATTAACCACAGAGACTTTTTAACCTATTGGAAATACCCTCTGCAACATGACTGCAACATGACTCAGTATAAAGAAGGAAAGAACGTCTAAACTATGCATGCATCACTTCAGTCCATCAGGTAGGTCACACAAGAACTGTTGGCAATGTTGGTGCAATTTAAGGCAAACATATGTTTTCCTGCCTGTCATCTGAGGGACTCATCTGTTTGTCTATAAGCAAATTAAAACACATTAATGACAAAAAAAAAATTCTGCAGTAAACTATTCATTAAGATTCTTAACAACTTTCAAGGATGCTGAGGATGGAAGACCATGGGAGTGCCTTGCTTTCCCAGGCTATGGGGCTGTGTGTTTCTATTGACTGGAGCTTTTTTTCTCAGACAATAGGTGCAGGTACTCAACCCTTGTCTCTGCCCCCTACCCACCCCTGAGCAATGTCCCTTGGTTCCACCCCCTATCTACCTCCCAGTACTGCCCCTTTTAGAGAATACAGAAGCAAGCATAATTTTGTGATGCTAATTAATATGGAATTTGTTAATGATAACAAGAAAAATAGTAAAATAGATACCCCTCAGCAAGCAACAATAGACCCTCACCAGCTTTAATAGACCCCCAGCAGCCAGAGACAATAGACCCCTTCCTCGATAGTAGATCCCTCCCAGTGACAATGACCCCCTGGCAGCAATAGATTACCCACCAACAACAATAGACCTCCTCAGCAACAATAGCTCCCACTAGCGAAATTAAATCCCCCAGCAGGCAGCATCAATAGACCTTCCAGCACACTGCAGCACCATTTGCCATAACTTATATTAAGTGCAGGAGGTGCCAGATGTTCCCCTGCATTCCTGCTCACTAAAAGCCTTGCTATTAACACACACAGTGTAGGGAGACACATCTCTAGTCCCTGTATGAAAAAATGACTCCATAGGACACTGCAAGAGAAAGGAGCAACCCTGAAACAGTAAACCTGGGACTGTGGTCATGGCGGTAGCTTAAAATGGAACATAGGCAAAGATTAAAAGATAAATAAGCTGCATACTCAGCATGTGATTCAATCAATTGCTGAAAGTGCCTAAAATTGTATCAATTTAATTGTATTGGAGCATGCAGACATTTGTCTATATCAAAATATTGCCCCATTTACTATGTTTCCTGAGACACAATCATAAAGCAATCAAACAACTACTATGTACAAAAAAATATTCATTAAAAATGTTCAAACTGTGGCCTATAGGTCATCATGTATCTAATCAAAGAAACTAATTGTTAAGAGGATTGCAATTTTTTTCTTGCAGAAACCTAAATACTGAATATTATGCCCTTCCTCTCTTCCTACTAATTTGCTACTTTGAAGGTATTATGTATTTGGATTATTGCTATGCCTGTTAGTGTGCTAGATTTTTATAAATGAAAATAAAATAGAACTTTCATAAAATATCCGTGGCGGTTATATAAACTACAGTGATGAGACATTACTTTAAATACAATCAAGTATTTATCAGATTAGAATGCAGATTACACTTGGCATGCTCTAAAAATATACACTATGTATATTCATTATGTTGGGCAAGCCTAATTAAGTACCTGCAGCAAATTAATTACCTTACTTTTGGCTTTCACATTGGACATGCAAGTCAAGTAATCTAGTTTAGCTCAGCTAACAAATCAGTTGAGGTGTCACTTCATTTTGGCAAGAAACCAAAATATTGAAAATGACAAGTCAGCTGATAGCCACTGGACCATGAAGGATAGCTATCGAAATCCCACAGCTGCGGAATGATGCTATTAGTCATGAAACAAATACATTTATTTTCAGAGAGAGCAAATAATATTTTATTCAGGTTATTTTCTCCAGTTCTTTTCACTTGGAGAGTTCAGAAAATTCAGAAGTAGTGGCATACACCCACAGCTCAATACACATTTTAATATTTTACTACTAAGGATGGTCATGCACACCATTATTTTTCTTGATGCTTTAGATTATTTTCATCACTTTCAGTAAATTGGCCATGTATTGATAACATCACTATAGAGCTGATTTCTGGAAACTGTAGGAATAGAAGAATAAAGGTATAGCATATTGTGACCAGATTTACACCTAAAGTGGAATTCTGGCTATATACCTAACTAGCCTTAAAACTGCCCCTCTCCTCTCCTAACATCTATGCTAACTAACCTTTGTGAGAAAGATGTATATGCAATGTAATTACCTTTTTGCAGGCTCCTTCAGTCTGGTCTTGTGATCTCCCCTGTGTCAGCCAGCGCTGCTGCAGGGAAGAGGAGGGAGCACAGACAACGGATGGGCCATTGAAGCCTATGGGTGACGTCATTGTTCCAGGATTTACTAGCTGCTGTCAGAGTGCTCTCTCCTCTCCTCTGTGGCTGGCACTGGCTGACACAGGAGATCATATGACCGGACTGCAGCAGGCTGAAAATGGTTAAATATATACGTTTCTTACACAGATTAGTTAGCACAGGTGTTAGGAGAGAGGAGAGGATAGGTCTAAGACTAGTTAGGTGTATTCCAAGAATGTATAGCAGGAATGCCACTTTACCTTCAAACACATAGTCCTCCTTTCACACCTTGTTTTATGTTATACCCTGTAAAGTTCAGAGGTATTAGCTACTGTGATAGTGCTCCAGGATCACATGCAAAGCCTTGTTTCATAACATAAAAGGTCTTTAATTTCTCCAAGGCTACTTTTAGCAGCAAACTTGAATACTGTAGCTTAACTCCAGCAAAACAAGAAAATAAAAGTTCACTTATCTCCAGCACAGATAAAAAAATAAAAGTGCATGCACCACACAAGGGTTTTACCCGCAGGAAGAAAATTCCAGTATGAGCCCTTCTTTGCCGCTTCCAGCAGACATGCAGGGCTTCAGATAGCTGTCTCATATCAATGCTCCTTCTACTCCACACCTGCTCCAAGAGCTTCCTGTCTAAGAGGGCTGTTTCCTGCAGATAGGCTTATATCAAAGCTGGAGGCTGGATCTCAAATAAGGTTGTAAAGGTCGCTAAACATTTTTGTATGGGTCAAAGCTCTAATTTAAAACAGAATTATTTGTATTTAGATAAGTTTGGAATATTCATGGTGAAACTATGGAGTGATTTATGTTCCATTATACAGACAAAGAAGATGAATCTTATAGAGCAACTTATAGGAGCATCAAAAGCTCTGGAGCTGATTGTAGAAATTGGGCACTTGCTAATGCGCATACATGTGTGCGTGCTCATGTGCACTTGTGGCAGATGTTGGCACCAAACTGGTAATTAAACTGGGCCAGTGCTCAGGATCAGTGCTGCTTTGTCTTCAGCCTCCTCTGTATCCTGTGTTCCTGTGATTTTGTATCCTGATGCCAGTTCCTGACCCGGCTTGTCTTGACCACTTTCTGAACTCCAACTGCATTTACCTTGGCTTGTCCCCTGACCTCTGTTCTTGTCTACACCATTTGCTCCTGCTTCACTGACCAGTTCCAGACCCGGCTTGTTTCCTGTGCCCTGCACCCGATCCATCCTATATGTATATGAATGTAAAAAGGTGTTCTTACGGGCCCAAAAGTACACCACTCAGCGCCAGGGACATATGCAGTTCTGAAACAGGGATATAATACAGAAAAAGTATGAATAACACCACTTTGCTGTCACAAAGAGGTGCAAACTCAAAATAATAATGTAAAAGCAGCCGTTTAAAGATATAGATAAATCATCATAGATAGTGACATACCATAATCAGCAAATAAGACTATAATAACACACTAAAAACAGCGCTAATGTTGAGCTAAGACGGATAACATGTGGCCAACTTCACAAACAAAAGTCCTTTGAGAGAGGTGGGCAGTTGAAAAAGTGGTTCAGAAAGTGTTCATAGGTGATCATAGTATAGAAATTCAGTGTGCACCTTCCACCGATCAATCCAATTCCACCATGTGAGAACACGTTCCCCTCAGGGGGTTAAACTCACCAGAGCCTAATATCAATAAGCCTCCAAGGAAAGAAACATCCAAGCCACAAGCCACTGTCAGCACCGCTCCGGAGGAATCCCAGATGATCAGGACTCAAAAATCACCAAACAACAAAAGAAAAGCGCACATAGTGTAATCCTGTTTATTAATTAAAAGCCCATCACATCACACAAAGCCCCCCCTTCAATAAATATACGTACATCAATGTTGCAATCAAAAGAGCACATCAGAGGAAGTTTTCAAAGCATGCACTTCACCATACTAATCGTCAGCCGGCTCAGCTTCCCAAGGAGCGATCTCTTACTTCCTGGTTACAAGTCAGGCTGTGGTGGAGCGCAAGCATCACTTCTGGCGTCGTGTAGGCCACGCACTGACGCGTTTCGTCATATCCTGACTTCAACAGAGGGCGTGAGGGCGCTATATGTATATGACCCGGCCTGCCTAACCCTGTTACTCTGCCTGCTGTCACCTGTACCCGCCTACCACCCTGCGGTTCTGGCTGACCTACAGTCTGCTACCAGCAACCGTCTAAGCTGCCTACTGTCACCAGTGCCAGCCTGCTTTAGTCTTCTTCTTACCAGCTGCCTACCAGTTCGCCTGTTTATTGGAACCTGGAGCCTTCTGACAACTTCAGCTGCCCAGCATGGACACCTGCCCTTCTGCTAGCAAGGCTTACAGGCAGTCATGCCACTCTGTACTCCTGCGCCTCCTGTCTACACTATCAGGGGCCCCGAGTCAGAGGTGTAAGAGAGGCCTTCCTCATCATATCAGGCTCTGCTACCAGGTACATGATACAGGCCTTGTGCTGGATGCCAGATGTTACTGACAGCTGTCAGTTCCAGTCTGAATTCCCTTCCAAATGGCAAATGAATGAAACAAATTAATACAAATTAAACAAATTAATACATATTCATTTGTTGTTTTCATTATAAGTTATTTTGGTTTAGTTGAAATACGTTACTATTGTGATTCAGAGATTCAGGTACATCAGAATCTCCAAATAATGAAATTTTTTTCCGAATTTCGATTCGTAACTAAACAGATGGCACATGTCTAGTGCCATGAGCTCAAGAAAATACTTCTTGGGAGGTCTGTATTAAAGTGTACCTTCATGTCATTTGCAACGGGGCAATTGTATATCTTTGCAAATGCACAATAATGTTGTCTCGGTATAAGTGGTCACATCACTGTGCCCACAGCGGGGACTTCATCTACTGTATGTGGTTGAAGTAATTGGTACAGTTTTCCTATGTAAGACCAGTGTAGCAAAAAGATTTACATAACAGCAATCCTGATGCCTGATTTCTATGCAATTAGTCACATATCCTGAAATGTCCTATCATTTACTTTTGAAACTACTTTTGAAGATTACATGGTTTATCTAATCAAACAGCATTCTAGTTATGATTTATATGAACTAGGAGAATGCCACAAAGTGCCACGTTCTAGTGTATGATTTGTTTCTGCTGCCTTTAAGCATCAGTAAAACTAAAAGTTTATATTTTATGTGGAATTTTGCCTGAATAAAACAGATAACTAGAATGCTAGAATAAAACCAAAATGTAAAAAGGTCACACATTTATTGCACTTATATAAATTTAATTAAAGGTCTTCAAACTTTATAATACTCAGATAACCTTTGGGGAACGTGGCTTTCGTCTTTAAATTATTTTGGAAATTTCTTTCATAGTAAAGAACCTTCATAAAGGTTGTGTTTGAATAATGCAAAGCACATTTTTAATAATAGTATGCAAAATATGTTTTATCTAAAAGCCAGTTATGCACAGACTTCAACTTACTTATTCGCTATGGCAAAAAGCAAGGGGCAGTAGTCTATGTCCTATCAAAATTCATCTTTTTGTGATTTGCTTGGATGACAACGTTAACATCATGTTGTATTTCAGCTTTGCTTCCTCTGCTACTGGATAGGATTGCAAGTTTTTATACAAACAATTTTACTGTTTAGTCTTAAATCAAAAAAACAGCAGAGACAGACAAACAATGGTTATGACACATGTGGCTTTATATACCTATGACTTTTCTATAAGATTTTCATTCTAAATATCACAGGAGGAGGTGTTCTATAGTTCACCAATGTGAACTTGAAAGGGGCGATAATTTTGTGTAGCAATCTAGCCATGTGCTGGGCTTCATGTCCTTCCCATGTCCTAACAGCCACATGATAAAAGAGCACCTACTCATGCCCAGCATAGGTTGGTTCTATTAAACTTCCGAGTATTTTGTGCATGGGATCCTCCGCTGGACACCAAAATGTTTGTACCCACAGAGGGCCCCAGCCTGGCCTGACCAGCACCACCAATGGTCTGTCCCATACCTTCCTTAGGCAATGAATTCCAATAGCAAACCTACCGAGCACCTGTTCATTTCCCATTTAGAAGTTAGAAGAAGGAGTCTGAACAACAGAAAACCTTTTATTTGTTTATTGAACCAGGTACTCTACAATGCTTACATTCTTCAGTTACCCTAGCGTTAGAGTTGCAAAGGTATGTGAGTAGTTCCAGCAGTACTATACCTTCCCCGCCTAAAGCCTGGTACACACTATGAGTTTTTTTTTTTCGTGGAACCTGGCGGGTTTTAGCAAAAAAAACCTGTCAGCTCTGGGCAGAGCCGCTGAATTAACTGTGCAACATTAGTGCAGCAATCTCCCCCACTGAGTTGTGTTCTGACAGGGGGACAGCCCCTCGCCAGAAAACTCCAATAAGCTCTCTCCACCATTGGGTGAGAGCGCTGATCGGGAGTTGGTCAGCTGCTGGTTTCCAGCATGCTCGTCCAACAGAAGCCAGCCGAATCAGGGGCGCCAGAAACCCTGAAGTGCACTGGCATCCTCAGCTTGTTAGCTCACCTTCCGATGTGGATGGCAAAGGTTGGGTCTTCACAAGGGTAACATGGTGACGTTGGGGGGCATTTATACACGTTTCAGGATCTAGACGCCTTGAACAACTTAGAGGAACTTCTTTGGGAATGTTACATCTCGGACCCCAAAGACTTAGTTTGCCCTGATTTCCCTATCACTCACATAAAATTCAAGCCTAAATCCACCTTCTATCCCACCCATGTGAAAGGTCCTTACATTGACACTTTCTATAGCCTGGTCTACATAGACCTGGTTAAAATGTGTCAGGATACCAATATACCTCGTGGAAACCTCAAGATAGATGAACTTAATGCCCTCCCTCCAGAAAATAATCACAACCTCATTATCAAACCCGCAGACAAGGGTGGTAGTATTGTGATCTTGGAAAGAAAGAACTATAAGCAAGAAGCTCATAGATTACTATCAGACCAAGAAACCTATACGAAACTATGGAGAGACTCCTCTGGTGCCTTTAGCGAAGAACGTTCAGAAGGCATCCTAAGCAAAAAAGAAAAAGCTTTTCTCTCAGATTTCTACCTGATACCCTACTTCTACTACCTGCCAGAGATCCACAAGGATCCAGAGCATCCACCAGGAAGACCTATCATTGCCTCCATGGACAGCGTTACATCCAGTTTGTCCTAATACATTGACCAGTTCCTCCAGCCCATCGTCCAAGCTCTACCTTCATAATTATATCCGTGATTCTCCTTCCTCCTGGAAATTTTGACCAATTACACCTGGGAACCCACCTTCAGTTGGCTTTTCTTGGATGTCTCTTCCCTCTATACCTCCATTCCCCATCCCATAGGCCTTCAAGCGGTCGACTATTTTCACCCATGTTACAGACAGGGATTCCCTTATCTTCTTGGACCTTGAATTAAGCCATGCTGAATCCACCATTACATCCAAAAACCATGTTAAAAGTACTGAAGGGAATTCTT
Source organism: Aquarana catesbeiana (assembly GCF_042186555.1). Taxonomy (NCBI): domain Eukaryota; kingdom Metazoa; phylum Chordata; class Amphibia; order Anura; family Ranidae; genus Aquarana; species Aquarana catesbeiana. The sequence goes on along the minus strand of NC_133328.1, from coordinate 501,349,069 downwards.
ATGTCCATTTTTCTAGTAACCACCATCCAAGGTGGAAAACAAATACCCCCAAGAGTCAATTCCAGAGACTACGTAGAAACTGCACACTGGATGCTGACTATATACACCAAAGTTAAGTTCAGAAACAAAAATTTCTTCAAAAAGGGTATAGTCCAAATCTCATCGAAGACGCTTTCCCCCCTCATTTGACCTAACATAGATTGCCTCACTTAACAACGATCCAGCCCCGCTTCGTTTCATCAGCCAATACCACTTGGAATATCATTTCATTGGAAAGATTATCCAAAAGCATTGAAAAGATTATCCAAAAACATTGGAAAATCCTCCTACAAGATCCCATCCTCCAGTTAGCCATCCCGGTCAAACCCCTAGTCACGAACCATAGAGCATGGAACCTAAAAAATCGCATAGCTCCTAGTAAGTTGAAGGAAAAGAAAAAGAATACCGGCAACACCATCCCCCAGTTTCTGAGTCTGACTGGAATGTTTCAGTGCTGCAAGATAAAATGCCTAACCTGTCCCTTCGTACAACACAGACAAAAACCCTTTATCGTCAATGGCAAAACCTATCCCATCTCGAACTTCAATTGCTGTTCCACTGACTATGTGATTTATTGTCTACAATGCCCATGCCGCTTACTCTACATGGGTACACCTAAGCCCCCTAAGGGCCAGATTTGGTGAACACCATCGGGCCCTAGAAGCAGGCAGTAACGACTACAATGTTCCTAGACATTTCAAAGACAGTCCCGGGAAATCCATAAAAGGACTCCAAGTTTGGATCATTGAGAACATCCCTGTTCATCCTTCAAGTGCCAAACGCTTCAAAAGACTCTGCGAACAAGAAACTATTTGGATTTTTTCCTTAAATACTATGGCATCTCAAGGACTCAACAAAAAATTTGAAATAAATACTGTTATCTAACCACAACATTATCACATATCCTTCTGCCCCACCCCATACAGTACATATGATACCAACATATATGACCATATGCCCTCTCTACCTCACTGTGACTATATATATACTATATAGACTCTTTTCCTTGTACCAGTTATATAGTTTTTCCCTAATTATAAAAAAGTTTTTCAGTTTTTTATCTTTTTAAATACCCATCGCATATAACATATGCGTTATTAAATTATCATTTTTTTTCCTATAATAAAGCATTTTTGCCCCTTGTTAGTTATTTCATTCTTATCATCGCCATCATTTTGTTTTTCCACCCAGTGTTTATTCAATGAATTAGTTGGAACCCCCCCTTCCCCCCTCCCTCCCAATTGTTCACAAGGAGGACCCCATCATTTGACAGCACAGTCTGCGATCATCTCATAGATCGGCTGATACAGCCCGGAAACTGTCACTCTATTGCGGATGGGCATCATCTTTAAGCTCAGCCTCACCCAGGTTTCCCTATAAAAGCATGTAGACTACAGTCGCCCTTCTTGCTATTGGTTTGATAAAGGGGTGGAGCCCTGAAACGCGTATCCATGGCCCCCTATGTCACCACGTTACCCTCGTGGAGACCTAAACTTTGCCGACCACATCGGAGCGGGCTAAGAAGCCGGGGATGCCAGTGCACTGCAGGGTATCTGGCCCCCCTGACTCGGGACAACACACAGCTTTGCATAGCCTCCACTTTACCATGGAGCACCGCCAAACCTATCTGGAGCAGCCCATCTGACACAGAGCCTGCATCTATGGCCCCTGGCTCTCACCTGACTACTCGATTCACACTACTCAGCCTGACACTCCACCGTGAGCCTACTGTACCTCACATCTCATCGATGGTTCCTGCCATCTACCACATCACTCATACACTCCACCAGCCCCAGCTGAGACTGAACAATCTCCTGCAGCTGCAGACATCCATTCCAACCATCTGCCACCTCATCTGCTGTCGCTGACCTCCTCCAGAGCACTCAGAGAGCCCCTCTGTATGCCATCGCTTACGGGCTCTCCTGTCTGATTCATATCAGCACTCTTTACAGCACCTGTGTGAGACCCACTGCTCCTCACGAATGACCAGATTTTTTCTTCACATTCAAAGTGAGCTTTTTTATGCATTTACCACCCCCTCTCATATTGTCATTTTAATTTTGCATTGTCCGCTTCTACAGGTTGGCACCCTCTTCCTTCCTTCTTTCACTCTACTCTTTATAGGTTATCAGGACCTAATTATTTTAGAGGAGCTGCCTCCAATTATGTTCCATCTGCTTTCACCTAACACACTAGTGCTGTAGTTCTTCATTATTGCTCCATTGTCCTGACACACCCCTGCTGCACAGCCTTTCCCTGGGAAGCTCAGTGTGCCGCTGCTTCTCTCAGGGCTGGGCTCAGCCCTTCCTTCTCTGAACTGCTCAGCTGTCAGCTAATTGCCAGCTCCCATCTCTCTCCACAGTTACTCAGCTGTTGATGTTATCCTGCTCATCAGTCCTGCCTACTTAAGCCATCCAGTCCAGAGGAGCTCTGCCTTCACCTTGGTCAACATCACAGTAATGATCTCCTGCGATCCTGTTCAAGACTTGCTTTGCTTACATCCCTTCTGGCTCCAGATCCTGTTTGCTGTTCCACTACATTGATCCCTGTCTTCTGGCTTGGCTGACTATCCTTTTCGGTTACTGAACTTTGGCTGTGTTTTAACTACGTTTGTTCATTTTACTTTTATTATTAAACAAGCGTGATTTAACTGTACTTCTGTCTTGGCCTAATTTCATGGTTTCTGACAACTTCTCCTCCCCCCAGCTCTTATGCAGCTGAGAACAGAGGGAATGTGACTACTTTTAAAAAAGGAAAAAAGTATTTATAATGTTTTTATCTATACACAAATGTTTTGCCTTTCATTTCTATTTTAAACTGAATGTATTGTTTTGCAAGGTGATCGTTTACAATCACGTTAACTGCTGACACTGTTGGAATAAGCACAGTCAATTTTGTTCACCAATCCTGGAACATAGCGCATCTTAACCAGAGCATTTGGGCAGTCTGCTGTTCTCAAGAATCTAGTCCCCAGCAGCTCGGTCCTCATGAGGCTCAGTCCCTGCATTCAGACTCTCAAAGTTCCTCCCTGACTATAGGCATAACTGGTAATGGGTCCCTCCAGCTCTGATTTCAATGCAATGAAAGCCCTTTCAGTGGCTGATTCCTCAGGCTCTCTCTATTTTGGGCACAGACACCCCAGTAACAGGCTCTGTCATTCAGATCTAGACTCACATAATGGCAAGTCTGCACCTTCAGGTTCATCCTCTCTGGGTCCCTGCAGACACTGATGTGAATGCTCCAGTTGCTAACTACAAAAGACCCTGTTCCATCTTACAATGTCCCTGAAAACTCACACTGCTCTCCTCCTCTGTGTGCAGAGTATCATGGGTGTTGAAGTCCACAGCCCCATTCATTTGCATTGTGCAAAATTCCACTGGGACTACATGTCCCATGATCCTCTTCTCTGTAGCATCATCATATCTGCTGCCAGAAGGGAGGGGGCGAGTGGGGCAATCATACAGGAAGCAGCTTCAGCAACACAGCAGTGGTGGGGAGAGAAGAACACAGCCCATTCTCTGATCCTCAGAACAGTCAGCTGCACACCTGATGGGGTGGGGTTTGTGGGGGAGAGGGGCACATCAACATACTGCGGTGCACAGCACCTGGATACAGTGGCAAAACCCAGCGGCCAACTTGGGAAAGTACACTACCTTGCAATAACATGGATAGGGAATTTAGTGCAAAAGAGTCATTATGTTCTAGACTCAAGGACATTGCTAGCTCATTATCATTTCAGACAACTGGGCAATACACTGTGGCTGGGGGGACATGACTGCCAATTTGTTGGTTATCAGTGTTCTCCCCTCTCTGTGGGCTCATGTTTCTACCTTCCTCAACCTCAGAACCAAGATCTGAATCAAGTAATGGCTGTGTATCATCAAGGTGCAAGCGGCTGATGCTGTGTTCAAATAACAGCTGGTTCCTCCATGCCTGATGCTGGGGCTATTATAGGAGTAGCTGTGGACAAGAAGGCAGAATCGGCCACTCTGGCAGCTGCAGTGAACTGTGCACTAGTCTCTGCTTGGGTGACAGAGGATGAGGATGAGGATGTTTTCGTAAGCCAGTCCACTACAGTCTTTGCATGCTGTGGCTGGATGGCACGGGCAACTTCACTAAACAGAGGAAATTATGCCCTGCCTGAGGATGGACCATGTCCACCTTTGCCTGTGGATACATATGGTGCTGGCCCCCTCACAGTGCCATGGGAACGTCTGCCTCTCCTTGCTGGCCTCCCAGACATGATGGGGGGGGGCCCTTGTTAACAAATGTAATGCAAATGTGGAAATTAGTACCCGGATACACTTTAATCAATGGAAAGTGGTGTTTAGTGCACTTTACCTTGAGTACTCACTACACAGACACACTCCATTGACACACTACAATATACTGCAGTAAAACTGCACTGACACACTGCAATATACTGTGATAATGCCCTGAAATATACTGCGCTAAAAGTGCAGTAACACACTGATATATACTGTGTTAAACGTAGAGTAACGAACTGATATATATTGCGTTAAGCGTGGAGTAACACACTCAAATATACTGTGTTAATTGTGCAGTAACGCACTGAGATATACTGCATTAAATGTGCAATAATGCACTGATATACAGTATCTCACAAAAGTGAGTACACCCCTCACATTTTTGTAAATATTTTATTATATCTTTTAATGTGACAACACTGAAGAAATTAAACTTTGCTACAATGTGAAGTAGTGAGTGTACAGCTTGTATAACAGTGTAAATTTGCTGTCCCTTCAAAATAACTCAATGCACAGCCATTAATGTCTGAACCGCTGGCAACAAAAGTGAGTATACCCCTAAATAAAAATGTCCAAATTGGACCCAAAGTGTCAATATTTTGTGTGGCCACCATTATTTTCCAGCACTGCCTCAACCTTCTTGGGCATGGAGTTCACCAGAGCTTAACAAGTCCTCTTCCACTCCGCCATGACAACATCACTGAGCTGGTGGATGTTAGAGACCTTGCGCTCCTCCACCTTCCATTTTAGGATGCCCTACAGATACTCAATAGGGTTTAGGTCTGGAGACATGCTTGGCCAGTCCATCACCTTTACCCTCAGCTTCTTTAGCAAGGCAGTAGTCATCTTGGAGGTGTGTTTGGGGTCATTATCATGTTGGAATACTGCCCTGCAGCCCAGTCTCTGAAGAGAGGGGATCATGCTTTGCTTCAGTATGTCACAGTACATGTTGGAACTCATGGTTCTCTCAATGATTTGTAACTCCCCAGTGTCGGCAGCACTCATGCAGCCCCAGACCATAACACTCCCACCACCACGCTTGACTGTAGGCAAGACACACTTGTCTTTGTACTCCTCACCTGGTTGCCACCACACATGCTTGACACAATTTGAATCAAATAAGTTTATCTTGGTCTCATCAGACCACAGGACATGGTTCTAGTAATCCATGTCCTTAGTCTGCTTGTCTTCAGCAAAATGTTTGTGGGCTTTCTTGTGCATCATCTTTAGAAGAGGCTTCCTTTTGGGAAGACAGCCATGCAGACCAACTTGATGTAGTGTGTGGCGTATGGTCTGAGCACTGACAAGCTGACCCTCCACCCCTTCAACCTCTGCAGCAATGCTGGCAGCACTCATATGTCTATATCCCAAAGACAACCTCTGGATATGACACTGAGCACGTGCACTCAACTTCTTTGGTCGACCATGGCGAGGCTTGTTCTGAGTGGAACCTGTCCTGTTAAACCGCTGTATGGTCTTGGCCACTGTGCTGCAGCTCAGTTTCAGGATCTTGGCAATCTTCTTATAGCCTAGGCCAGTGATGGCGAACCTTGGCACCCCAGATGTTTTGGAACTACATTTCCCATGATGCTCAACTACACTGCAGAGTACATGAGCATCATGGGAAATGTAGTTCCAAAACATCTGGAGTGCCTCGGTTCACCATCACTGGCCTAGGCCATCCTTATGTAAAGCAACAATTCTTTTTTTCAGATCCTCAGAAAATTCTTTGCCATGAGGTGCCATGTTGAACTTCCAGTGACCAGTATGAGAGAGTGAGAGCGATAACACCAAATTTAACACACCTGCTCCCCATTCACACCTGAGACCTTGTAACACTAACGGGTCACATGACACCGGGGAGGGAAAATGGCTAATTGGGCCCAATTTGGACATTTTCACTTAGGGGTTTACTCGCTTTTGTTGCCAGCGGTTTAGACATTAATGTTTGTGTGTTAAGTTATTTTGAGGGGACAGCAAATTTACACTGTTATACAAGATGTACACTCACTACTTTACATTGTAGCAAAGTGTAATTTCTTCAGTGTGGTCACATGAAAAAATATAATAAAATATTTACAAAAATGTGAGGGTGAACTTTTGTGAGATACTGTCTACTGCGTTAAACGTGCAGTAACGCACTTAAACATACTGCGTTAAACGCACAATAAAACACTGATATATACTCTGTTAAATATGCAGAAATTAACTGAAATATACTGCATTAAATGTACAGTAACGTACTGATATATACTGTGTTAAATTTGGAATGATACGCGCAAATATGCTGTGTTAAACATGCAGCAATGCACTGATATGTACTGTGTTAAACGTGCAGTAGCGCACTCAAATATACTGCGTTAAACGAGCAGTAACGCACTGATATATACTGTGGTAAATGTGCAGTAATGCACTCATATATACTGCATTAAACGTGCAGTAACACACTCATATATACTGCATTGAATATGCAGTAACGCACTGATATATACTGCGTTAAACGTACAGTAATGTACTGATATATACTTTGTTAAACATGCAGTAACACCCTTAAATATACTGCATTAAACTGCAGTAATGCACTGATATATACTGCGTTAAATGTGCAGTAATGCACTGATATATACTGCGTTAAATGTGCAGTAACGCACTGATGTATTCTGCATTATAGGCATAGTACCACACTGTTATATACTATGTTAAACGTGCAGTAATGCACTCAAATATACTGCGTTAAACATGCAGTAATGCACTGATATATACTGCGTTAAACATGCACTAACGTACTCAAATATACTGCGTTAAACATGCAGTAACACACTGATATATACTGTGTTAAACGTAGAGTAACGAACTGATATATATTGCGTTAAACGTACAGTAATGCACTGACATATACTGCATTAAACATGCAGTAACGCACTCAAATATACTATGTTAAACGTGCAGTAACGCACTGATATATACTGTGGTAAATGTGCAGTAATACACTCATATATACTGTCTTAAACGTGCAGTAACACACTCATATGTATTGCATTGAACATGTAGTAACACACTGATATGTACTGCATTAAATGTGCAGTAATGTACGGATATATACTGAATTTAAACATGTAGTAATCCACTGATATATACTGTATTGAACGTACAGTAATGCACTGATATATACTGCATTAAATGTGTAATAATGCACTCAAATATACTGCATTAAACATGCAGTAATGCACTGATATATACTGCATTGAATGTACAGTAATGCACTGATATATACTGTGTTAAACGTGCAGTAACACTCTCAAATATACTGCATTAAACATGCAGTAACGGACTGACATATACTGCATTAAATGTGCAGTAATGCACTGATATATACTGTGTTAAACGTGCAGTAATGCACTGATATATACTGCAGGAAACTCGCCCTGACAAATGAAACTGACACTTAAGTCAAAATGAATGGTCACACTACACTGACAAAAACTGACACACTGAACTATCACTAGATTCACAGTAAAGTGACACTAAAGTAAAAGTGAAAGGTCACACTGCACTCATACTGAATTATCACTAGATTCACACTAAACTGGTATTCTACACTGACAATAGAAGCACAATAGCACACTATAGCACACTGACTCACTAGCAGCACTGAACAGAGCCCTGTTCTATCTCTCAATATTTTTATAGTATGGGGCGGGACTAAGAGCAGTAAGTCATGATAGAGTCATCATTACTTTCTCCAATCATGGCTCTGACAGTGCTCTGTGCCCTGATTGGGCAAAGCCTTCATTGCTTCAGTTAATCAGGGCTTCCAATGCACTGTGCAGTGTCGCAGTGCATTGTTGTCATTCGGCGGGCCGAACAAACGGTCGAACGACCCAATAATTCGAGTGTTTGTCGAATGTGCAAACAGCCAATGTTTGGCCCAAACCCATGCTCGGGCCGAACCGTTCATCCAACTCTAATGGCCAGTAGCGATGAGTTAAGGGCCAGTAGCTGTAGATGAGGAGGCAAAACTGGGTGCAGTTTATGATGACTTCAAGCTACTCTATCACCTGGAAGACGAGAGGAAGAGGACAATGAAGGCTTGGTTAGTCACTTTACCACCTCCTCTTCTCTGAGTATGTAGAAAAGAAAGGCACATGTGACCTGCCTCTAAATTCTGTACCCTGACCATGGCCTTGGTGAAAAGTGTTCTCAGAATGGCGTCCATGTCAAGTGAGCAACCTCTCTGTTCACTATGCAGTGGGGTGGCCACATGACATAGTACCTTGTAGTTAGTGGCAATCACTGTAGTAGCCGTGTTTACTACACTGATGTCCAGCTTCCATGTAGATCGGCCAGGTATGACACAGGCATACTTGTATTGGTCCAAGCTGGACCAAAGTAACGAAGCAAAATATTCCATAACCACATTTCAGATATAAAGTCATAGTTAACCTAGAATTCTACTTGGCCCAAACAAAATATTTAAAGTGACAATAAGCCTAGAATTCTACTTTAAAATAAATCAGTCCTGGATTAGCGGCAATTACAAAGTCCATGTTGCAGATTACATTTTTTGAGGATTCCATCACCCAAAGCATTTTTTGTACAACCTAAGCCACTCTCTCAATCTCTGCAGACCTGAAATAAATCCTGCCACCATTGCCATTTCTTGACCCCGTAAGCTGTTTGTTGCAATGGCACTTTTATTTTTTCGCAGTTACAAAGAATTACATTTTTTGGCCAGATAACATCCTGTGTTCAGCACAATTATTTATGTAGGGTTATAGTGATTTTGTACCACTAGCACCCCAAAACCCAATGTTTCTACAGCTGTTTGATTACTGCAAACAATTCACATCATTAGGCAGGTAACATCCTGTGCCCTGCAAGAATATGTGTGCTGGGACCAATAAACTCACAACCTCATTTCTAGATGGCTGTTTCCCAAAGAACTCATCATCATTAAAAATGGACAAAACTTTATGTCTGCATCTTTCTCTTCAGTTTGGAATAGTATATGGCTTTCACGCAGGCTATATCATGCTGTTTGTATCAGTCTTTTGATCCTATATTAGTACACTGTCACAATTCAGAATTACTTTGGATACAAACTTTTTAATGTAGTGTCGCCTAACAGTGATTCTTGAAAAAGAAACCACCTGTTCTTCTTCCAAAACTCTGAATTTTGCAGCCAAATAAATATAGCTTAGAAATTCTGTAATTTTGTTTTCTTTATTCAGTCTGTAAAAAATTAAGTCAATTTTGTGCTGCAAATTTGTGTGATTTTTTTTCTTTTTTAATTCATAAAATTGACACAATTTTTTTCATTCCAGATGCAATATGCTTCTTCAGACCCTAAGAAATTGCAGGCTGTTCAGAAAGGCTTAATAGCCGTGGTGCTAAACTGTCATTTATTTCTTTCCTCAGTCTATGATTCAAGACAGTTGCAGCCTATCCATACTGGTTAAAGATCTGTGGTGTCTTTACCATTTTTCCATTTTAAGCCTCCTAAAAAAATGAATTAACTTTTTATTTCCAGATGCAATGTGCTTGCTCTCTCCCTCAGAAATTGTGGCCTATCCAAAAAACGCTTGAAATGGGTGCTGCTTATTTGTGCAACTACCACTACTACTACTACTTTTAATTTGAAACAAATAGACACTACATTTTTTTTCCATTCCGGATGCAATATGCCTTCTTAATCCATAAGAAATTGCAATCTGTCCAGAAAGGCTTAATTGTTGTTGTGCTCAACTGTAAAATATGTATTTCTACAGTCTCTGACTCAGGACCCTAATTTTTATTTCCACATGTAATATGCCTGCTTAATCACCTGATAATACAAGCTTAAACCATGTGCTGCAAGTCTGTAACATTTTTCCATCTTTAGTCACCCAAAAAACATATTAGCATTTTTTTTCTTTTTTTTTCTAGTCTGCTTACTGTTAGAAATTGTGGCCTATCCAAGAAGGGCTTTAAAGATGTGCTGCAAATCTGTACAGTTTTTCAGTCTTCATTCCCAGAAAATAGACAATCTTTTTTGGGGGGGGGATATGAAATTGGTCTGTTCTCTTCCTCTGAAATAACAAACTATCAAAAAGGCTTAAAAAAATCTACTGAAAATATATACTATTTTTAGGTCTTCAGTAAAAAAATATCCTTGTATTTGGTTACTCAAGCTAAAACCTGCATGAGCCATCCCTCTGGCATAGCATCCAAAAAAGGCATACATACTGCTCAACAAGTCAGTTCTGTTATGCTTGCTTGTGGCTCTAGAAAACTTCACTTTAATTTGGTTACTTACAATACCTACCAAGTCTCTCATCTTCCACTGTGGCCTTGTAAAAACACTTACAATGTGTGCAGCATGTCTGTGAAAAAAAACATTCCCCAATGGAAGGATCACCCGAACAAACGAGTCAAATTAATTTATGGTTTTGCACTCAAAAACAGCCAAGGTGTTTCAGGGGCCAGAAGACACTCCCTTTTTCATCAGGGCTTAAGTTAAAATGAGAAACTTGAAAGGACCTTCCTAAGAATAAGAAGACTGAACCCACCAAAGCTGCCAAGAGGTTCTGAGACAGATAGTGATAACAGTTCATGCATGACTAGTAGAAACTGACTGTACAAGACAGCATTTTGTTACAACACAACAAAATGGTTGTTCCAAAAAAGTTAACTAAAATAGGGCTGAAACACCTACATAATGACATGAGCCTTTGTAGAGCAGATAGAGTAATCTAGAGTAGATAGTAGATAGAGTAGTGGAAGCTTAGAGTAATAAGCTTCCACTAGAAAGATTTTTCTGCCCCTTTATTCAAAAACAAATAATCATTAATGTCATCAAAAGCTGTAGCTGCCTGAAATAGAGCATCCCAAAGTTCCATAAAGAGCTTATTTGCTGTGCATTGAATCTAGTGTTTCTTTTGTGGATTTTCTTCACCTAGAGAGGAGCAAGGGTGGTTATGAATACATATTGGTTATTACTGACCACCTGACTCACTTTGCACAGGCCTACCCCACAAACAAGAAATTGATTGGTTAATCAATCATGAAAAATGGCAGAAGAGATTTTCAATAACTTAAAGTGATTCTAAAGTCTCATTTTTATTAGTAAAAAATAACAAACATGTTATACTTACCTGCCCTGTGTAGTGGTTTTGCACAGAACGGCCCAGATCCTCCTCTTCTCGGGTCCCCCTTCTGTGCTCCAGACCTCTCTCTCCTGTTGAGTGCCCCCACAGCAAGCAGCTTGCTATGGGGGCACCCGAGCTGAGCCACAGCTCCCTGTGTCCATTCAGACTCTGAGCCATGGCCTAGCCCCGCCCCCTTCTTTTCTCATTGGCTGACTGACTTTTATTGAGAGCAAGGGGAGCCAATGGCCAGGGGAGTCCCGGGCAGCCAAGACACTCCTGTAACATTGTTGGATCTAGATGGGGCTCAGGTAAGAGGGGCTAAGGGGAGCTGCTGCACATTCAATAAAGCTGCTGCGCCACTTTTCTGGCATTAATCCCACTTGTTAGTATATTGCACCAAATTCATTAAGCATTTGCAACACTTTTGGTTCTGACAGTGACTCAAACACCAAATTTAGGTTGTTTTAACCCCTTCCCGCCGACCGTACGCACATATGCGTACTCGGCTTTCCGGGGTTATACCGGGATGATGCCCGCAGCTGCAGGCATCATCCTGTTACCGTTGTTTTCAGCGGGCGATCGGCTACCCGAGTATAACAACCGATGCGGCTAAAAGCCGCTCGGCTGTTATACCGGAGGAGCGGGAGGGGACATCCCCCCCCTCCCGCCGCCTCCCGCCGCTGTTACCAGGCCTCCCGTGCGATCAGGAGGCCCGGTGTCCAATCGGGAATCTTCGGCAGCTGGGGGTGGGCTGGAATGAAGCTGTGAGCGGCTTCGTTCCAGCCTTCTTGTTGTAAACGCGGAAGCGACGTCATGACGTCACTTCCCGTTTACTCGGCTGCCAATGGCGCCGAATTTAAAAAAGTACACAGTATTCAGAATCGCTGTTTTCGGCGAGCTGAATACTTTGAAGTGTAAAGGAGGGTTGGGGGGTCTTTTAGACCCCCCATCCCTCCATAAAGAGTACCTGTCATCACCTATTACTGTCACAAGGGATGTTTACATTGCTTGTGACAGCAATAAAAGTAAAAAAAAAAAAAAAAATTTTTAAACACAATTTATAAAAGTACAAAAATAAATAAAATAAATAAAAAAAAAAAAAAAATTTTTTTAAAGTGCCCCTGTCCCCGCGAGCTCGCGCAGTGAAGAAAACGCATACGGAAGATGCGCCCGCATATGTAAACGGTGTTCAAACCACACATGTGAGGTATCGCCGCGATCGTCAGAGCGAGAGCAATAATTCTAGCCCTAGACCTCCTCTGTAGCTCAAACCTGGTAACCGTAAAAAATTTTTAAAGCGTCGCCTATGGAAATTCATAGGTACCGTAGTTCGTCGCCATTCCACGAGTGCGTGCAATTATAAAGGGTGACATGTTTGTTATCTATTTACTCGGCGTAACATCATCTTTCACATTATACAAAAAAATTGGGGTAACTTTACTGTTTGGATTTTTTAAAATTCATGAAAGTGTCACTTTTCCAAAAATTTGCGTTTAAAACACCGCTGCACAAATACCGTGTGATAAAAAATATTGCAACAATCGCCATTTTATTCTCTAGATTCTCTTCTAAAAAAATATATATAATGTTTGGGGGTTCTAAGTAATTTTCTAGCTAAAAATACGGATTTTAACTTGTAAACACCAAATTTCAAAAATAGGCTTAGTCATGAAAGGGTTAAAATCTGCCACTTTTAGATTGTGTTCCATTGAATGTGATAATTGTAAAAATGGACCAACTCTCTTTTGCCATACAGAAAGAAAAACTGGCACAGACAAATTTTGCAAAAGTGTCCTGCATGCATTCTAAAAGTGGCGCAGCATGATCCATATTCAAGTAAAAGTTCTAGACAGGTATATGAATTTGGTGCACTGTTTACCACTTTTAGAATGCATGAGAGACACTTTCACAAAATCCACCATGACCTAAAACTTAGCTTATTATAGGAAATGGAAGGAAGCCATCAAAATACCAGGTATATAACCTTATAGTGCATTGAGGAAATGGTGGCACAAATACACAACTGCCTTCATTACAGGGAGATAGCAACCAGACAACAAATATGTCTTTAGCTGCTGTTGGTCACTTTTTCTGTGAAGACATGTTATGTATAAAAGCTAAGTTTAGGTCAGGTTAGGGTTATGAATAAAAGCTAAGCTTTAGGTCATGGTGAATTTGGTGCGTGGGTTTAGCGCACCCTTGCTAGCACTTCTTTATTAATATTCCCGCGTAAAGACCAATCGCACAGTACAAGTATACATCAGGTTAGCTTCTATTTGTTTATCCAGGGAATGTCTGCAGGAGCTTGACATTGCACCTATGATCTACTGAACGCGGGTGCAATGCTCTGCAGGCTCCTCTGAAAAAAAAATATGCACATTCCTGCAAAAATATGCTTTTTTTTTTTTTTTTTTTTTTTTTTTTCAAAAAGGTGAATCTAGCCTTCAATTTGTGACTTTCTGCCTAGAGTGCAACTTTAAAAATGTAAAACAACCATGTAAGTTAAAAAGTTAATTGAGACTTGCTAAAGTTCAAACTTGCTATTTAATAAACCAAGACAGGCTGTGATTTTTAATTGATAAATGTCAATATGCAAAATCAGTCGTATTCAAATATATGTCTTTTTCTTTCTCTTTCAAATGCATGGGAGAGACAAATGACCTTTATCCCAATAGTTACCAGGATTAAATTTAGCTAGCTGTCCAGACGTCATTCATTCTTGATCTTAGTGTCAGGAACTGAAAGGCAGCCAATGCAGAGCAAAGGTTGCTAATGAGCATGCAGTGCTCAAAATAAAGTTGTACCACCACTATAAACAAGATGGAACAAAAACTGTTTGCAATTACTTTGTATGTTTAACAGTACAATAATTATTTTATTTTGGTACTTATATAGTGCTGTCACTTTACATATAGGTTGTACATTCATATCAGCCCTTGTCCTCAAGGAGCTTACAATCTAAAGTCCCTAATTAAAGCCTTAAATTGGATGTAAACCCTTACATAGTGTATATATACACACAGAAATATATGACCTGGCAATCAGCAGGGTGTCTGGCAGCATAAAGCAGACTATAGATGATTTTCTTTCTTTCCACCACATCCCACCCTGTTATAATAATACTGCCGTGCTGGAGCTTTCTTGTCATATGATGTCCTGACACTCTTACCACTCACACCATCTCCTTGGTCAGCGCAATCTGTGATGGACATGCAGAAAACATATTGTTTTATCGGGTTTGCCCTGGTACCATACAATTGCTGTAACCAATCATAGCAATCACATCAGTTGTACAGGATGGCTTTCCTTCATAGCATTCATTGTGTACTATTGTTATCTCTGTGATTGGTCACAGTGATTACCGGTATATGGCACAGGGCCAATCACAGCGGATCTGCACCATGTGATATCTGTGGCCAATCACAACTATCATAATAGTACACAGTAGACATAGTAGTGCACTGCCGAAAAATGTGTTTTTTTTTTTTCCATTTTCGTTTCATTAGTTTTTGATTTTTTTTTTATTTATCGGATCTTTCGTTATGATTGTCATTCATTACTTGGGATCATTCGTAACTTCGGATGCATTCGTATTCGTTTTTTTCCATTCGTTTAGATGCAGAATTTGTTACTTCGGACTCAGACCATTCGTTCATTCAGATATTGGTTGTATTCGTAACTTTTGTTAGTTCAGATTTTTTCATTGTATTTGTTATTTCAGAGACCGTGTGCGGCACTGGGGTTAATTTAGTAGGCCTCAGACGGCTACTAGCACATGTATTTAAAGAACAAAAATGCATTCATTATTTCTTTATATTCAGCCATAACGAATAAAAACATGGGTCGGTGAGTAAGTGGAGACCTCACTCTTTCAGAAAGAGAAAAAAACCTGTGCACACTTTACAGAGCAGTGTGCCTGCACCGCTATAAAGATGTCAGAGAGTGTGGAGGGAATATAGAGCCACTTTGCAGAGAGCCAGCTGTGGAGAGGTGGAGGCGCAGAAGTGTCAGTTGGGGGGCATGGGGGGAATAGTGAAGAGGTGAGAGCTGTGAAGGTAAAGGGGGTGGTTGTACTGAGAGACTGCTATGGGGAGGTTACAGGTGCTGCAGAGAAATGAGAGCTGTGGAGGGGGGGGGTAGGTTATATAAAGGTGAGAAATAGAAAGGGAGGGAATTTCTACATATTTGAGTGCTGGGAAAGGGGGGTTGTGCAGATGTCAGAGCTGTGAAGGTAAAGTGTTGTGCAGAGAGGCAACTGTGGGGAGGTTGGGGGTTGTGCAGAAGTGAGAGCTGTGGGGGTAGTGGGGGTTGGCAGGTTGTGTAGAGGTGGCAGAGAGTGTAGAGTTGAAAAATAGGGGGTAGAAGAGGTAAGAGCTGTGGACTAGGGTGAGCTGCAGATGAGGGTGCAGAACTAAAATGTGGAAGGGGCACAGATAAGCTGCAGTTGGAGTGAAGTTGTCAATGGGGGGTGCAGAGGCGAGTTGTTGACAGGGGAGCTCTGGGTAGGGGTATAAGAGGTGATCTGTGGAGGGGGGAGAGGAAGTGACCTGAGGACAGGGGGAGATGAGGTGAGCTGTGGATGGAGAGAAAAAGAGGTTAGCTATGGATAGGGGAAGAAGAGGAGTACTGTGGATGGAGGAAGAAGAGGTGAGCTGTGGATGAGGGAAGAAGAGTTGCGCTGTGATAAGGAGTACAGAGGTGAACTGTGGATGGGAGGTGCAGAGGTAAGCAAAGAGGTGTGCAGAGGTGAGCAATAGATGTTTACTTTGGGGGAATGTAAGTACTGTCCCTTGTCCCTTAATTTGTTTTCTGTGCCCTGTGTGTTATGCAATCCTGAGTCCAATGTGCTATACACTCATGAATGAGGTACTCTGTGTGTTACACATTCCAAACCTTGCCCTTTGTGCAATGCACAGATTATCTGGCACAGATTTATTTCTTTCCCCCCATGGAACAGTGGTGTTGGGTGCAGGGAGTGTTAGTTCCTGTACTTTTTTTCCTGTACCTTTTCTCTGAAATCCCTGGCTGGCAGGGAGATGGGAAGAAACTCCCTTTGACCGACCATGCCATAAGAAAAGTGCATCCACACTTCCCTTTCACTGTGCAGGTGGGGGAGATGGAGACCGGCTCTGCTTTTAGGTGCACACCCTAATGCAATAGGCTGCGCACACCTATATACCATAGCTTGTAGACTCTCTAAGTTTCACACAGACTAAATATTATACATTGGTTTTATTTTTACCAAACAGATATTTCAGTATACATTTTGGCCCAAATTTAAGAAGAAGGATTATTTATTTGCAAACTTTTATGATAGAAACTAGGAAAAACAAATTTTTCTTTCTTTCAAATTTTTCTTTTTTTTTTTTTTGGTTTATATAGGGAGAAAAAAATTTAAAAAAACCCAGTGGTGATTAGATATCACCAAAAGAAAGCTTTATCTGTCTCAAAAAAAATAATAATTTGAGTCCAGTGTTGCATGACTGAGTAATTGTCATTAAAAGTTGACAGTGCTGAAAGCTGAAAATTGGCCTGGGCAGGAAGGGGGTGAAAGTGGTTAAGGAAGTTACAGGATGTAAGGAAAAGTCTCCCGGGGGCAGGAGGCGGAGCCTAGCGGAGCAGACATGCATTGTTAGAGCTCCACACCGCTGAGGAGAGAAGAGAAGGACAAAGCGGAGCCTGCAGGCTCAAAAGGTATCCATTTGAACCTTTTTGCCCCAGGGAACAAACTGTGAAAGTTTGGGCAGGAAATATGGTACTGGGAGGAAACCGTGGCAGAAATAAAAATCACCTCACAAAGAGCTCACAGGAACTCACTGCAGCTGAAGCAGCTCCAGTCACCTCACAAGATACAGCATCAGGGCGCTCTCACAGACAGAAAATGTCACAGCAAGACTCTCCATTTGAGTCAGATACAGAACAAATCCTCTCACAAACTTCTCCACAAGCCTCCTCAGTATCCCCAGTAATATTATTACAATTTGAAAAGATGCTTCATAAGGCTTTAAAACAAACCTCAGACCAAATAACAAACAGCCTAACCAAAGAAATAAGAGAGCTGGGAAACCGCACCGCAGCCTTAGAAATAAAAATTGATGAAATTGAAATTACAACCCAAGAAAATATAACAGAATTGGAACAATTAAAAAAAGAGAATTTAATACTCCAAACTAAGCTCGAAGATTACGAAAATAGAGCCAGACGTTCAAACTTGCGCATAAGGAGAATACCTGAAACTGTGACAGACCTGCAATCTACTATTACTGCTCTATTACAAGAACTAAAGCCAGATATCCCTATTGAACGTTTAGAACTGGACAGAGTACACAGAGCCCTCACAGCCAAAAAGAAAGATGGACCCCCACGTAATATAATCACAAAATTTCATTATTACAGAACGAAAGAACAAATACTAATTGCTGCAAGAGAAAAAAAGGAACTTAATTTTCAAGGACACAATTATCAAATTTTTGCTGACCTATCCCAACTTACTATTACTAAAAGACGATCCATGAAACCCCAACTAATGGAACTGCAACACCACAACATTATGTATCAATGGGGCTTCCCCTTTTCAGTCAGATTTAACTACCAAGGTACAATTTACAGAAGCAGATCAGCAGATGAACTACAACAAACCCTTTTAAAATTAAATCTGACAGAACCCACAAGCAGCAACACTCCCACACGCAGAAGAATGGCATCATCTTCACCTTCAGGCAGCACCCAGAAAATTCCAGAACAAAATGGGAATCATCATTCTCACAAAAGAGGCCGTTATGCCACATCATCCATGGACCAAGAAGATTCAATGGACTGACATCCTAATTCCTGATATCTCTTCATTTATTATACTAAGAGATGGTTCTCTATAAAAACCTGTATTTATAACTGAATGTAACTGCATTCTGATAGTCACACACTGTGTGGGATCATGTTACATTCCAGTTATATTTCTTATTACTGCTGATTCATATAGCCTTAGAATATATAAGTGAAATAAGGAAATTCTTGTTCAGTTATATATTATCAGGTAATAACAATAGATTTATTACTTTTTAGGACAAATATGTTCAATAATCCAGAAGTAATGGAAGCTTTTTTTTTTTTTTTTTCTTTCTTTTCTTAAAACAAATATATTAGTTCCTAGAATTATGTTTTTGTTTATTCTAATCTGAAGCAATACAACCTCAATTTTATGAGTTAACATATCTAAACAGTTACATATGAATAAAGCATGTAATTGTTTACTCTAAAAAGGGTTAAAATCCCAAAATAATTCAAACTATCTTCATCAATACCAAAGTTATTAACAGTACCTTTCTAACTGAATTATTTAGCCTATGGCAAGACTAACCATATACAACCACCCTGGAATAAATAATTTCAACAAAAACTATATTCTGCACTCCAATTAATGAATCATCATTTTGATGTCTTTTGACATAGCACTTCTCTCCTGTAAGCGGAAGATCCGTGTACCCCCATTAGCCCTCCTCATTCTCCCAACCATATTATGTGGGAGTGTAACGAAGGCACTTATTCCCCTGAGAGAGATATTTATTCTCTTTCACGGGTAAATTGTGATTACTTGCAAAAAATCATTTATACAATGTATCATCTAATCTCATATGTTTTTTGTTTACTCTTTACTCCAGAATTCACTGGTTTCTTTTCTATCTATTCATCTCTTCAGTCCACACAGGTTGATCTGTGCAGTCAGCTCTGCATAACAAAAAGTAAGTCAAAACTATTTGATCTATTGCCATGGCACCACTGAATATACTTTCCCTGAATGTTCAGGGAATAAATGTCCCTAAAAAAAGGACCAAAGCCTTCCGTACTTTCCATAACAAGAAGGCTCACATAGTATGCCTCCAAGAAACACACTTCACCAAAGATTCTACTCCAAAATATATTTCTCCTTTTTATCAACAAATTTACACGGCTTCTGCCTGTACCAAGCAAAGGGGAACTCTAATTGCATTTCACCGATCCACACCATTCACCTTATCATCAGAAATTAAAGACCTATATATATATATATATATATATATATATAATTCCGATTCCGTGGTCTGACCATAATGCAGTATACACTACTATAGCCTCAGCCATACCAAAAGCGCATGACCCAACGTGGTACTTACCGGACATAATGCTCAAACACCCACTACATCAGATGGCCATTGAACAAGCTTTAAAGGAATACATATCAATTAATAATACAACAGACATCTCCCCAATAACACTGTGGGAAGCTCATAAGCCTGTCTTGCGTGGTACAATACAAAGACAAATGGCACTATTTAAACGGGAACGCAAAAATCTAGCAAAAAAACTAGAACTCAATTTTAATGCAGCCTACATATCATTTCAAGATAATCCATCTCAGAGTACAAAATCTCATCTGGAAAAATCTAGATTGGAATACGATCTATTTCTCACTGAGTCAGTTGATAAATCCCTCAAACGCTCCAAACACAATTTCTACATGAATACAAACAAACCAGGTACATATTTGGCTCGGGCATTAAATTCAACTAACAAATCTTTCAAACCCATACGTTTGAAATTATCAAAAAATGTTTACACTTGTAATCCAGTTAAAATAGTCCATAAATTTCACTCACATCTCGCAACTTTATACAAGACAAACAATGAATTTAATCCTACAGAGGCTGAATCCTTCTTCTCAAAAATAACCTTACCTGAGTTATCTCAGAATCAAAAAAGCAGTTTGGATGAGCCTATAACTATAGATGAAGTTGCTAACGCCATAAAAGACCTAAAACTTAACAAAAGACCAGGCCCAGACGGCTACTCGGCTTTATACTATAAAACATTCTAAGAAATACTCTCTCCCATTCTCACTGAAACTTTTAACAAACTTCTAGATGGACATTCTTTTCGGCAAGAAACACTAATGGCAATTGTTTGTATGATCCCAAAACCCCTTTCTGATGATACTTCCTGTGTGAATTATCGGCCTATCTCTCTGTTAAACCTCGATATTAAATTATTAGCAAAAATAATAGCAAAACGCCTCAATAGCATTATAGGAAAATTAATACATAAAGATCAAGTAGGCTTCATGCCAAATAGACAGGCAGGCGATAATATACGCAGGGCAGTGTTATTGGCACATATTGCTAAAAAACGGAAAATCCCTTTATGTTTTCTATCTCTCGATATTAGGAGGGCATTTGACACAGTATCCTGGCAATATATGCAATATTCATTACAAAAATGGGGTTTTGGACCCCACTTTTTAACATGGATCAAAGCATTATATAATAAACCCAAAGCCTATATAAAATATGCTGGATACAAATCTGAAGCCTTTAATATCGAAAGAGGTACCTGACAGGGTTGCCCATTATCTCCCTTATTATTTGCCCTTATACTCGAACCCATGGCCCAATATATCAGAACAAACCAAACTATAACTGGCATTGAAGTAGGAGGTATTACACACAAATTATGTATATTTGCAGACGATATATTACTTTTTCTATCATCACCACAGGTCTCTGGTCCTAACTTAATACCAGCTCTTGATGGATTTGCAGCCCTATCCGGCCTTATGATTAATCCTAAGAAATGCCTAGTGCTTAATATTTCACTCACAAACATGGAATTGATCCCGGCTAGGGCTGCACTCCCATTCACATGGGCAGAAAAATCAATCCCATATCTTGGAATTCATTTAACAGCCTCTCATTCTGACTTATCCTCAACCAATTATCCTCCTGTATTAAGACAGATCACAAATCTAATAAAACAATGGTCGCAACTTCCTTTATCCTGGATGGGGAAGATTAATGCAATCAAAATGACTATTCTACCCAAATTGCTTTATCTATTCGGAGTCCTCCCTATTCCAATTCCTTCCTATTTTTTGAGAATAGTACAAAAAAGAGCAACTTCGTTTATATGGGGCTCTTCTAAACCACGTATACCTATACACACACTACATCTTCCCAAAAATAAAGGAGGCCTGGGATACCCTAATTTTACTAACTACTACAGAGCAGCACATTTGGCCAGTCTGTCCAAATACCATGCAAAACAGGAAATCCCATTATGGGTATTTATAGAGGCTTCAGAAAATGACCCTCTATTAATATCAAATTTATTATGGCTTGATCCTAAAGACCACTTTAAAATTCATAATCCCATAACTAAACACTTCTTATCTCTCTGGGATAAACTAAAAACCAAATATCAGTTACAATCTCCACACAATCCTCGCCTTTCTTTTATCAGAAATCCGGCCTTTTATCCGGCATGGATCTACCCAAATTCTTTTAAAGCTTGGACAACATCAGGCATTCAGACACTAAATGACTTCATAGCATCTAAATCATTCCTTTCATTCCCATCGCTTAGAGAAAAATATGATCTACCAAACTCTGAGATATTTAGATATCTCCAAATCAAAAATTTCTATACACCATTCCTACACCATTATCCCAATTATCCATTTTTGAATCAATCTGTACAAAAGATCCATTTGCTAAAGGTACAATTTCATCACTTTATAATCAATTATATGGAGTACCAAATCTTAATAGACCCTCTTACGTTCAGAGGTGGAAGGAGGACCTGGGACGAACTTTAGAAGACACGGACTGGTCTAACATATGGCTCACATCTAAGTCATCTTCACCCAACATCTTAGCACTGGAGACAAATTATAAAGTCCTAACTCGCTGGTACCTTGTACCCGCTAGAGTGGCAAAATATTCACCTAATACCTCAGCTCTTTGTTTTCGAGGATGCCCAGAAATAGGCACATATTTACACATATGGTGGACGTGCCCAGTAATCCAAACCTTCTGGAAGGAAATCTTCATGATTGCATCTAAAATATTTTAAAAAATAATACAACCAGATCCATATTTAACTTTACTTAATCTAAAACCGGAATGGTTAACACTCTCTCAATTCAAACTTATGATCCAACTAATAACGGCTGCAAAACAAACAGTGGCCAAGGCATGGAAATCTCCTACATTGGTACTAGCAGAAACAATTCACAGAATGAATAATACAATGTCCCATGCTAAGATGGTAGCCATCGATCAAAATCAAATTCCAAAATTTGAAAAACTTTGGCATCCTTGGATAAAACAACAGTTCCTGTCAAACTTCAATGACTCTGTCCTGTTGCCATGGTAACAGATTAAATGACTTACAGAGACACCCATTCTAAGGCTTCAAAGAGAACTAAAAAGAATAATAAACTGACAAGCGGGACAACCTTGTGGACCATACCTCTACCTTTCAACCCTTTTTCTTCTTTCTCTTTACTTTTCTCCACCTTACGATTAAAGCTCATTATCAGAATTTATTTGACCTATATACACTCTACTTGTAAACAATATGTATAGTAGGTATAAATCATTTAAATACCTACAAAAGTAACTAAGGAAATTATATATATCTTTAATTTAGGTTTACGTGAACCCAATGTTTAATATTTGAAATTTCATGATATTTACCTATATAAACCCTACTGTAAAACAATGAGCTTACTTTATAGATCCTTGTAAACTTACTTTATGTATCTTTATAACATTGTATACTCAATAAACTTCTTTTGACAAGGAAAAGTCTCCCTATTGGGATAATGCATGTGCTAGTACAACACGTCAACATCAATTAAGGCTTCTTTCACCATGACAGGGCGGGCCGTTGTTTTTGCGGTGCTTTAGTGCTGTTTTAGCTGTGCTTTTGCTGCACTTTTTGGCCACTAGCGGGGCATTTTTTACCCAAAAAAGGGTAAAAACTCCCATTTTGCAGCACTTTCAAAGCACTTTTATTGCAATAGGTAGGGCATTTTGGGAGCACTAAATACAGCGGTCCCACCCCACCCCAAAGATGCTGCTCTCGGGACTTTCCATAATGTCCTGCAAGCGCACCGCCCAAGTGTGAAAAGACACACTGCAATGAATGGGAGGCAGTTTTCAGGTGCATTGCAGAGGCTATTTCTAGTGCTAAAGCACCTGAAAACCACCCCAGTGTGAAAGTAGCTTAAATATGAATGGGACCCCAGTGCATCAACACGTGTGCACTGCAATACACAGCGCAACACAATTCCCTGTGTCCTGAGTTTTAGGCTAAGATAAAATGCAGTCTGCTCTACATAGGTGTGTGCGGCCTATTGCATTAGGGTGTGCACCCCAAAGCGCAAACACACATGCATGTGTGTGTATCTGTATATATACGGATGGTGTCAGTAGAGCAGTGAACAGTGTCAGTAGAGCAGTGGATGGTGTCATAAGGTCAGAGATTGGTGTCAGTAGGGCAGTGGATGGTGTCAGTATTTTTAATTTATTTTTTATTATTTTTTTACACATTTATTTTTTTTAATTATTCTTTTACAATTTGTTAGGAGAAAAAAGAAACAAGGAGAATTTTTCTTTTGATTTGGTAAAATAGCAAAACAGGGGGGATCTGCGCCACACAGGGTGATTATGGTGTGCCCAGGCATACCTGGCACACCCTGTGAGCACACCTATGCTGCTTTAACTTCATGTGCGTTGCTGAGCCTTTCAGCTTGTCATTTTGAGTGGACTGTTTAGTGCAACGCAATGCTGTCAATGCACAGTGATGCATAGAGTGTTGTGGTGTGAATGGGCCTGTAAATATCCAATCACTGTTTCTTCAGTGAAAACGCTGAAAAGTGTGACTGTGTACATTTTAAACAGCTGCTAGAGTTTGATATAAAATCTTATTTTATAATATAACGTTAATACCCTGGATTTGTTTTAACACAGATTTTTTATTTTGCCAGCAATCACTCTTGTGTATTTATTTTTACCTTTCTCTTTCCACACAGGAGAAATACATGAACTCTACCCTACTTTTCTTTCCAGGGCTATTATTAGCTAGCTGTCCTCACGTCATTTCATCTTCTGTAGACAACTGGTTGCCTATTTGTAGAGAGAAGTTGGATAATAGGCATAACACAGTATCTGTCATTGAGCTATGGTAACCTAGAGCTGAGATCAATGTACCTGTCTACTGTAATATGGTGGTGACTGCTATATAATTCACATATAGGAAATGTCAAATGCCTCACCTCCTCTGAACTACAAGGCCTAGCATGGCTGCTGTTCAGTAGAGCATACAAATTGCAAGATTTTAAAGTTTAACTTGCCTGCAAATTTTTCTCTGCAAAGGGCAACTGACAGCAAAGATAGTATTTTATTCTCTATAACAGGTTAATGTTTTTTTTTTTTTTTAAATCTGCTGCTGTAAATAGAAAAAAGGCAATGTAATACACGGAGGGGAGATTTACTAAGACTGGTGCGCACAGAATCTGTGCATAGTAACCAATCAGCTTCCAGGGTTTATTGTCAAAGCTTCATTGAACAAGGTGAAGTTAGAAGTTGATTGTTTTCGGTGCACTGCTGCACCAGATTTTGTGTTCACCCGTTTTAGTAAATCTCCCCCATAGTGTCTTGTGTTTATAAAATGCAGCCTGCTTCATTTCTGTGTGTTGTGCATTTCACCTTATTCAGCTTTAATAGGCTATTTAATGCAAGGCAATAATAGATGCAAAACAAAACAGGCATTAGAGCGACAGCATTCTGATATGAATTGGATCTTAAAAAGTATCTCCACTTTTGCTGAGGAAAAAACAATCCCCTCTGGGAGATCAATGTATATTGCAAGAATTTTAACAAACTTTGTAGCATATTCCTACCTGTTTCTGCTCTGAAGAAAAAGCTGTTTGTTACACTGTATCGATTGGATACAGATTCTAAATGGCAACGACTAATTCATTTTAACTAAATGGTGGCTCGGCTGTGCAAATTCGTGCACTAGCATTCGTGGGCATGCGCGCTCCGATTGGCCAGCGGGGGAGCCAATCAGAAGGTCCAGCCGACTTCATGTCTGCCGGCCACCCGCGATCGTTCCCTGCAGAGACAGAATGGAGATCTGCCATAGTAAACATGGCAGATCTCCGTTCTGTCAGGGGATGAAACTAAGATCTGTCTTCTGTCTTTTGGGATCTGTGTGTTTCCCCAGTCACACAGTCCCCATACAGTTAGTAATCACAAACAGGGAACACATTTAACCCCTTGATCGCCCCTGATGTTAACCACTTCCCTGCCAGTGTCATTAGTACAATGTCAGTGCATATTTCTAGCACTGATCATTGTATTAATGTCACTGGTTCCCAAAAAAATGTCAAAAATGTCAGTTAGGTGTCTGATCTGTCCGTCGCAATGTCGCTAAAAATCACTGATCACCGCCATTACTAGTAAAAAAAAAAAATAATAATAATAAAATGCCATAAATCTTTCCCCTATTTTGTAGACGCTATAACTTTTGCGCAAACCAATCAATATATGCTTATTGGGGGTTTTTTACCAAAAAATATGAGTAAGAATACATATTGGCCTAAACTGATGAATACATTTGTTTTTATTTATTTATTTTTTTGGATATGTATTATAGCAGAAAGTAAAAAATATTGGGTTTTTTCAAAATTGTCTGTCTTTAATTTGGTTATAGCGCAAAAAATAAAAACCGCAGAATTGATCAAATACCACCAAAAGAAAGCTCTATTTGAGGGAAAAAAAAGGACTTCAATTTTATTTGGGTACATCGTCGCACAACCGCGCAATTGTCAGTTAAAATAATGCAGTGCCGTATCGCCAAAAATGGCCTGGTCATTAAGGGAGTAAATCCTTTCGGGGCTGAAGTGGTTAATCACCTGGTGTACTTTCTGTGTTCTAAATAAATAAGTTGCAGAGTCTGCATCCCTTTAGAAGGGATTAACCCTTAGGCAGTATTTTACCAAAAATGAAAAAAAAATTAGCAGAGGATGCCCAAAATCTGATATGCATCTTAGTGCAAAGTTCTCCACCCAAGCAAGAAATGACATGTCTGGGGGGCATTCTGTACTTGTTACCATATTGCATTGAATTTTACAGAAAATTACATTGGCTGCAGTATGAAAAAGAAAGGTAATTTTTTTAACATTAACTTACTGTAGGGTTTGTGTAGCAATTGTATATGCTATATTATTTTTCTATTTGCTATAAATTTCTCCACGAAAGTGGAGTTACCCATTCAGTATCCCAACACTGTCTCTGCAGTGAAAATCCTGAAAAAATGTGACTGGGCACATTTATACATAGCTCCCAATTGTCCCTAATTTTGAGGGACTGCCCCTGATTTGGAACAATGTACCTCTGTCCCTCCCCCCTCCTTATTTGTCCCTCATTTTGGTCTGATCTATACAGTTGTATATAAAATGCACTTTTTATCATTCAAAAAGTGTTTCCTAGTGCTAAACCTTTCATCCAATTTCTAAATTGCTGCATTTGTAAATGTCAAAAGCCAGTAAAAAGGAATAGTAGTGGTAAAAAAAGAACCTGTGAGTTTAACTTATTTTTTTTGGGTGTGGCAGGGGGTGTGTCCTATGCCTATATACTTTTGCTAATAGGTGTACCTCGTGCCCATCTCAAAAAGTTGTGAGGTATGTTTATATCAACTGCTAGAGCTTGAGATTATATATAATATTGTAATACTATGATAACTATGAATTTATAATCTAAAATGTATATATATATACTGCATATTATATATGATATGAGGTATATGCCATGGACAGCATGTATGTATCCCTATTATTTGAGTTGTGGTCCCTTTAAGGGGGATGACTGCTATGCATTTTGAAGTACTCATGGGTTTTCAGACATGCAGGGTGAAGGGTTCCGTGCAGTCCAGTTAGAGAGAAGAGGGCTGGTTATCACAGAATTGGTAAATCCTCCTTGGGACCCATAACGTGGAGGTTCAGAGAGACTGTGGGTGGGAAAGATATTCTAAACCTTGATTCCAGGGACTTCGGTCTTGAAGGGGTTAAGCCACATGCAAGGGAGTCTTGAAAAGCAACAGGAAGGAAGCAGCAGGTGTATGTGAGGTAGTGTGAAATGATTCACAGCTGAACAGGGGTAGACTCTCTGGAGACCAAGATGCTGGCTTTGCTGAGCTCCTGTGGCTTGTCTTTTACCCCAAAACAAGTGGGAACCATAAATCCACCAGTGTGGACTAGGTAGTGAGCCATGCTGTATAATTCCTTTTTTTTTTTTTGCTAAAGAAACCTATTTGTGTTTGCCTGTTTTGAGGGACCAATAAAGACTATTTATTTTTACAAGTAGCTTACTGGTGAGCCCACCATATAACTATATATCCAGTTGCAGACTCTGGGCATACTATACATGCCCAAACATTGTATCATTTGTAACTTTCTGTGTTTTTCATCTACAGATCAAAGGGAGAAACCTTGACAAGTAAAACATTTTTTTTCTAATTAACCTCCCTGGCGGTATGATTATTTCAGATTTTAGGTGCTGAAAGCGGTACAATTATTTTGCATGGAAATTTGGCGTTCTATATTGCAGGCCTGTAATAGGAATAACACACTTAAATCTGTCCAAACAAGAGTCTAGTAGACATCCCGGGTATCATAAAGTTTGAAACACAAAATCATAAATTATAATATAATAAATAACTATAAATAATTATAACAAATAATAATATAATAATAATAATAAAAAATATTCAATAATGTAATCAAATCAAAAACACTGAAATTTGCTCAGTTGAAGAATTGTCACTGTCATTACTTTCAGTGTTTGATGCCGAATTTCCCCACAAATCACTATCGCTCAATTCTGCAAGTGATTCTTATTTATTACCGCTGTTTTCTTGCTGGTCTAAAACCACTTTTGACATAAAGGGACACTTTTTGGTTGCTATGGACAATCTCCAGTTTCCAGGCAGAAAGAACAGTATTTATAATATAAAAGTGCATGCAGGGCACTGGACAAACCACTAGGGACAAAGGGGATGTATAATTATTTTATTCAGTACTGTAATCTGTAAGATTACAGTATACTGTATGTATTGTGTGTTTTGAATTTTTTGAATTTGGCGCCGAACTCCGTCCCCGTGAGTCGCAACGCTCGCAGGGAACGGAGCTCAGCACTCGGCACTGTGAATCGAGCGAGATGACAGCTCGCAGACACAGCGGGGAGACATCGCAGGATCTAGGGGACAAGGTAAGTTACTTTGCCTGGATCCTGCGATGCGTTCCCGAGTCTGGCTCAGGGTTACCGCTTTTAGTACTGAAATTCCACCCCGAGCCAGACTCAGGAATACTGCCAGGGAGGTTAAATGTTTCTCTGTTGAACCCCTTATTAACCCTTTAGTTTACTCTAATACAGGGCCGTCTTTAATTTTGATTGGGCCTTGGGCAAACGTTTTCTTGGGGCCCCCCCCTCCATTCTGAGACATACAAAAAATAGCAGGTAGACTCAAAATCAGTTTACTGCAGCAGATCACGCAGCGATTGCAATTGTTTGCCAGAGGTTACAGCCTATCCTTACTGCTCACTGGCTGGTTTCTAGAGGTTACAACACATAATTTCTGCTTGCGGATTGGTTGCTAGAGGTTAATGTACATTATTAGCACTTACTAATTGGTTGCTAGGGGTTACAGCACATCATTACCACTTGCTGATTGGTTGCTGGAGATTAAAGCAGATCACTACTGTTCGCTGATTGGTTGCTAGAGGTTAATGCACATCATTACCTCTCACTGAGCAGTGGAGCAATCCCAAATAATTGAGCAAGTAAAGGGGCATATTAATACACATACTACAGGAGAGTGTCAGAGAGTGCAAACATACTACAGGAGAGGTTCAGAGACTGCGGACATACTGCAGGAGACAATCAGAGACTGCGGACATACTGCAGGAGACAATCAGAGACTGTGGACATACTGCAGGAGATTACCAGAGACTGCGGACATACTGCAGGAGATTACCAGAGACTGCGGACATATTGCAGGTGACAATCAGAGATTGTGGACGTACTGCAGGAGATTACCAGAGACTGTGGACATACTGCAGGAGACTACCAGAGACTGCGGACATACTGCAGAAGATTACCCAAGACTGCGGACATACTGCAGGAGATTACTAGAGACTGCGGACATACTGCAGGAGATTACTAGAGACTGCGGACATACTGCAGGAGATTACTAGAGACTGCGGACATACTGCAGGAGATTACCAGAGACTGCGGACATACTGCAGGAGATTACCAGAGACTGCGGACATACTGCAGGAGACAATCAGAGACTGCGGACATACTGCAGGAGACAATCAGAGACTGCGGACATACTGCAGGAGATTACCAGAGACTGTGGACATACTGCAGGAGACAATTAAAGACTACGGTCATACTACAGGAGACAATCAGAGACTGCAGACATTATACAGGTGATGGTCAAAGAACTTTCAGCAATGCACAGCTTTACAGTTGAATAACACAGCTCAGGGTTTAAACAGTCAGGCATTTTATGGGTGTAAGGAGGACATACCTGACCAGCCAAACTCACTACATACATTTAGGTCTGTGGGCGGGGCTTCCACTCTCTGCTCTCACTACAACAGCCGGGAGCTCCACTGACGCTTTGTTGGGGGGCCCGCGCTACCCGTGAATTGGGGCCCCAATGACGGCTTTGCAGAGCGCACAGAGGAACGGGAGCGCTAGCCAGCTGAGGGGGCGGGGCCAGAGTGCCACTGACGCTCTGTATTCACCAGCCAGTATAGAGGGGGTGGGGCCGGGAGCTCCACTGATGCTCCCACTCTGATCACTGGCTCTCACTGCAGATGCTCTTTTCCGAGTATATAGGCTGCACGTAGGTGGGTTCAGAGCGTCAGTGGAGCTCCCGGCCCCGCCCCTTCTCAGCTGGCCAGCGCAGGAATACATCCTCCCGTGTCCTTTGTGCGCTCTGCAAAGCAGTCATCGGGGCCCCAATTCACGGGTAGTGCGGGCCCCCCAACAAAGTTTGGGCCCAGGGCAAGTGTCCCGTTTGCCCTGCGCTAAAGACGGCCCTGCTCTAATCAGCACTAATTAACTCCATATTCTCCTTCTCCATTCAATTGTAATTTTCCTGGTGATTTTTTTTTTTTTTTTTTATTAACTGTTTTGTTTTTGTTCATTATTATTTTTACACCTTTTACATATATTTACATATATCACACTGAAAACGCACAAAATGAAAAAAAACAACTTTACTTCATGTGTAAATAACTTTGCAATGCTTTGTAATAAAATCATAATTTTTGTGTTGTTTTAAACAGGACAAATTACAGAATAAAATGCACACTTTTTTCTCATTAACAGACCTTTTCGCAATTAACTACTTACCATTACTAAAATTAATCACTGGTTTACTGAAACAATGGTCTTCTTTCCCCTTGTCATGGCTTGGGCGGATTAATGCCATTAAGGTGTCAATTTTACCAAAATTCTTATACCTATTTAGGGTGCTCCCCATTCCAATACCGTAGTATTTTTTACGTCTTATACAACATAGAATTATGTCATTTATTTGGAACACCAATAAACCCCGTATCCCTAAATCTACACTTTACCTTGCTAAACTGAAGGGTGGATTAGGGTTACCGAATTTTTCATCCTATTATTACGCAGCACAACTATCTCAATTACCTAAATATCATTCCACTCTAGAAACTCCTTTATGCGTTGTTGTCAAATCTGTGATATTGACCCTATCTCTGTGGCTAATATGTTATGGCTTCAGCCTAAGGATAGAGCACATATATCAAATCCTATTACTAAGCATTTTTTAGCTATTTGGGACAAATTTAAGTATTCCCACAATCTTCAGTCCTCACATAACCCCCTCCTTTCCTTCATCAAGAACCCAGCTTTCTACCCAGCTTGGAAATTCCCAATGTCATTTACAGCTTGGTCCTCCACAAACCTAATCAGATTGCATAATTTTGTCTCTGTCAACACATTTTACACATTTCCCGAATTATGTGAAACCTTTGGGCTTCCCATATCTAAACTTTTTCGATACCTACAAATTTAAATTTTTTATACACCCTTCAGGTGTAGGACACTTTCTCCGCTTAATCAGATGTCACAGTTTGAACATATTTGTAAGAGTGATCCACATATTAGAGGCCTGATTTCACTCCTATATCAACACATTAATGTAGTTTCCAATGAAATACTGCCCTCATATACTGTCAAGTGGTCACAAGATATGGGTTGCACTTTTGACATTAATGACTGGTCTAATATCTGGTTGGCTACTAAATCCTCCTCTCCGAATTTCTTTGTGTTAGAAACCAATTTTAATGTTTTGGCACGTTGGTATCTAGTACCAGCCAGGATAGCAAAATTTGCTCCATCCTATTCGGACTCCTGTTTTTGGGGATGTCCAACACCTGGTACTCATTTCCATATCTGGTGGCTATGTCCGATAGCCCAAGAATTTTGGAAGAAAATATTTGATATGGCCTCCAAAGCTCTGGGTACCTCTATCCTTCCTGACCCGGCGATGGCTCTTTTGAATCTCAAACCAACTGATCTAATGCAAACTCAATTCAAATTATTCGTCCACCTTGCCACTGCAGCTAAACAAGCCATAGCCAAAGCATGGAAATCTCAAACATTGGTAGTGGCTGAAGCTAAGCTTAGGATGAACAGAGCCCTTACATTTGCCAAAATGATGGCTATAGAAAATAATAATATAACTAAATTTCGTAAGATTTGGCAACCATGGGTCAAACAATATTTACCGCCTGATTTTGACCAATCATTGTTGTTACCTTGCTAAGTATATTCTTTCTTCCTCCCCTCTCTGCCATTAGACATTTGCATTTCCTGGACGTGGGCTGCGCCACCACTCCGAGAGACTTTCTCTCTTTCTTCATTCCTTAATTCCCTTTACTCTTGAACATCTTTCCCCTGCTATTCTTCTTTCTTTTTCTTTTTTTTTACATATTAACCTATTAACATTGGGCTAGAGGTGAATGATACTTTTTTTTTACACTTGTTATATGTAAATTAGAGCCCGTATTGTTCTTACGTCCGGTTATATTAGTACCATTTCTTCTTCGTCTTTCCCTTTCTCTTTTTATCTTTTTTCTTTTCATTTTATTATCCTCATACATGAGATCATATACCATCTTTATAGTTACAGTCATACAATGTCTCATTTCCTTACATCTCCACCTCTTATATATAAATTTTAATAACTATATACAAAAGTAAACACGAGTTGTTGTTTACCTACCTTATTTCCTCCAAGATTTGCCAAACTTTCCCTCTATTTTAGTACTGAACAATTTATCATCTTATGACCATGCCCCCATTCGTTCACAGTTTGATCCCATTGGGGTGGACGGGTGGTCTGGAGGCATGATTCATTTGATCTGCAGATCATTGAGGGAATTTTTATCTTTATTTTTCTTTTTTATGGATCTTATATGCTCTTTTGAATAGATGGAGTTTAATCTAGATCCTTTTGTTCTTTATCTTCCTATATATGTATTAAAGTTCTTTCTTTTATGATTTATTGGGAGATTGTAACATCAAATGTATGACATTGTCTTTAATATTCGTATCTTATGTACAAGCTGATACACTATTCTATTTCATTATTATTGTAAATCTCAATAAACATATTGAACAAGAAAATTCACACTTTTTTTAAGTGCAGTAACACTATTATGCCCTGTACACACGGTCGGACTTTGTTCAGACATTCCGACAACAAAATCCTAGGATTTTTTCCAACGGATGTTGGCTCAAACTTGTCTTGCATACACACGGTCACACAAAGTTGTCGGAAAATCCGATCGTTCTGAACGCGGTGACGTAAAACACATACGTTGGGACTATAAACAGGGCAGTGGCCAATAGCTTTCATCTCTTTATTTATTCTGAGCATGCATGGCACTTTATCCGTCGGATTTGTGTACACACAATCCGAATTTCCGAAAACGGATTTTGTTGTCAGAAAATTTTATATCCTGCTCTCAAATTTTGTGTGTCAGAAAATCCGATGGAAAATGTGTGATGGAGCCCACACGCGGTCGGAATTTCCGACAACAAGGTCCTATCACACATTTTCCGTCGGAAAATCCGACCGCGTGTACGGAGCATTAATGTTTAAACTAACGCTGCTCAAAAAAAGAAAAAATGCCTTTTGTTTAAAAAGAAGAAGACTTTCAACCCACTCTGGTAATTATATGTTATTGCAATCAACACACTTATTAAAAAGATTTTAAATAAACATTGGTTGATATTGACAGATGACCCGATTGTAAAAAAATATGTTACTCCTACTCCCTTGGTGACCTTTAAAAGAGCGAGCTCACTGAGGGATAGAATCGTCCAGAGTGAATACAAAGATGAATGAAGATGTAAACATTGTTCAATAAGGGGCACTTTTCCCTGTGGCCACTGCTCTTACTGTCCCCTTATGAATACAAGAAAAACATTTTGTTTACATAATAGGGAGAAATTTACACCCAAACAGTTCGCTGTCAAACCAAAGGAATTTACTAGAATGTGAATGTGGCTCATTTTATGTGGGCAAATCTAAGCAAGAATATTGGCGATGTATACTAAAAATATGTATAGCATGCAGATAGGAAATTTCTATCTCCCCGTGGGCAGATATGCAGTCAAAATGCATGATTATAAGGTCCCTTAAGGTTTACAGCTTTAGCTCATATTCATGTGCTGATCAGAGGAGGAGATTGAAATAAAACGCTTCTCAAGATAGAACAGAGGTGGATTTTTCATCTACAGGCTGCCTCCCCTCTGGGCCTTAACAAATCCATTTCCTAATGCCCCTTTCTCAAGGGATTCTCCTCTGGGAAAAACAGCTAATTTGCTGGCTTTGGAATTTCCTTCTCCCTCCCCCCTTCTACCTTTTCTTCTCTCTATAGGGCTTGCTCCCATATAGTCCCTTTTTTGTGTTGATTAGCCATATTCCATGGCATCTTTAGAGAGACTGCTTGAACTCTATCACTTGGAATTGAAATTGAAATACAATTGCTACATGTATAAGATAAATGCATTTTCAGGAATACACTACATCATGGTTTCTAAGACATGCTTTATGTTTAAATTAAGGATTGTTTAGAAAATTACAACAATGTAATTGTATATACAATAAAGCATAAAATAAACATGTCATTTTTGTGAATTATTATTTTTTAACACCATGCAGGCCTTTCTGGATTGTCTTCCCTGGTTTGAGATCACCCAGGGTTCTTCTCTAGCCTCATGACGCAGTAAGACATGGGAGGGGTTTCAATCACATCTTTACCCCTCTTGCTATATCCTCCAGTCTCCACTGGAGGTGTTCTGTTGTGTGATCGGCATCTCATGGCTCCAGATGCCTGTGGTGGGTGCGCATGCGCATGCTTCCCTGTTTGGCGGCTCGCGTGCACGCACGTTGCCAAGGAGTCAGCGGCTGCATGTCGGTGTTCTGTCAAATTCTCCAACCAGTCAGAAACTCCAACCACTTACCTTCCGGATTCTTTAAACCAGCAGTAATTGAAGTTTTTGATGAATTGGTGGTTGGACACAACACCGGCAACCAAACAGAGTCCGGTGCAGGATATCATGAGCGGAGATTCTTACTCTCCCACAATACTAGCCAACAAAATGGCTGCCTCCGAGGCGGTGACAACTTTGCTGTCTGTGCTGTCAAAACAGCTTAATCTTCCTGTACCAGACTCTATTCAGTTGTTGATGTTGTGTCCAACCACCAATTCATCAAAATCTCCAATTACTAAGGTTTTAAATAAACCGGAAGTGATGTGGTTGGAGTTTCTGATAGGTTGGACAAATTAACAGAACACCCAGAAGCTCTCCCGGGATGCCTGGGGAGTCACATGACCTTCGTCTGATTGATGCTTTGCATCACGGTCTTTGAAGAGGGGAGGGAAGGGAGGGTGGGGGAAGCCTGCACACCTGCAATGATTTTCTCAAAAACACTAGAGCTAGTATTAATCCCTAATCAAGGAGTATATATATATCCAGCTAGTATTCACTCCAATAGCTGGAGCTGATACACCACATCATTCTGTGTGAGGATCTTTTGCTACATAGTGGCTTGCCTTGTGAGTTCCCATTTACTATGACTGAGACTGCTTTCCTTTTGAGCCATTGTCTTTTAAGATTGGGCTCCTATTTGCCAAATTGATTTTCATTTTCTTTCTTTTTTATTTTTGACCCCATTTAGTATTACCCATGCCTCTTATGGGAATATTGCTATCATATAAATGAAATTCTCGGACTGTCTACATCTGAGAACCTATATTTGTGTGCACATAAGGGAATTCCAACTATCAAATACGTAGGAGTTGACATCTAGTCTATCATTAAATCAAGGTAATTGTAGAGTACATTTTCTTCCTTTATCATAGACATTGAATGACCAGTGACTATCTCTCTCTCACTGACAGCGGTATATATATATATATATATATATATATATATATATATATATATATATATATATATATATATACATATATTTTTCAGATGCAAGTCTCATGTCCATTTTACCATATTCCAATGCACACCCTTATGGAAAGAACCGCATAGTGGGTAAACCATCTTTGCACTAGGATACACTTTTTTAACATATACTCCAGTGATTGGGAACCAAGCTTCCTTTTTATCATTGATTTTTATTATTCAAATTGCAGGTGTGTGGGGCCCTTTCATCTCCCTTCTACCCAGTAAATTTCATTTCTTGTAGGCTCTTGTGAGCCCCGGTGTGTCCCCCTGCTGGGCGACCATCCAGAAACAAACCTAACT
Source organism: Aquarana catesbeiana (assembly GCF_042186555.1). Taxonomy (NCBI): domain Eukaryota; kingdom Metazoa; phylum Chordata; class Amphibia; order Anura; family Ranidae; genus Aquarana; species Aquarana catesbeiana. The sequence continues at coordinate 501,312,940 of NC_133328.1, read as the reverse complement.
GGGTGTTTTTTAATGTGCTCTGGCTGCAAACAACCTCTTTGTCAAAGGTATACTCATGGATGGTTAATATATAAATTATGACATAATATGGTATGGATACATATGTTTTTGTGTGCAAATATTTTAACCCCCTGAGGAAGATTTGAGCTAGTATAATCGAAACGTGTTGGGGTACTTATGAGCAACAACTTTGAGTCAGAAAATGTCATGCATATATTGTTGTTTGCCAATGGTATAAGGACATCCTTTTGTAATATAGAGGTTATATACACCAGAGCTCATGTTTTTAGAATTGTACTCATTTTTTTAATTTCATGTGATTTTGTATCAATAAAAATACTCTTCTATATATTTAATTTACCGATTTTGTATTCTTTGCTTCTAAAAGCCCTTAGGAGCACGCGTATTTGGTTTTGTAATATATTTTGGGGTGAGCAGCACTTCTTTCACCCATGTGAATGGGTTTCCCTTTTTAAGTTTTATTACGTTTAATTGTCTAAGGATTGCGAAAAAAAAATTATTATTGCAGGAAAATATTCACAAAAATAAAGACGAGTTTGTCTTTAAAAAAACAATGTATGTATTATGTTATGTTAAGTAATGATAAAATTATCGCTGAATAAAAAAGGCTCATAGCAGAAATTTGAAAATTGCTCTGGTCCATAAGGGGTAAACAGGTCTGAGAGCAGAAGTGGTTTTATATATATATATATATATATATATATATATATATATATATATATATATATATATATAATCTCACAAAGGTGAGTACACCCCACACATTTTTGTAAATATTTTAATATATCTTTTCATGTGACAACATTGAAGAAATAGAGCAGAGCAAAATATTACAGCGCACGCATGCAAAAAAGACATTTACCTCCAGCAGGGCTAGTTTAAAACCCCTAGACAATTTAAAAAAATATTATTATCAAAAAATATGGGGATTTGGTCACACCATATTGCTATATGGTGTTAAGCCCAGTTACTGCGTCAAAGTACCCCATGATTAGTGGGTCCTACACTATCCATGGATTGGGAGATCCTGCTTCTCTGAACCATGAGAGCAATACACTCTTCTATATGGGAGAACTTTAAGGTCTCCACCCATGACACAAGTGGACACTAATGAGAGGTACTTAATGAGAGAGTGGGGTGCTCCTCACCCAAAGGGATTTGCTCAGAATCAATACAATAGACAAACAAGATATTTGGAGGGCACACCCTAAAAGATGCATTAAAGCTGGTGCAGCCATAAGACCATACAGCAGAGCAAAATATTACAGCGCACACATGCAAAAAAGACATTTACCTCCAGCCCACTTACTGCGTCAAAGTACCCCATGATTAGTGGGTCCTACACTATCCATGGATTGGATTGTAATATTTAACAAGGCAGTGGCCATCTTGGAGGTGTGTTTGGGGTCGTTATCATGCTGGAATATTGCCCTGCGGCCCAGTCTCCAAAGGGAGGGGATCATGCTCTGCTTCAGTATGTCACAGTACATGTTGGCATTCATGGTTTCCTCAATGAACTGTAGTTCCCCAGTGCTGGCAGCACTCATGCAGCCCCAGACCATGACACTCCCACCACCATGTTTGACTGTAGGAAAGACACACTTGTCTTTGTACTTCTCACCTGGTTGCTGCCACACACGCTTGACACCATCTGAACCAAATAAGTCTATCTTGGTCTCATCAGACCACAGGACATGGTTCCGGACATGGGACCGAGCCTCTTTCTGAGATTTTAGAAGTTAAAAACAGGTTTTGCTACAAAATTACTTAGAACTTCCAAACATTATATATAGTTTTTCTAACACCCTAGAGAATAAAATGGAAGTCGTTGCAATATTTTCACACCGTATTTGTGCAGCGGTCTGACAAGTGCACTTTTTTTGGAAAAAAATACACTTTTTGAATCAAAAAATAAGACAACAGTAAAGGTAGCCCAATTTTTTTTTAAATTGTGCAAGATAATGTTATGCCGAGTAAATTAATAACCAACATGTCACACTTCAAAATTGCGCCCGCTCGTGGAATGGCGACAAACTTTTACCCTTAAAAATCTCCATAGGCGACGTTTAAAAAATTCTACAGGTTGCATGTTTTGAGATACAGAGGAGGTCTAGGGCTAGAATTATTGCTCTCGCTCTAACGATCACAGCGATGCCTCACATGTGTGGTTTAAAAACTGTTTTCATATGCAGGTGCTTTTCACATACGTGTTTGCGTCTACACGCGAGCTCGGCAGGACAGGGCAGGATTTATTTTACCTTTCATTTTTTATTTTTACACTGTTCTTTAAAAAAAAAAATGTGTCACTTTTATTCCTATTACAAGGAATGTAAACATCCCTTGTAATAGAAAAAAAGCATGACAGGACCTCTTAAATATGAGATCTGGGGGTCAAGACCTCAGATCTCATATTTACACTAAAATGCAATTAAAAAAAATGTAATGTCATTTGAAAAAAATAAAAAAAAGTCTCTTTAATAGCTATGGGTGGAAGTGACGTTTTGACGTTGCTTCCGCCCTACAATGGTATGGAGACGGGTGGGGGCCATCTTCCCCTCACTTATCTCCATACCACACAGGAGGCAGGACACTATCACCTCCGCCAATACGACTGCTCCGGTAAGCGGCGGAGGGCATCGGAGCGCGGCGGGAGGGGGGCCCTCTCCCGCCGCCAATAAAAGTGATCTTGCGACGAATTTGCCACAGAGACCACTTTTATCTGAAAGTGGACCGCCTGCTGAAGAAGAGGATACTGGGGTTATGGCAGCTAGCTACCGATGTATAACGACGGCGGGCCATCCGTAAGTGGTTAATCCATGTCCTTAGTCTGCTTGTCTTCAGCAGAAATGTTTGTGGGCTTTCTTGCGCATCATCTTTAGAAGAGGCTTCCTTCTGGGACGACAGCCATGTAGACTAATTTGATGCAGTGTGCGGAGTATGGTCTAAGCACTGACGGGCTGACCCCCACCCCTTTAACCTCTGCAGCATTGTTGGCAGCACTCATACGTCTATTTCCCAAAGACAACCTCTGTATATGATGCTGAGCACGTGCACTCAACTCCATTGGTCGACCATGGCGAGGCCTGTTCTGAGTGAAACCTGTCCTGTTAAACCGCTGTATGGTCTTGGCCACCATGCTGCAGTTTCGGGGTCTTGGCAATCTTCTTATAGCCTAGGCCAGTGATGGCGAACCTTGGCACCCCAGATGTTTTGGAACTACATTTCCTATGATGCTCAACTACACTGAAGAGCTTGAGCATCATGGCAAATGTAGTTCCAAAACATCTGGGGTGCCAAGGTTCACCATCACTGGCCTAGGTCACCTTTATGTAGAGCAACAATTCTTTTTTTCAGATCCTCAGAGAGTTCTTTGCCATGAGATGCCATGTTGAACTTCCAGTGACCAGTATGAGAGAGTAAGAACGATAACACCAAATTTAACACACCTTTTCCTCATTCACACCTGACACCTAACGTGTCACATGACACCGGGGAGGGAAAATGGCTAATTGGACCCAATTTGGACATTTTCCACTTAGGGGTGTACTCACCTTTGTTGCCAGCGGTTTAGACATTAATGGCTGTGTGTTGAATTATTTTGAGGGGACAGCAAATTTACACTGTTATACAAGCTGTACACTCACTACTTTACATTGTAGCAAAGTGTCATTTCTTCAGTGTTGTCACATGAAAAGATATAATAAAATATTTACAAAAAGGTGAGGAGTGTACTCACTTTTGTGAGATACTGTATATACTTTTTTGCCAGCGATCACATGTTGTGTTTTTATTTTGAAGTTTCTCTGAACACACACGACTAAAATATAAACTCTGCCATACTTGTTTTCAGGGCTATTATTGGCCAGCTGTTCAAACATTATTTTATCCTCTGTAGACAACTGCTTGGCTATTTGTAGTGCAAAGGTGGATAATCGGAATAAAACAGCTCAGTGACTGAGCCATGGTAACCTAGCGTTGAAATCATTGTACCTGTCTCCTATTATATGCTGGTGACTAGTTTATAACACCGAATATATAACACATATGAAATGTGAAATGCCTCAGCTTCTATTGGACTACAAAGCCCAGCATGACTGCTGTTCAGTAGCACATACAAATTTCAAAATATTACATTTTTTTCTGTCTGCAAAGTTTTCTCTGCCAAGGGCACCTGGCAGCAGAGATGGAGCTTTAATTCCTATAAACAAGTTAATGTTGGTTTTTAAATCAGTTGCTGTAAATTGGAATAAACCGAGTACTGAACTCATTGACACTGCGATGAAATTATGTAGCTGCTGGTGTACATTATGTTCAGAGAGACTGTGAGATCACTTGTGGTGTGCATTTTTTTGTAACAAAATTATTTCCCGGGTTCTTAGGTGCCTGCCATTACAAGATATTCCCGATAACTTTCGATAAGATAACTTTCTCAAAACAATAGGTGAATAAATAATGTGTTACAGCAATGATCATTACCTCTGCCCTTGTTTGAAAGTAGATCCTGCAAGGTTTGCCACAGACTAGATTCACTCTGATATAAATATGTAAAAAGCTAAATTATTAAGAATAAAAATGTCCGCTATGTAGACTTTGCTATGTAAAAGATTGCTAAGGTTGTACAAATCTACCAAATTAATTCTCCTTACTCCCTCTTACATACTGCACTCCTCCTTGTCAAAGTGGGTGTGACGAGATTAACTGTGAATACATCCTCCTGACAATATCTCTTCAAATATGCCACCTAAAAGGAAATATATAGACAGAAAAATTTAAAGTATTACAGATGGGTATTTAGTTTTGTTTTTTTCATTGCACACCAGTAGGTGGTGTGTTAAGCCATCTTTGCCCACTATGGAAAAAAATGTTTAGAAAGCTCAAGCTAATATTTACAAAACACAGCTGAATGAGACAGAGGAGTGACTCTTCCCCTTCCCTGCCTGCTCTGCTCAAATGGACCATATAGAGGTTTAGTTAGAGAGAGAAAGTCTAAAAGTAAAAAGTTTCTGCTGTCCACTCCCTTAAAAAAAAGATAACACTTTGTGACATCACTTCACCCTGTAATGCCCTGTACACATGGTCGGACATTGATCGGACATTCCGACAACAAAATCCATGGATTTTTTCCGACGGATGTTGGCTCACACTTGTCTTGCATACACACGGTCACACAAAGTTGTCGGAAAAACCGATCACTCTGAACGCGGTGACGTAAAACACGTACGTCGGGACTATAAACGGGGCAGTAGCCAATAGCTTTCGTCTCTTAATTTATTCTGAGCATGCGTGGCACTTTGTGCGTCGGATTTGTGTACACACGATCAGAATTTCCGACAACGGATTTTGTTGTCGGAAAATGTTATAACAAGCTCTCAAACTTTGTGTGTTGGAAATTCCTATGGAAAATGTGTGATGGAGCCTACCCACAGTCAGAATTTCTGACAACAAGGTCCTATCACACATTTTCCATCGAAAAATCCTATCGTGTGTACAGGGCATAAGTCTTTATTTGTAAAACAATGATTATATGATTATACAATATAATTATATGATTTATAAAGTAGATATAGAGCATCAGTAAAAATAAGTTTATCATTATAGTTTCCTTTTAAATCATCTCTGCCACTAAAATAAAATAAAAAATTCAGCTGTCCCTACTAAGAACAAACTAAATGCCACCTCCCACCTTGCTGTCCTTGCCATTGAACGCCCCTACAATGTAAAGGAATCTCCATCTATACTACTGTGTCTTCAGAAACAGACAGTTCCACAAGTGTCTGTCTCCTGTTCCCCTGTTATGCTCAGTAGTTCTTGATGCTGATCCCAAGATTACTACAGGACAATGTTAATGCATAACTTTGTCAATAAGAGGAACTACAGAGTGCAAAGGGGGACCAAGTATTCAACACTCTTGGAAGTGTCAGCTTCTAAAGAGACTTCGGGAAGCAATTTCTCTGAATTAGAGCAATGTTCAGCAGTGTGGGTAATGGAACAGTTAATGGGACCTCCTATATTCAGGATCTTATTTTAGAGTCACTTTAAAGCAAACGGTTGTGTGTTCCATGCTAGAGATTAGTACGCCTTGTTTAACCTCCCTGGCGGTATGATTATTTCAGATTTTTGATGCTCAAAGCGGTACAATTCTTTTGCATAGAAATTTGGCGTTTTATATTGTAGGCCTGTAATTTTTAGGAATAACACACTTAAATCTTTCCAAACGAGAGTCTAGTAGACATCCCGGGTATAATAAAGTTTGAAACAAGAAATCTCAAATTATAATATCATAAATAACTATAAATAATTATAACAAATAATAACATAATAATAATTTAAAAAAATCAATAATGTAATCAGATCAAAAACACTGAAATTTGCTCACTTGCAGAATTGTTGCTGTCATTACTTTTCAGTGTTTGATGACGAATTTCCCCACAAATCACTATCGCTCAATTCTGCAAGTGATTTTAATTTATTATCCCTGTTTTCTAGTTGGTCTAAAACCACTTTTGATGTAAAGGGACGGTTTTGGTTGCTATGGACGATCTCCAGTTTCCAGGCAGAAAGAACAGTACTTATAATATAAAACTGCATTCAGGGGACTGGAGAAACCACTAGGGACAAAAGGGATGTGAAATTATTTCATACAGTAATGTAATCTGTAAGATTACAGTGTACTGTATATGTATTGTGTGTTTCACTTTTTGAATTTGGCGATGTGCTCCGTCCCCATGCGTCGCAACGCTCGCAGGGAACGGAGCTCAGCTCTGTGATGAATCGAGCAGAGACACAGCCGTTGCACACTGCGGGGAGGCATCGCAGGATCCTGGGGACAAGGTAAGTAAGCTGTACCTGGATCCTGCAATGCAATCCCGAGTCTGGCTCTAGGTTTGTAGGGGTCAGTGAAGACAGTGTAGTGGTCAGGTTGGTTAGTGTAGTGGTCAGGTTGGTCAGTGTAGGGGTCAGGTAGGTCAGTGTAGGGGTCAGGATAGGTCAGTGTAGTGGTCAGGTTGTAGGTCAGTGTAGTGGTCAGGTAGATCAGTGTATGTGTCAGGTAGGTCAATGTAGTGGTCAGGTAGGTCAGTGTAGTGGTCAGGTAGGTCAGTGTAGGGGTCAGGTAGCTTAGTGTAGTGGTCAGGTAGGTCAATGTAATGGTCAGGGTAGTGGTCAGGTAGGTCGGTGTGCTAGTCAGGTAGTTCAGTTTAGGTAGGTCAGTGTAATGGTCAGGTAGGTCACATGTGTTACATGAGCATGGCTCAGGGACGGAGCCAAATGGGAGGGTGGCAAAATGAGGTTTCGCCTAAGATATCAAAAATCCTTGCACCAGCCCTGGTGGGTGTATTTTGGCATCTTCATTTTGGGTTTCAAAGGATCTTGTTCTAGCACTGCATCCAAACATGTGGTTCTCATCCTGAGCAGCCCATTGCCAGGTCTGTACACTGTCACAGGAGGGAGGAGGAGGGAGGAGGAGGGAGGAGGTATAACTATCAACCCCGTGTAAGCTCTGACACAGAGAGGGTTTGACTGCAGGCACAAAATAGCCAATATGCTCTTTAGTAATAACCAATGATATCTTAGAAGAAACTGTGTGAACTGGGAGATTATGTGAGAGAGAATGGACCAGTTGATTGAGGCAGATGGAGAATGGATTTTAGTGGCTAAGCGCTTAGCATGTTCAGCCTACCAGCACTAGGGTCATCGGTTTGAATCCCAAAAACAGCACTGCCTGCATGGAGGTGCATGTTCTCCCTGTGCTTGTGTGTGTTTCCTCTGGGTACTCCGGTTTCCTCCCACATTCCAAAGACATTCTGGTAGGTAAATTGGCCCTAATATGTGTAGGTATGAATATGAGTTAGGGACCTTAGATTGTAAGCTCCTTAAGGGCAAGGACTGATGTAAACATGTAATATATATGTAAAGCGCTGTGTAAACTGGGGGCGCCATATACAGTAAGAACCTGAAATAAATAAAAAGTAAAAATACCTGAAATAAACTTCAACAAAAAAAGAATCAGGGGTGGGGAAGAGTCTCCACAGCAAGGTCATTATGAACATCTGGCTCTCCTTTCACCTCAAATACAACCTGCCTACTGATCCCTGTTCCATGAAGAATTCAGCATAAATGGATGTCACAATACAGCCAAAAGACATATTTGTGCTTTTTCTCAAAAACATATTTTATTAACTGTCAAGATTTAGTTAGAGAAAAGTTAATCAAGGCATTCTAACAATACAGGGGTTGATTTACTAAAACTGGAGAGTGCAAAATCTGGTCCAGCTCTGCATAGAAACCAAACAGCTTCCAAGCTTCTAACTTCACCTTGTTGAATTAGGTATTAAGTTAATTAACAATCTGCCTAAACATTTTAGCTATACAGTTGAATGGGAATCCAAATGCTTAAAGAAGCTGTCCTGTCAAGAATTAAAAGACAGCAGCTACACAAACTTCTGCTCGGATCGCCTTGGCAATCTGACTGGAAGTGGCTAGGAGGAAATTTTAAAACAAGACCGTGATCGGTAAGGGACGATAGCTTTAATATTCGTGTGTATGCTCTATTGTGGAACTTGTCGTTTTTTGCCAGCTTGCTGGTCGATTATCTAGGATGGACAGTGATGTCCCATGCATCATCCTGCCCTCCCTCATCCCTGTACTCCCTTGATAACCCCCCTAAACTGTAAACCACTGGATTTACGGGAATCACATAGAGGTGCATATATCACCTCTGTATATCTATATACAGTATGTTAAGGACATCTAATACCTTCAAGACTTTGGTGGTAATAGGTAAGGGAAAGGAGAGGACAAAGACTAAAAAGAAATATGGCATGTTTGACTGATATTAGGCAGTTTAATAAAATTAAGAAAACTCATGAAGCTATTTAAATAACATAGATCTTTCATAGAATAACAGTCTAGTGAGGAAACTGCTGTATTTTTTTTCACTTTTCTACAGTTTTGACCTTAACTAAACAAACAGGGCTTTCAAAAGACCTTTCCAGGTGGGTTTCATGAGGTCATAAGAGCCATTTAGGCAGGGATGGTAAATACACAGTAAGGTACCTAATTATCTCTCATTAATGCATGTAATTTATGCTAATCTACAGAGAAGTGGAGTTGAGACAGGCCATCCATTAACTTGTTTAATAGGCAATTTACTGTGCATGGAGACATCTATTTGGACATTAATAAATATATCATGGAGTTCTTTTGCGATGTGAATACATAGGTTTTAAAGCCTTGCAGCTAAATGTAGGGTGATCATGCCACACTCCCAAATATATCTGTCAGTGTGCTATGAAATTTTAATCAGCCTTTTTAGTGTTAAGTCAGCCATAGATGGAAGGAAAGAAAATTGCTCAATTTCCCAATCAAAACAGTCAGTGTTGCTCCCACGCTGCTTCTGTGATCTCCCGTGGTTGGGGGGGGAGTCATCCCTGCCGGGAGAACACACAGTGATTATTGCTCGATCAATCAACTTGGGTACCATCAGCCTGCCCATACATGGTTCAAATCTCGGCCAATTCAGCAGGGATTCGAACCATCTACGGCCATTTTTAGATGGTCTTGAGAAGTACCTTAGTGGGGCTTTGTTGTGGTATTACATTTAATTCCGGACTGCCCACAGTCGTTATACCTCGGTACTTTGAAGGAAGATATCGTTGTTATGGCAGCGAGAGACCTGTCAGAGCCCCGGTGATCTCTATGGTGAGATCGGACGAAAACAGAAAGCATGTCCGTTTTCATCAGATCTCATCCGATACACCAGACGGATGGCAGATGTATCGTCATACGTCTGTCTTGAGTGGATTGGATGGCAGATGGATGTCACCGGACACATCTCCGCTGACACCCGTCTGCCCATAAAAGTCAATGGATGGCTCGCTTGGATCTGCCTTAAAAACGGACAGACGGATCAGAGCGGGCTTGTCGTGTGAAAGGGGCATTATTTAGGCCCCTTTCACACTGATCCGCTGCAGTCTGCTGTGGTTTTTATGCAGATTACCTGTGCTTTGCCATGGACTTTCATTAGATCGTCAGTTTTGGTGCATTTTCTAAAAGCGTATCAAAATTCCTGCATGCATGAGCTTGGTAAACTTTGGATGTTCCTGAAGGACATGGTTTATTATGATTCTCATTTTCACATGTTACAACATTAGCTTCTTTTGTGGTCCTTGACATTTGTTTACATGACTTGAGCTACAAAAGAAATTGGTATTGGAAGACTTCCCTTTGTCAAATGATATGATTGTAATGCCCAGCATGTGTCACAGAGAGTGGTCCCTTCATTGATCAAATGAGGAAATATCTCCATGTTGTCAAACCAACATATATTATTAGCCAAAGAAAACAAATCACCCCACTCCTGGCTGCATTAACTTTTCTTGTTTGAAAAAGCGCTTTTCAGTATGAAACATGTCAGAGGTGACCCTGCTGCTAAGTAATAAACAAGAACAGTTGCTGCAGTGTGGAATGTGGTCATGCATTTCCTTTTCTCATTTGCTGCTGTGAAATATGTAGTACAGTATACATATTTTTCTTTTAAACTTTATTAGTACTGGCCGGGGGACAAATGCCCTCCTCCCTTCCAGCCCAGTCCCACTCAGAGTGTCACCTGCCTGGCTGTACAGTGTAAAATGTGTATAAATGACATGGTAGGCCTTAAAAAAGTACAAATCCATTGGAAAGTAAAACAGTAAAATTACTGTATATGTAGTTCAATTGCATATTTTAGCTGTTTCCTTAAGTTAAAAAAGAGCATAAGCAAATCTGTATAGATTTTTCAGCAAACCTCTGTTCATGAGTATTCTTTTAAGTGTGCATACATTTAAATGTTGTCTGAGTCTAGAGGAAACAAAACAGAAGTTTCAAGAGCTTAGTGATTATTGTGCAGATGGGCAAACATCAAACCTTGGAAATCCGAAAACATCAGACCAAGTAAGACCAGCTTATCACAATATGCTAAAGTAATGTATATCGAGGCCTGGTTTGGTCTTCAGGCATCCAGGATGAACTGCTGTGATGTTTCTGTGAATAATTCTTAAGTAGTCAAAACATATTTATGTGCCAGAGGAAAGAAGCAACTTTATATTATTAACAGTATGTCATGGGCATGGCGGAGTGCATTGAGGGACGCACAGCAGTTCGCTTCACTCATCTTTTACACATGAAAATACAGAGCAGCATTGTACTCCTGTCAAATTGATATGTTAAGTTATTTCTGCAGCTGTTTCTATTGGGAATGGAAACAAGGATGCCAGCTTCCTGAGGCTTTCTATACCGGTAACCTTTGTGGGAGATTTAATCATCAGCTCATAAGTATATTGATGCATGCTCACTTACCTTTGGGCTCCACAAATCTATTGTGTTGATTTGTATGTGCCATACTTATTAGCCATTTGGGAGGCAGAAGTGATTGGCCTTGCAGCGGTTCATTGCAGTCATTGTGCCCATCATTCTTCTTAGCATGTAAAGTTTTATTACTGCATCTCATATTCTGTAGTACAGCAGGCATTGTGTAACAGACATAATAGGATTCTGCTATTCTTTCTTTCTTTCTTTCTTTCTTTCTTTCTTTCTTTCTTTCTTTCTTTCTTTCTTTCTTTCTTTCTTTCTTTCTTTCTTTCTTTCTTTCTTTCTTTCTTTCTTTCTTTCTTCTCATTGGTACCTATACCCAAGAAATTTCTTTTGTGTTATGGTTAAACATTTAAGTCAGCTTTATATTTCTGGGTCGTTATAAATTGCAACTTTAATTACACACCTGGCAAAATAAAAAAACAGGGGCAACAGTTTATTTGCTCAGTTCTTTTGTTTTCCACCAAGCATTATTATGGTGCACCAATTCAATGCAATTATTTATTTTATGAGTTATTTATCTGGAGATCTGCAAACCCTTGCTTGTGATGCATGGGAGGTCTTCCCAAGCGCTTCAACTGAAGATTTCTTGCTGTCTCTCAGATTTAGAGCAGCAATCAGATTTAAACCTTCCTTGAAAGTCATTGGTAATACAGGAAGAGAGAGAAAGAGGAAGTTCCACAACACAGACTTTAGGAAGTAGACTCCCAGTGACCCTATAAGGCATTGTTTGGATTCTCCATGTGGTGGATTTTAGGGATTAAAGGGTTAGTTCACCTTTTTTACAAAACATGAAAAGGTGAATTAACTGACATCACCCCCCCCCCCACACACACACACACACACACACACACCCCCCATGAATGTCTTTCACTGTCTACTCTAGACGTTGCAGCAGTCCAGGCATTTGAAAATCATGTTCTTCTGCACTTCTTCACCCTTCTTTCTTCTAGGAGGACTCATTGATAAATGTGATCACATGCCAGTGCTGACCAATGCCTGCACACCATTGCGAGTATTGTGATACTACATAGGCCCCAGGCTTTGCACTGCCATTTTCAGATGCCCAGACTGCTGTACTGCTGTAGGTGGTAGAAGATAATCTAAGGGGAGAAGTGCAGCGGATTGGAGGTGAACTAACCCCTTTTTTCAAAGGTGAACTAACCCTTTATATTAAACTGAACTTTTCGATTTAACAACAGTTGATGTAGCTAGTGTATAGACTTAGCAGACCACTGATTGGTTTCACATGTTACCTGGAATTTCTCTTTAGGATATTGAAAATCCTGTCAATAAATCAAACCTTCTAAACTTCAGGCAAACATCATAATGGTATTTCAGTTCTATGGGCCTTTTTCAGTACATATCCTACTTTACCCTTACAGCTACAAGCATCCTCTATATGCATATACCTTTATATACTCCCTTCCTGGCATAGTTACTATTAAAAAAAGGTGACAACATTTTCTTTCATCAGTACCTGTTCTTCCCCAGCATGATGGATAGACAGTGAAAGAAAAGGGAGAAAACATTGGGATTGATATACCAAATGCAAATAGACTGTGCACTGATCAAAGTGTAGTTACACTCTGCAAGAGCAGTTGCTCCAGAGCTTGTTAAATGAGCAGAAGCTCTGCTGACTTCCATCATCCAATCATGTGCAAGCAAAAATGGACAAAGCAACGGAGTAGTGGTTCCCACATTATTTTTTATTATAAATACATAACCAGATGAACAGGGTATTTTTCCTTATCTGCCTAGAGTCTAGCTTTAATAAAACAGCCTGAGTTAAGACCAAATTCAATGTAAACTTTTCATTTTAAATATTCTCAGTTGAGCCCCTGGTTGTCCAGATCATACACGCTGCCATTAATAATCTTGTTTCTTGACGGTCTACTTAGAATTCTGGGATATTACTGTTTTCACAGAAAATTTCCCAGGAGCACAATGAGCATGCTCTTATGTGCACATATTTTTATCCTTCTGAATAGCTATGACAAATTATCTAAGACTTTGCTACTTTATACAGGCATATTAAAAAATAGAATACATGGGGTTGGTAATGAGAGGCAAGGGAGTAAAAGAAAATTTATTTCACAGAAATGTTTTTTTTTTCTAGATTGCAATATGGTTAGGTGCACATTTTACAGTATACAGCTTTTATATATAATTTATTTCATTTTGTAGTGGCTTGTTTACAAGATGTAGTCTAAATGCTCCAGAATTACTTTCTGCTTGTCCTTCCTTTGACTGAAAGCTTCCTTCACTTAGTCATAAGTTTTCCCATGATAAGTTTTATTTTCAGCAATGAAAGTCTATAAGAACTGTCACAAGGGTGATAATAACAGCTGTAACAGTGGTGTTATAGTATAGCATAGTGAATTCACTCTTATGCAGGTATACAGTGTATTTCAGGACCAGAACCCAGGCAAACAGAGTTAAAGAAGCACCAAGCCTAAAGACCAATTCACACGTTCCTGTGCATTGTGTTTCGACAGCCCATTCATTTGAACTACTTAAACTACTTCACTTGCTAAAGCATAGGCCTTGGCCCTAAAACCTGTTATAGAATTGTTACCTTATCTGGAATCCTTGTCACTAATGTTTGAGCCCTGTTACACCTGAGCAGACCCCACTTCTCTCCTTGGGGTAGTAGATTAGGACTTTTTGTTTTTCAGTTTTCTATCGTTTTAGTACGTGTTTTACTGTGATTTTGTACTTGAGACCCACGGTCTCGCCCCTGCAAGGGCTAATGTTGTATGTATAACATGTTGAGAAAATAAATAAAAAATATTTAAAAAAAAAAAACGACTTGCTCTACTTTTAACCACTTCAGCCCCGGAAGATTTTACCCCCTTCCTGACCAGAGCACTTTTTACAATTTGGCACTGCGTCGCTTTAACTGACAATTGCGCAGTCTTTCGACGCTGTACCCAAACAAAATTTGTGTCCTTTTTTTCCCACAAATAGAGCTTTCTTTTGGTGGTATTTGATCACCTCTGTGGTTTTTATTTTTTGCACTATAAACAAAAAAACAGCAACAATATTTTTTACTTTTCGCTATAATAAATATCCCACAAATTTAAAAAAAAAAAATGTCTTCATCAGTTTAGACCAATATAAATTCTTCTACATGTTTTTGGTAACAAAAAAATTTCGATAAGCGTATATTGATTGGTTTGCTCAAGGGTTATAGTGTCTACAAACTATGGGAAAGATTTATGGCATTTTTTTTTTTTTTTTTTAGTAGTAATGGCAGTGATCCGTGATTTTTAGCAGTACTGCAACATTGCGACGGAGAGATCAGAGGCTTTTGACACTTTTTTGGGACCACTGGCATTTAAACAGCGATCAGTGCTATAGAAATGCACTGATAACTGTGTAAATGTCACTGTCAGGGAAGGGGTTAACACTACGGGACGATCAAGGGGTTAATTGTGTGTTCCCTCAGTGTGTTCTAACTGCTGGGGTTAGGATTGACTAGGTGAGGAGACATATCATTTTTCCTACTTAGTAGGGACAAACGATATTGCTCCTCTTCCCTGTTTACACACACAAATCCCCATGCTGGCACTTGTGCACGCGATCGTGTGTGGCCGGCAGCGAACGTGTCTGCCGGCCACGCGCATCGGGTCCCCCGCCCTGCAGCGGGCGCGCCCTCTGGTGGCTACTATGCGACTCTGTTGCTTTGTCCAGTGCTATCAGTGAGCATAAATATTCTCAATTGAGCCCCTAGTTGTCCAGATCATACATGCTGCCATTATTAATCTTGTTTCTTGATGGTCTGCACAGAATTCTGGGATATTACTGTTTTCACAGAAAATTTCTAAGGAGCACAAGGAGCATGCTCTTATGTGCACATATTTTTATCCTTGTGAATAGCTATGACAAATTATCTAAGACATGGCTACTTTATACCGGCATATTTTATTTTATATTTTCTAGATTGCAATATGGTTAGGTGCACATTTTACAATATACAGCTTTTATATATAATTTATTTCATTTTGTAGTGGCTTGTTTGCCAGATGTAGTCTAAATGCTCCAGAATTGCTTTCTGCTTGTCCTTCCTTTGACTGAAAGCTTCCTTCACTTAGTCATAAGTTTTCCCATGATAAGTTTTATTTTCAGCAATGAAAGTCTATAAGAACTGTCACTGAATTGATAATAACAGCTGTAACACTGGTGTTATAGTATAGCATAGAGAATTCACTCTTATGCAGGTATATAGTGTATTTCAGTGTCAGACCCCACTTCTCTCATTGGGGTAGTAGATTAGGACAGTTTTCTATCGTTTTAGTACGTGTTTTACTGTGATTTTATACTTGAGACCCACAGTCTCGCCCCTGCAAGGGCTAATGTTGTATGTGTAACATGTTCAGAAAATCATTAAAAAAGATTTAAAAAAAAAACTACTTAACTTACTCTACTTTTAAAAATGCAGTGCACAAAACCGCATGGTGCTGCGGTACCATGTGATTTGGTTTCCATAAACACACTATGGTTACCACCTCATCCCTTTAAAGCCAAACACATATTATTTACACAGGTTCTGGGGCTAATTTAATGCATATAAGGCACTATGTGAGTTTAATTACCACCTTAATCAGCCACAGAACCTGTGCAATTAATATGTGTTTGGATTTAAAGGTATGAGGTTGCAACCCTTATACACATTGTATTTGCATTCTGCTTTTTGGGTGCCATTAAGAATACATTGGCATCCGCACGCAGACTGCAAGGGCAGTGTACCCACCTGTGGTGTGGAAAAAGTGCATAGTTATAAATATGCTTTCCCCATACTGCATTCTGGTGTGAACCGGCTCTAATATTTCCAAAATACATTTTTGGATATGTTACCCCCTTTTGGCCACCTCTGGGTATTTATGGCTAAGGGAGCTGTACTGTAGGTAGAAAGGGGTGCAGAGGAGTCAGAAGACTCACTATTAGGGATGAGCCAAACACCCCCAGAACATGCGAACAGACAAAAAATTTGTGTGAACATGCGAACACCGTTAAAGTCTATGTTAATTTTAAAGGCTTATATGCAAGTTATTACCATAAAAAGTGTTTGGGCACCCGGGTACTGCCCTAGGGTACATGTATCAATGAAAAAAAACTGTTTTTAAAACGGCCGTTTTTCAGGAGCAGTGATTTTAATAATGCTTAAAGTGAAACAATAAAGATGAATATTCCTTTAAATATTTTGCCTGGGGGTCCCTTTAGTCTGCCTGTAAAGTAGTTCATCTTTCCCATGTTTATAACAGTAATAATAAAAAAATTAAAAAATAAAATAAAAACTAAAAAAAAAAATATTTCTAAAGGAAAAAATGTAATTTAAAATTGCTCATGGCTGTAATGTATTGTCGGATCCCAGCAATATACCTAAAAAATCATTGAAAAAAAGGTGTCAGAAGGGATGGGGTCATCAGCTTTCGTCACCGGGTGGCCCCGCCCTTGGCTATATAACAGCTGTCCCCGCAAAAAGGCTGCAGTCGGTGGGATGCCTCCTATAGAGGTGGAGTTTTTCCATTTTCTTTTTCTCTGGACCGTCGGCGCCGTGATTGAAGATTAAAGGTATTGTTAAAAACTATCTGCTGTCATTTTTAATTTTTTGACACTTTTTTTGGTAAATGGGTAGGGGTATAATGTACCCCATACCCATTCACATGGGAGGGCCGGGATCCGGGGGCCCCCTTGTGAAAGGGGGCTTCCAAATTCCGATAAGCCCCCGCCCACAGATCCCCACAACCACCGGGCAAGGGTTGTGGGAATGAGGCCCTTGTCCCCATCAACATGGGGACAAGGTGCTTTGGGGAGGACCCCAAAGCACCCCTCCCATGTTGAGGGCATGTGGCCTGGTACGGTTCAGGAGAGAGGACGCTCTCTCGTCCCCCTCCTTTTTCTTGCGGCCTGCCAGGCTGCATGCTCGGATAAGGGTCTGGTATGGATTTTGGGGGGACCCCCACGCCATTTTTTTTTAATTTTGGAAGGGGGTTCCCCTTAAAATTCCTACCAGACCTGAAGGGCCTGGTATGGATTTTGGGGGGAGGGGGGCCACACCATTTTTTTTTGCAGAGTATATATATATATATATATATATATATTAGACTGTATATATATATATATATATATATATATATATATATATATAGCAATTAAACTGCCACTAACTAACCTGCCTGCCTAATCTAACTCAAACTATCTCCCTCTACACAGACAAACCAGAACTTTAGAAATTCAAGATAAATTATGCTAAAAAAGAAGGTACGTGGAAATGTATAAATTGAGTCAGGACAGAACACGCTTCAGATTAGTGGATAGAGAAAGACTAAAAGCTCAGAGCACAATCTCTCTTAGCATAGAAGATGATCAAATCATACATATATGCAAGTGTGAAACTGCTAAAGAAATGTGGGAAGGATTGCAAAATGTGCATGAAAGCGCTAATCTCAGCAATAAACTGTATGTGATTGAAAATCTATACCAAACCAAGCTTATTAAAGGCCAGGATATGCAGGATTACATAGAGCACACATTGGAAATGGTTGAACACCTGAGAGGCATAGGAGAAGAAATAAAACATTTTCATGTTGGAGCACTATTACTCAGCGGCTTACCAGAAAGTTATGAAATGCTTGTCACAGCACTTGATGCATTTCCAGATGATAAACTGACATTGGAATATGTCAAGGGCAAGCTTATGGATGAATATAAGACTAAAACAGAAAGCATTATTAGCGATGGTGCTTCTGCTGCAGAGTCTGCTTTAAAGATGAAAAATAGGAATAAAAACAAACTAAACTACAAAAGGTCAGAAGTGTGAAGAAAGAAATTGATTTTGCTTCAGATAATGCATATGTTTTTCAATCCAAAAATTGCACCTTATCTATGCAGGCATGTTGTGTTACTTCAGGAGCTATGAGTCGCTTGACAAATGACAGAAATTTCTTTTTTTTCTTATTCACCTTGACAAGAGTTTTTTTCATTTTTTTTCTTTTTTTTCTTATTCACCTTGACAAGAGTAAAACAGAAAAAATCAGCACAGCTAATGGGCAAATAATGGAATCGGAAGGAATATGAGATGGTTGTCTTTACTGTCCTATTTCCCAGAGTGTCACCAGAAAGATACCTGTAAAAAATGTCCTCTATGTCTCTGCTCTTGAAACTAATATTTTGTCAGTGAAGAAGCTCACAAAACAAGGCAATATAGTGACCATCTAAGATGACAGTTGTGCTATGACAAATGGGGATCTCCTAATTGCAAAGTCTAAAATTACAGATGAAACCTCAGTGTGTACAAAATGTCATGAACACAAACACTTCAAATTGAGGGACATCCCACATCAGTGTTACATGAAGATAAGCAACAGAGTGAAACAGAAATAGAAATGAATGCACACAATCCAAACACAGTAAAAGAGGAAACCAGACCACAAGAGGCTTCAATCAGGAAATCCACCAGAAGTAACAAAGGCATCCCAACCAAACGTCTCTCCTATGTTGCTCGTGTAGCATTAAAACCAGAGACAGATTCATGGGATGAGATGCAAAGACTTCCAACAGAAACTAAAGTGTATCACAGCATTTGACAAAGCCACTTACAAGTAACAGATTTTTAGAACTTAGATCTGAGATGGGACTAATATAAGGAGTAGTTGTTGAGTGGTGTTGGAATACATTGTTTATGTATTTTGTATAACTACTACATTAGCCAGTAGATGGCAGTGTTTATAGGTTTGTAGCTGCTCTATTGTAAATTCTATGTCTTTTCTCTGTATAATAAATCTTCCTGTTTCCTGTCTGCAGTTAAGCCTCAAAGCCTGTGGACTGTGCAATGTCTGTCTGTTCTGTAGGGCTATATACAGAATTTCTAACAGATAGCCTATACAGTTGAAAAGCAGTTTAAAAAGCTGGCTATACACTAGTAAATTTGTACAAAATGTTTTGTTTACTAACATTCGTTCAATTTTCTAACTACTAGTGGAGTCAAACCAATGCTCTTTTTCGAGTACAATAACATGAAAATTTGCAGAAGCAGGATGGAAAATTTTTCTCAAATTTTTTGAGCGACATTTATTCAGTCATCAAATGGACAATTAATGTTCAAGCTAATATTTGTACAAACATTGGTTGGAAAATCTACTAGTGTACCGTATATACACAGGGCATTTTAACAGTTGTTTTGCTAAACTATTACATGATACAATGGGCAGAGATTGTACAAATTTGGTGAATTTTTATTATTTGATTACTTATGG
This sequence comes from Aquarana catesbeiana, assembly GCF_042186555.1. Classification (NCBI taxonomy): domain Eukaryota; kingdom Metazoa; phylum Chordata; class Amphibia; order Anura; family Ranidae; genus Aquarana; species Aquarana catesbeiana. Next base: position 501,293,312 of record NC_133328.1, on the reverse strand, counting down.
TTTATGAACTCATCTTTTACAAGCGCTGCCCAAGTCCGGACTTCTTTGTCATGTTGATCATTGATTTCTTCCATTAAGGAAAGAATTCTTAAAGCAGCAGCTGTTGCCGTTCAGTTTGGCTTAGTAATAAGTATATTGGTTCGATTTTATCACATTTCTCTTGAAGCGCTTGCTGTATGGAGAGACAATAGGCCACGTCTCTATCATACTACATTCATATTATCTTTAAATAAAGAACATTGAAGCGAAATAAGGGTCAGTGCCCATCAATCCAGCCTCACCATTGCCCATCTGCAACCTCACCATTGCCCATATGCAGTCTGATCAATGTCCATCTGCAGCCTCACAATTGCCCATCAATGCAGCCTGATCAATTCCCATCTACAGCCTCACAATTGCCCATCAATGCAGTCTGATAAATGCCCATCTGCAGCCTCACCATTGCCATCAATGCAGCCTGATCAATGCCCATATGCAGCCTCACCATTGCCATGAATGCAGCCTGATTAATGCCCATCTGCAGCCTCAACTCAGATTACTGCTGCCTCAGAGGGGACAAGGAGGGCGGTGGGACGAGTGCCATCAGATTATATACAGCGAGAATCTCCTGTTTAATTGGCAGCCTCTTTAATACAAAGTCCTGCCTTCTGGACCGACTTCTATGATAGAAGAAACACTGGTCCAATGCTGGCCCAGGAAACGGGACTTCCTATTACAGAGGCCGCTGAGTAAACAGAAGATTCTCGTTATATATAATCTGACGGCGCTCATCACGCCCCCCTCCCAGTTCCCTCCTAAGCAGCCCAAATTGCAGTATCGGAGTATAACACGCACACACTATTTGCACCCGATTTTCAGGGTGAAAAAGTGCATGTTATACGCCAATAAATACAGCACTTATCAACTGGTGTCAAGTGATGACATCTCTATACTTAATTTCACCAGCCGCAGTCATTACGAATGCTGTCGCTCTTCCTGCTGGAAGTTATATTCAACATTTAGTAAGAAAAATGCAGCAGAAATGAAACTCCACCCAGTGTAGCAGGAGGAGATTTATGATAGAGAGATATTGCTACTGCAGTTGCTAAATGATATGAGAAAGCAATGGAGCTTGCAAGTCATATGTCTCTAATAAAATAGCTTTGAGCAGATTGACCTTTTGAAGTGATGAAAGAGATTGATATGCGTTACAAAATATAGTCCAAGAAAAACAGGCAACTCTGGCTTAGCTTTCATGTATTTCAGAGTCAGAACGTGTTCATGGGAAACTGTTACAATCCTCAGTACAGTTTCTCAAATGACAGAATTCTTGAGTTATCAAATAAATGTTTTCACTATGATTGACACATGACAGTATAAAAGAGTGTCATTTTGGTACTACATTTATTTGATATCATTGCTTGATTGATATCACAGATTCTTTCTATCTAAACGTAGAGATAAAATAAAGTAAGGCAAAGAGCATCACTTGTCAGCTGCAAAGAAAAAAATCTTGAGGGACTTGTATCAGCTATCAATACCATCTTCTTTCGGTGTTGCATGTTCTGTATATAGAAGTGAGCAGAGGTGAAATTCATGTTTGCCGCTCATGGGTTATAGGGGAATCCTGGGGGTTCAGGATTTGGGGATCTGGTACATTTAGGTCCAGATTTGCCTGGGAGAGCCTTCTTTAAACCGTAATGCACTGCAAAACCTTTTCACTATGGCCAGAAGACTAAAAATGCCAATAAGGGGGGCTCTTGGATATGCTAGACCCCTCACTATAATGCACTAGCAGTGCTTCCCTTTAAAAAAAGTGGGCTTTTGTTTCATGGGTGGTATTTTGGAGGTTGTATTTCTTTTGTTGTATGTGTGTTTATTTGTATGTTTTTTTTAATTTATATGGGATTAGGGGATCAAAATGCAGCATTTACTTGATACTAATCATTTGTTATTGCAGCTGACTTTTGTTTGCAGCAATCCTCTGCATCCTTTAGAAGGAAAAATACACTGTGTGCAAGACCAGTGTGCTCCTAAAGCAGCATTACTCACATTCAATGTACCCCCTGTCCCCATAGATAAAATAAAAGTTAGGCGTATACCAGTTAGATCTATTATCCCTGTTGCTGACCAGTTTTACACTGATGCATCATCTGCATAGTATCATAGTCATAGTAAACCTCAGCTCTTTGTCTATAGTAAATTTAGGCTTAGCCTTTCTCACTAAAATTGTTATGCTGCTAGTCAATTCTACACTGCTGTGTCATCTGCGATCTCTTTTCTGCTATTCTCTGGTACATTTCAGCCTATTCTTCCTCATGTCCTGCTGCTAGCTAATTTTCTGAAGTATTTTAATATATAATGAAAGTTTTATATAAATTAGCCAGCAGAAGGACAGTATGGCATTAGCAAGACAAAGGACAAAATGTTTGAAAAAGGCCTCTCGCGCTACTTAAAAGCAGTAAACGAAACCGATAAAAAGTACAAGTAAAAGTGCAGCAACATCTATAAGTGTATCACATAACACTAAACAATCAAAGTAAGTAAAGTGATTTCGCGCAAATCGTGATGAAATGTTCTAAATAAATAAATCGTCCCAAATGGGATACATAGAATAAAATTTTTAAAAAATTTAAACATGTATTTAAACCATCTATCTGAAGTGACAAAGCTTAATATACAAAATTACACATAAAAGTCATATATTCTCAATCATGCCGTGTATATTCCAAAAGTGTCCTTATATAAACTTGGAAAAACCAAAAAGAAAAAAAGAAAAAAGAAAAGGAAAAATTCAAAATATCAAAAATCTAAATACAATAATGATATAAGTGTCAATAAATATCCAAAACCTCCTAAAGCCCTAACATATTACACTATTGGAGGCTTCTTCCCTTTTTGTCCCCCATCTCACACTGAGGCACCCCTCCACACCACTGTGATCTGGGAATATACCGCTGCACCCTTAGGAGGAGCACTGCCAAATCTACTACCCAGGGAGGCCACATCTACTATCCAGGGAGGCCAGTGGAGATCCCAGATGGTGATTGCCTGCTATCTATAGCATTGAGGTGAGAGTTCTGGGAGACTTTTATATTGAAGAAGCCACAGCAGGATCATGTATGGATAATCATCTCCATCAATACTAACAACCACAGGATTTTATCACTTTTTATTCACTTTAGGAGGTTTTGGATATTTATTGACACTTATATCATTATTGTATTTAGATTTTTGATATTTTGAAATTTTATTTTTATTTTTTATTTTTTATTTTTTTGGTTTTTCCTTCACACAAGGTGGTACACACCTATTTTCACACGAGTTTATATAAGGACACTTTTGGAATATACATGGCATGATTGAGAATATATGACTTATATGTGTAATTTTGTATATTAAGCTTTGTCAGTTCAGATAGATGGTTTAAATAAATGTTTAAATGTTTTTTAAATTTTATTCTATATATCCCATTTGGGACAATTTATTTATTTAGAACATTTCATCACGATTTGCGCGAAATCACTTTACTTATTAAGACAAAGGACAACCTCTGCAAACTATTGGCCAATATGTATCTGCCAGTCAAAGTGGCTCTATTTCTGTTTGATGAAAAAACACGTGTCTCTGCTAAAACTAACTAGAAAAATACTTTTTTTCAAACTGAAATGAATCAGATTTCATCAGTAAAAGAGACAAATAAATTTCAAAGCCCATTGCAGTACCCATCTTCCAATACAATTTTATAGTTGTTTGCCTACTACATTTAATAATTTTTTACAAAATTCACTCCAAAGGGAATGCTAAGTTTGGGTTTGCCAAATTTCAAACAGGATTCACCAAACCTTTGGACAAATTTGTCCTGAATATTGCAGATTCAGTTCTGAAAAGTTAGAATTAAACACTTGGAATGTTTGATTGTGCAGAATTCAGTGCAAGAAATGCCCCAAAAGTTCTACAGCAAGTATTATACACAGTAGGTGCCTATTGTGTTAGTAATTTGCATGCAATTCAGTTAATAGTCAGGTGTCTATTTACATTGTAAATTAAAACCAATACAGGGTTGCTTTATAATTTGGCAGTGTATTGCCCCCAAAATGACATAGACATTAAAATAATGCATATATTGTGACCTGAGGTTGCTCAGGGATTAGAGCCAGCAGGTTTGGTAAAAGCAACCGGTTCTTTTGTTTGAAAATCAGAGTTAAAAAAAAATAGCTTTCTTCAGCCAAAACAGCAGGCTCACCGCCAATCCTTTGGTCCTGCACTCCTCCGTGGCAAGGATGCTAGATAGGAAGGTCAGCAATCAGGGTCTCAGCTTGTCTAAAAGCTCACGCTTTACTCATAGCTTGTGTGCCTTTCTCTCCACTCTACTTCCCTGACACAGGTGCTGATTTCCATCTGCTACCTTTCAAGATTCCTTGCATGGGGCTTAACCCCTTCTGGTCCAGAGTCCTGGTATTCAGGGTTTGGTTGTTCTTCTCACACAAATCTCTTTGAACCTCCAAACTTCTGGGTCCCTAACACAGACTTTTTAAACCACACATTGCTAGAAACCATTTCTCTCTCTAGCCCAAACTCCCCTTCAACACCTCACCCTTCATGGGTTGAAACTCCTGAGTACAGCAATGTCTCCATAACTGTACCCCCTTAAAGGGGAGTATTGAGGAAATGTACCTGCCATACAGGACACATTCCTAGAGTCTATTAAAAATTAAAAAGTGGCATTGGGTTTTGCTTAAAGTGTTAATAAACCCACAACAGTAAAATCAGTCTGTATATGCAGTAAAGCATGCTTGTTATACTCACTGTGGAACCTAAGGGGTTAATCCTCTGCATTGTGTAAAAAGGCTGTTTGATCTGTCATATGCTCAATTTAGTGTGTATTGAAGAAGAGTTTGTTTGTTTTTCTTGGGAGGGTGCATGTGATCAGCCCAGGGCCAATCAGCTCTGTCCAGACAGAGGGTCAGGGGTCCTGCAGCCTCACAAGACAATCAGGGGATTCTACCAGCTTTAACCAGTACTCTGCTGCACAACGATGGAAGTCACGAGACTTCTATATACTGCTGATGAAAAAAGGTATTTAGCAGTTCATATTTACTAAAACAATTGCATTCCCATGTTCTGAGTACTTTGGGAGACCAGATATAGTGAATGCAGGGTCCTGGGTTTAGTAACACTTTAATTTTTCAACCAGATCTTTATCTAGGCATACAGCCTGGGTCCTGGCCTTCATGTACCACACCAGACCATATGCATTTTAACATTGTGGAGGGGCATTTTGCAGGGGGCACAGAAAACCTCCCCCTGGAAGGTAACCTTGTCCCAAAGTTGAGAACCAAGGACCTTTTGCCTACCTCCATTAATTCCAAAAAGGAGGTGGGGGTAATAGTAAAAGGAGGGGGGTCTTGGTGGAATCTGTGGAAAGCCCCACTCCCATGGGAATTGGTACAGGGGAGTTAAAACAAAAAAAATACAGTTTTTTTACTGTCCCCAGAAGGAAATCCAGTGTCAATCACGGCATCTAGCAATGTGTCCTTCAATTGCATTGTCCTGCCAGGTAATGCGCTTCAATCATGATGACCAGTTGCCCGTTGATCTGTATATACCAGTCTCCTGCCACTAAATGACAGATTCCCGGCTGCAGTAATTAAAATTTACAGCTAGAATCCCAGATGATGTCATTAGCCAAGTCTGGTCAATGACATCACAACGTGATTCCCAGTGGTATTACTGCAGTTGGAAATCTGCCATTTAGCAGTGGAAGTGCGGTGTGCACATTCCAGAAAAATTCCATCAATACTGACTACTGATGTTCTGATTCAAGTTCGGGTTTTTGATCATTTGTAGCCTGATCGGATGAAATTCCGACAATGTTCGAGCAACACTAATTATTATATGATATTCATACTTATTCACATTGACAATCAAACAGAGAAAAGTACTGAACATGCACAGCATTGCCTCACAGTTATTGTCTTGCAGAGACAGTGATTTGAACAGGTGAGGTGTGGTGATAGCTCAGCAAAAACAAAACTTGTAGAGGACAGAAATGCTGTTTCAATACAAGTATGCAATATATGGATTACATGTTTTACTGTGGTCACCTTCACAAAGTTTGGATATCCCTTCAACCAAATACTGAAAATAAAATAATGTTCACAGCTTTATTAAAAGAACTGTTACTAGTAATTGTATTAGAAGTAATAATCGTAATTATTGGCATCAGTAGTAGAAGCATTAGTAGTAGAAGAGTATAGTATAGAATAGTGGTCATTGCACCTGCTGTAATAACAGTAGACGCAGTAGTACAAGTAGTGCTGTTAGTATTAGCAGAATAGACATTGCATTAGTCAAAGCAGGAGTATTCAAATTTCAGTAAAAAAATTGTATCATCTTGTAAGGTATTTAAAAAGAATACATGAGTCAGATTTCTTTTTTTTTACCATGCTAGATTTAATTGAATGCATATCAGTAGTGACTCAAACCCTGATTTTATTAGATATTTTAAAGCACAGAAGTCCAATGAGATTAAAAATATAATAGATGAAAAGGTAATAAAATAAAAAAATAAATGTAAGGGTATGGATATGTGTAACAGACTATATATTTTATAAGTATACCAAGTTATAGTAGCAAATGAATATTACTTTTTTTGTGAGTTTTCAAAACCTAGGATATTGAATGTGAAGAAGGAGATGAGTGACCTCTCTTGGTTAAACTACAGACCTGTATGTCCCATGCAGCACTATATATTAGCATTAGTTTATGTGTTTTACTTTCTGCATCAGTAAGTCAAGAAGATATGATGTGATTTTTATTCCTTAACTAGTCTAATAAATGGAAAGTGTCACATTTTGAAATATTAGTTCTTTTTCTTGGGTGCCACATCTAGTAGTCATCTAACAGAGCATCACATAGCTGCATGTATGTGATGGATCAGCACAGTGCGGCTGCTCATAAATTCACTATACCATTAATGTCTTGCCTGGCTTTGATGAAAGGTAAGGAGAAAGATGAAAAAGACAAAACTTGACATGCCTTTGGGCTTCACCTAAGCCACACTCAACTTCCCAAGTATCTAAAAGTCAGTTTGAAGATTTATTGGAGTCTTCAGAACATCCAGGCGAGAGAGAATAATATATGCTGTCATCGTTAGCACTTGGATAAAATAAATTCACTAGTAATAAGTGAGGGCAATCTATTAATATATTAGATTACATAGTATACTACTTAAACAAGGGCAGACTAGCCATTAAATTTACAAAAAAGATCCTCCAGTGGGCTGCAAGCCAAGGGGACCCAGCAGCATTAGTGACACAAAAAAACCTTGCAGTGCATTTATTAATTCTGGGGATTATAGTTCATGGTATTAAATAGTGCTAATTAAAATATATCATTTCAGTCATCAGTTGACTTTGAATGCCTCAATCTGCCATTGCTCAGGTGCATTTATTGAGCAGAATGTGAAAAATATTGAAGATGTTAATTTAACTAATCGTGCTACTGCAATTAATATACTTTAAATAGTATGTTTTAATTAGCACTTAAAAAATCACATAAACTGTACGTTTAATTAATTCTATATAATCTTATGGCCTTATGATTTGTACTGTGGCCTTGCAACAAGTCCAGTCCAAATGTACAAATGCTACCAGACATACTGTTTGTATGGCATTATTAGTGTTTTCGCTTATTGGTATGTGCTTCCCGTATTTGCATGGGTTTCCACTGATGAGTTAATTAGCTTTCACAAACTGTACAGGAACATTAGACTTTAAGTTCTCTCAGGGGAAAGGGGCTGATGTGAATGGTCTACTAACATCTGTAAATCACTGCAAATTATGTCAGTACTGTAGGTTCATGAATAAATGAAATAACCTGCACTCCAAAATCAAGGTAAATTATTCTGAGTGCCCTGCAATGGATCTAAAAATCTCTGTTTCATAATACAGAGACACATAGGGGTTGATTTATATAAGAGTAGCATGCAAAATCTGGTGCAGCGCTGCATAGAAACCAGAAATCAGCTTCCAGTTTTTTTTTTGTTTTTTTTGTGAAAGCTTAATTTAACAAACAGAAGTTAAAAGCTGGTTGGTTTCTATGCAGAGCTGCACCAGATTTTGCAGACTCCAGTTTTCAAGCCCATATTGACATGCACACTTGTACCAGTTTAAATAAAAAAAAAAAACATTTTAAGATTATTATTTTTTTGGTAGATCGTCAAAATTAATAATCATAGCAATAGCTGGGGATATAGTATGAATATGCACCTTAGGCATGCCTGTAACAAGTTAAATGTTGTAAAGCCAGATCTTTTTATAAGGTCTTTTCTAAGACAATACATCTTTGCTGCATAGCTCCAAGCACCATACATGAACTAACTCTTTTTTTCTAATATTTACATTCGTCAATATAGGAGGAAAAATTGCTGATTTTCAAATGCTGACATGAACAGAGCATAAGGCATCTAACACCGAGTGTGTGATCCTTTTACGCTGCACAAATCTTATTCTTTAGGTCAGTACAAAGAGCATAGGTGAATTGTAAAATGTATTAAGCAAAGCGCAATAATCCTTCAGGAATCTTACTATAGTTATCTGTAATCTGATTGGTTGCTATGCGTTAATGTAATCCACTCATAGTCTCTGCCTTTATACTACCATATTAAAAAGAGTCTTTCACAAAGCCCAATACCTTCTACTGGAAGTTGACATTCCTTGCTATCTAAATAGCTCTAAGCTGAGTCGGTTTAGATTTTTGGTGAAGTCTCTGCTGCTGCACAACTAGTATTCATCATGGGAGCATGGCAGCTTCTGTCAATTGCTAATGAGATAGGACATTTTTTTTATGGCTGATTAGTTTGAAATGAGCCTCTAATTGTTCAAATTCTCTGTTTACCCACTATGTGGCAGAAGAGAACCAAGTGCTTTGTTCATATGAACATAGTATTTCCATGTTAAACCAGTAGATGTCATGTTCCATCAATCTATATTCAGTTATGATTCCTGTCTGATCTGCACCCCTTCAAAAGACATACTTTACATTTCCATAAATAATAAACTTTAACCAGCACATTTTCTCTAGCCAATGTCAGTAGAAATAAAGCGTAATTTGAATAAATGAATGATAAGCACTACATGTGACTTCAAGATTTGCAAAACATTCTTGTGCTCATGAAATTCTTTCAAGTTTGAATATGTTAGGAAAAGTTTAACGTTGAAGTCCTTTCATATCCCAAATGTGAAGCAGCTTATAGCACTGGGGGAACAAACCAGTAAAGTTATCTGTCACTTCTTGAAATGATTTTTGCATGCTACTAAATATGGTAATTTATTTCCAGAGGCAGAAGCCTATTATCAGTGCAGCCTTGAAAATGTTTTATGTCAGGAAAGCAATGCAACGGTATATTACTTCGTCAGTAGTTCTGTCTTGGCCCCCCCAGCGTTAATAAGCTTCACATTTTCCTATAGAGAGAGACATTGCCAGTCAAAGGCTTTATAGTTTCACATTATTGTTTTTTTACTTATTTGTTAAATTTCCAGGCAAAGCTCATTTAATTGTTGTCCTTGAGCATGTCTAAGAAAAGAAAAAAACAAAACAAAACAACAAAATAAAATGATATTTTCAATATATTTTTTTTTAATCCAATGTAATTGTTCCTACTGCATATGTGAAAATCCTTGAGTGTTTATAGAGAAATTACAGTGACGTAAGTATTTACTGTGTAGTTATATTCAAAATATTGTCTTTTACATCCATTTATTTTGGTGCATGCGTATCGATTGTGTTGTGGAAATGCAAATACATAGTAGATGGAATGATATCGTGGGTAGGACAGGCATAGTTAAAACCAAACGCCAGACAACTAATAAATTATCCCTTGCAGTGGGGCTGTGCTCATTTAGGTCTAGGGCAACAATAAAAATAGATTTACTTGCCTGATCTTCTGCTCCTCCCTGCTAGACGGGTCCCCGCTGCATCTTTTTCCCCATGCTCCAGTGGTCTAAGGCAGGGGTCTCCAAACTTTCGAAATGAAGGGCCAGTTTACTGTCCTTCAAACTTTAGGGGGGGGGGGGGGGAGCGGACTATACAGCTATGGTCAGTGGGGGTAGAAAATGCCCTGGCATCAGTGGGAGTAAACAATGCCATAGGTTTGGTGGTCAGTGGGAGTAAACATTTTTACATCACTGGTTTCAGTGGAAGGAATAGTGCCCAATCATTGGTTTCAGTGGAAGTAATAGTGCCCCATCATTAGTGTCATTGGGAGGAATAGTGCCCCATCATTGGTTTCAGTGGAGGCAATAATGCCCCATTATTGGTGTCATTGGGAGGAATAGTCGCTATTGCCCTTCAGGTGGGTATGACTGGCAGCTGCTGCTGTTCTCCAGGTGGGTATGGTTGGCAGCTGCTGCTGTCCCCCAGGGCAGGTATGGCTAGTAGGTACTGCTGGCTGTCCCCCAGGGCAGGCATGGCTGGCAGGTACTGCTGGCTGTCCCCCAGAATGGGTATGGCTGGCAGGTACTGATGGCTTTACCCCAGAGTAGGTATGGCTGGCAGGTACTGCTGGCTTTCCCCCAGGGTGGGTATAGCTGGCGGGTACTGCTGGCTGTCCCCCAGGGTCAGTACGGCTGGCTGTCCCAGGAGGCAGAGTGCATTTGTTATCACTCCACCTGTGGCAGGAGCCAGTGCTATACCGGAAGCATTGGCTCTGCTCTCTACTGCAGCCGCATGTTTCCTATATCGCCACCTCCATTCTTCACACTTATGCCCTGGGATGGTGGGTCGATAACCCGTGATCTGGGCTTGACGGTCCGCCGTCCCAAATCAGGGGGTGGAGGACCACCCCTGGTCTAAAGCTTTCTTTTCACTTCCTGTTCTAGCTATGGGACAGAAAGTAAAGATAAATCCCCCTAATAGGATTGCAGATGGCAACAAAATCTAATATGGGTTTTTAATCCTTCTCTACTCTGTTGAAAATTTTAAAACATTTTGGGTTTTAGATATACTGTACTTTAAAGCCTCACCCTGCCTCCAATTCTTCAAAGTCAATGTTATCTGCTTCCTTTGCAGCGTAAAACTGGCTACACACTTTGCAACCTTTAGATTCACATGGTCTGGAGTCAGGCTCAGAGGTCAGTGGCTATAGAAGTTGAGAGATTCACAAGTAGTCATCTGGATTAATACACAAACAGATCCACTAACTTTTATTTTTTGCAATATAAATGGAAAAAGACCAAAAAATTTGGAAAAAAAAACCCAATATTTTTTACTTTCTGCTATAAAACATATCCAATAAAAATGTAAAGAATCAAATACCTTCATAAATTTTGGCCTGAATGTATTCAGCTACATGTCTTTGGTAAAAAACAAGAAAAATCCCTATAAGTGTATATTGATTTGTTTGCGTGAATGTTATGTGTCTACAAACTATGGTATATATATTGGATTTTTTTTTTATACTACTAATGGTGGGGATCAGTGACTTATAATGGGACTGTGATAGTGCGGCAGGAAATCTGACACTAACTGACGCTGGGGGGGGCTGACTAACTGCCACTAACATCATTAGTGACAGTAACATAGTGATCAGTGCTAATAATATACACTGTCACTGTACTAATGACACTGGCTAGGAAGGGGTTAACATCTAGGGCGATCAAGGGGTTAAATGTGTGCCCAACAATGTGTAATGTGTGCTGATTTCGACTAAATGTCTCTTTATTTCTTATCCCTGCAAAGCAGGGATAAGAAAGAGAGAGATCGCTGAATTCAGCCAGCAGAGAGAGCTGCAACGCTGCAACAGGCAGCAGATAGAGCTGTTTACATGCCTCTTTCACAATGCTTTGCAAATGGGTAAGCGCTGTAAAAGCCCTGCAACCGCATTCAGTGCATGCCATTGCACCGTGTTTGTTGGTGATAATGAGGTTAAAACATGCGGTGAGGAAGCATCACATTGCTTCCTCACCACCTGTCAGTAGCCTGCGATCTGAATACAGTGATTGTCGTAAAATTAAATGCATAAATATGTACAAAAATAAATAAGACAAAGTCAAATAACATAATAATACATACTTACAATAATCTTTGCTCTTCTACAAAGCTACATCCACCATTACTGTAGTTTAAAAGCTTACATTTTAAGATGTGTTGAACCACAACATACAGAGGGGGGGCAAAGTCCTTGGACATACCTAGAAATTTCTACAACTGATCAAAGATTTGAGTCCTAGGTGATGGGACTGGTCAGTATCACTAATGCTCTTTCACAGGTTTATTATTTTTTGTTAATTTGTTATATCTTTTGTTTCAAGTGTTAGCTCCCCAATTTCTTGCATTGCAATTTTCAATTCCAGTCTCTC